>NW_028263383.1:3799000-4399500 GCF_051168715.1 Poecilia mexicana | reverse complement strand
GCTCTGCCCTCTGTATTAAAGTGTTCCGCCATATTTAGAACTACAGAGTCTTTGTAGTCCAAACCCCAGCAGTTCTCCCTCTCTGCATTCTGTTGCTATAGTGATGAAAGTGCCCTGTGTGTGTCAGACTTATCTATCTTTATGAGACACCCAGTCAGTTTTAATGGAAAAAGCAGTCCGAACGACTGCTTCCCGTTCGGGTTCCGTAAGTCCGATCCAAAAACCGTTTGAAGCATATGAGAGGGCTATTTCTCATCTCATCTATTACCGCGATTCATATCTGTAGCTCAATCACAGTAATTGCAGTGATGAGAGAAAAATGGTGTGCGTTGAGCTCAGAAATTTTTGAGAAAAGTCTGAAAATGAATGGTGGAGTGCCTGAAGGTACCCTGTCACTTGATTTTGCTCTGAAGCACCTTGACAGAAAACCGTCAGCCCTAGAAAAATTTTGAAGACATTTTACCGGAGCAGGCATTCGTATCAATGTCATGACCGACTTTCATACCGATAGACCAATTTTTGCACTCATGAGAGCGATTTCAAAATTATTTTGGGGTCAAAAATCCACTCTTTTTCTCACTCTAAAAAAGCGGCAGTTGGTGTCAGTTACACTCTAAGATTCATCGAAGATTGGCAGTTGGAAATTTTGCTCGTTTTTCGCTTTTTATGTCGCCATCGTAACTCCGATCCCCAATAAAAATAATAGCTCACATCTCGGCACCGAGCCGCACGTTTTGATACCACTTTTGTGGGTGGGCACGCAGCGGTACGAGCCGCATTAACGGTGACGGAAGAATAATAAATAATATTAAAGAGACATTCTATTAGGTGAAGAACAATAGGTGCCTGCCATGCAATGCATGGAGGCAGTGACTGACCTGCTTCGCAGGTCAGTCACTGCTCTCCTTATGCATTGCTAATGGCATGCCCCAACTAGAAAATTCCGCAGAAATTTTAAGGGGCATGCCAAAGTGTGCCCGTCGGTTTTTAATCAAGCGTTCTGATGCAAAAAATTAGCATTAATGCTAAAGAAAGCTTCAATGTAGTCAATAACCTGTGGTGAGTCAGAAACATGTTGACTAAACTGTACTTGTACCATTCAGTATGTTGAAATTAATGCATAAGCCAAAATGCTAATATTAGCGTGAAGACTAATATTCATGTAGGATGTTAGGATGTGCACTGCCTTGCTGCGCAAGGCAGTGCACTAGTGGGGGCAGTAAAATGCTAAAGTTTGTGCTAATGTTGTGCACAATCTTGTGCTAATGTTAATGAACTGCCTTGCTGCGCAAGGCAGTTCACTATCCTGAGGAAAAAAAATGCGAAAAAAGCTTAATATTATTGCAACGCCTACGGCGTTGCACTAGCATGAGAGGAGTGCAGCAACTCTTTGAAGCAGTTAGTTTTTCTGATCAAAGCGGCTTACTGTTCAGCATCCATAAGAGCAATCCGAAAACTTTTTGAAGCATATAAGAGGGCAATTTCTTGTCTCCGATGGAACCACGATTTAAATCTGTAGTTCTCTCTGCACTAACCTGAGAGAAAAACATAATAAAGGCCTGAGAGGAATATTCAGGCTTTTATTTGGAAATTTTCAGTAAGCTTCATTTTAAATGGCCACACTAATCCCATGTCTAACAGTGGTTGGGTTAAACCAGTTCATATATAATGCCCAGAACATTCTGCCCTGTCTGTAGTTATAACATTCTGCTCACCTTCTTTCTGTAATAAGTCAGAGTTCCACCATTATGTACTTCTTAACTGCCAGCTCAGCCCTCCTTTGTAATGATTGAGGGTTCCACCATGTTGACCTTCCGACCTTCTGCTCAGGCCTCTGTAGTAAAGTGTTCCATCGTGTTTAGAACTACAAAGATGGTGTTTTTGTAGTCCTAAGGAGCAGTTTGGCTTTTGTCTGTGTTCTGTTGCTATAGTGATCAAGCCTCCCCCTGTGTTTCTCCAGACAGGGGGAGAAACAATTCTATGTGTTTGAGCCAGCCAGTTTCACTCCAAAAAGCTGTCCGAACAACTCCTTTCCATTCGGGAACCGTGATACGTATTCGAAAACCGTTTGAAGCGTATGAGCGGGCTATTTGTCGTCTCATTTAGTACCGCGATTCATATCTGTAGCTCATTCACAGTAATTGCAGTGATGAGAGAAAAATGGTGTGCGCTGAGCTCAGAACTTTTTGCAGAAATGTATGTAAAAAGAGCAATTACATGATGTAAAAATTGTCAAGGCTTTTATTTTGAAAATTTTCAATAAGCTTCATTTGAAATTGCCACACTAATTTCATGTGTAATAGTGATCAGGTTAAATCAGTTATATAATGCTCAAAGCACAAGTTGTTTATAATACCAGCCAACTCCTCCTCTGTAATAATTGAGTGTTCCGCCATGTTGTAGTTCTGACATGCTGGTCAGGCCTCTGTTTTAACTGAGTCTTGGCCATAGATAGAACTACAGTTATGGCAGTTATGGCTGCTGGTTTGTAGTCCAAACCAGCAGATTTGCCTTCCTCTGGATTCTGTTGCTATAGCGATTGGCCCTCAGCCAACTGCTGTGTGTGTGAGACAGAAAGCTGGGGAAGGATTTCAATCTTTGAGACAACCATGAAATGCTAATGTTAATGAACTGCCTTGCTGCGCAAGGCAGTTCACTATCCTGAGAAAAAAAACATAAAAAAAAGATTTTCATTTTTGCATCGCCTACGGCGATGCACTTTTGTCAGTGCAATTTTCAGAGTTTTATTTTGAAACTTTCAGTAAACTTAATTTTCATAACCACACTAATCCAATGTGTAACAGTGGTTTGGTTAATCCACCTGTATAATGCCCAAAACAGGAAGTAGTTCTAACTGCCAGCTCAGCCCTCCTCTGTAATAATTGAGTGTTCCGCCATGTTGTAGTTCTGACCTGCTCTGCCCTCAGTATTAAAGTGTTCCGCCATATTTAGAACTACAGAGTCTTTGTAGTCCAAACCCCAGCAGTTCTCCCTATCTCTGCATTCTGTTGCTATAGTGATGAAAGTGCCCTGTGTGTGTCAGACTTATCTATCTTTATGAGACACCCAGTCAGTTTTAATGGAAAAAGCAGTCCGAACGACTGCTTCCCGTTCGGGTTCCGTAAGTCCGATCTAAAAACCGTTTGAAGCATATGAGAGGGCTATTTCTCATCTCATCTATTACCGCGATTCATATCTGTAGCTCAATCACAGTAATTGCAGTGATGAGAGAAAAATGGTGTGCGCTGAGCTCAGAGATTTTTCAGAAATGTATGTAAAACACTGGGGAGGAACGTCAGTTATCCTGTCCCAAAACTTTGCTCTGAAGCACCTGGACAGAAAACCGTAAGCCCTAGGGAAATTTTGAAAACATTTTACCAGAGCAGGCATTCGTATCAATGTCATGACCGACTTTCATACCAATAGAGCAATTTTTGCACCCATGAGAGCAATTTCAAAATTATTTTGGGGTCAAAATTCCACTCTTTTTCTCACTCTAAAAAGCGGCAGTTGGTTTCAGTTACACTCTAAGGTTTCGGCAGTTGGAAATTTCGCTCGTTTTTCGCTTTTTACGTCGCCGTCGTAACTCCGATCCCCAATAAAAGTAATAGCTCCAATGCCGGGATCGAGACACACGTTTTGATACCACTTTTGTGGGTGGGCACGCAGCGGTACGAGCCGCATTAACGGTAATGGAAGAAGTTGTTATAATAATAATAATATCCAGGCGTTCTATTGGGTGTAGAACAATAGGTGCCTGCCATGCAATGCATGGAGGCAGTGACTGACCTGCTTCGCAGGTCAGTCACTGCTCTCCTTATGCATTGCTAATGGCATGCCCCAATAATAATATCCAGGCGTTCTATTGGGTGTAGAACAATAGGTGCCTGCCATGCAATGCATGGAGGCAGTGACTGACCTGCTTCGCAGGTCAGTCACTGCTCTCCTTATGCATTGCTAATGGCATGCCCCAACTAAAGAAGGAGTAGTAAATTTTTTATAAGAAATAAAGCTAAAGGGATGAATTCAGATTTAAAAATAATGGTGTGAGGAGTCCTTTTTTTAAGTAACCCCTATTAGAACCATATTATAAACCACATTTTTATATTGAAATCTGCTGTTAATTCAGACTAAAAGACAACAGAAGGACAGAATAGATTTGTGTATGTTTGACGTCAGCCTGCCATGGAATATGGTGGATTTGGAAATATCAGTGGATTATTGAAATTTAAGACGGAATATAATTTGTTATGGACTACATACAGGGATTATTGTTTTCCTATTGCTATTTGCACTAAAAATTTATAGGGTTGTTTAAAATGTCAACCCCAAAGTTATCAGTTTTTCCAGGGAACTGTTATATTTGTTCTCCATACAAATACAACAGTTGGTTCATGACAGGGAGGGTGGGAAAAAAAATTAGAAAATTATTTTGAATACCGGTCAGATTTTTACAACAGTGAGGTTCCATATTGGATTTCTACAATCTTCCCCTAAATGTTACTAATTGAATGCTGTAAGTTTTCCCACCAGATTTTAAAAATAGTGCTTTTACGTACTTGTATTTTTGTATCAGAAGTTGGCTTTAGACACAAATGGTCTTCACTGGTCTCCCATCTTGAATTATATGAGTTTAAATGTCCCATCACTGATTTTATTTTATTTTTTGTCATTCAAATTAAAACCACTACAAGACCGTGTTTACAGCAGATAAACACTGTCTACTACTAACTACTATTTAATGTAGAAAGCATATTTTAAGTAACCTTATCAGTTGTTTTGCTAAGTTAATACAACAGGACGAAAGATTGGGTTTTCAACTCTAAAGTTGTGAAAAACAAAACCTCTCCGGAAAACTTCTGGTGACCTAAAATATGGATGTCAATCAGCTAATAAACTGAATATGTAATCCACTCAGTAGTGGTTCTATTTCAGAGTCTGACCCTTGGTTAGCAGCATGAGGGAAATCTCTACATCACTGCCCTCAGCACCAGAGGAGGAACAGGCCTCAGCTCACAGAAAACCCAATACGTCACATTTATTATTTAGCCACCACACACATTGCCCTCCCACACCATCGTGAATGGTGATGTTGCTTTGCACCCCCCCTCCCCCTCGACCCCCACCACCAAAACCGGCCCTCCACCCCCCTGTCGCTGTGGTTATCAGCGTGTCTGACTGCACTGAGCAGGAGTGGCACACATGCATGCAGCTGCAGGGCTCAGCAGCAGCCTGCCAGTCAGGAGATAGAGAGCAGCTCGGGTCCCGGGAGCCAGAACGTGGCTGGCGTCCTGCAAAGCACGCCTCTATTCTGCAGCACGGATTCTTCTGTTTGCCAGAACTGCCTGGAGTGAGGTGGCGGTGGCGGCGATGGAGGGGTGGGGAGGGGGGCTGGTGGTGTGAGGGGCAGAAGCTCGGCAAACATTTACGCACCCACACACACTCTCACATCGAAACCAATATGTATTCAAGTGCAGTCACACACCTCCACACACAGTGGCACGTTAACCGACTCTCGCAATACACCCCCGAAATCACACCAAACAGTGAGACTGTTCAAGTGAAATTCTCATATATGCTGGAATCAGGCTCAGTTCTCCCTCAATACTCACCAGCAGAGAATTTTTATTTATTTTTTAATAAATAACCATCCAAACAGTGAGCAGAAACACAAATACTGTTCCATCATTTAAATGAAACGAAAGAAGATCTTATTGTCATGTCTTTACTGCTGCTCTTTAAGTCAAATTGAGGTATGAAAAAATAATAATGAAGACTGGCTAGCACTGACGTAATCAGACTAAAGTTTTTGGTATAGCTTTTTTCAGGCTGTAAAATTGTGTTTTCCACAAAGGAATTAGTTCAAATTAGTTCAGGCAAAAACAATACCTGCCTTAATTACTTTTCAGGCCAATTTAAATCATTCATTTACACTTAAGTCAGGGTTGATCTTTTGTGACCACCACTGTTTGTTTTTTTTTCACATGGACATGAAAATTTGTGGCAATAAGATGCAGACTCCACATTAAATTTCTAGCAAAGTTAACTGTACACTCATGGTTGTTTATCTGCAAAAAAGTTGCATTTTTATTTCCAATACTATGTAAAGTCTCTTTTTCTAGTAAATACAGCTGATTAAAACACTAAAAGGAATCAAGTGTTTGTTAAATTATCTGGATGTTGAAGGGGAAGGTGGTTTTAATGCCTGATTTAGGATTGTTTTAATATCAAAGAAGTAAAAAAAAAATCCTATCAGGTGCATTTCAGGTTCCGAAATGTTATAAACAAAAACATTTATTGCAGTCGCAGATCCACAGACTGAACAGTTCCTGGTGACTAAACTTCAGCCATTTTCTTGTTTGTATGGATGTTTTGGTCAGACACACAAAACAAACCTTATCATATGATTATATCCGAAGGGGTAGCGTCAATCATGTGATCTACAGCTATTTTCTCATCACAATATCTAATAATAATATTAAAATGACAGAGCGCCGTGTGGTGTAGAGGTAGAGCGGGCATGCCATATATAGAGTCTACTTTCAAGACCCTTGCCTGAACACCCACTTCCTATCTAATGACTGTCAATAAAGGCCTCCAGTTTTGATCAAAAATATTGAACACTAGCTAGCTACGGGAAGACGAAACTCAATACATTTTGTAGATAACATGTTTATTTTAGTAACTAAACCTACAGTTATCCTCTGAAAGCTACTCAAGCCTTCAGTCTATGTGTCTTAAGAAAACCGTTTTTAACACAAATGACCCCGAGGTTAACTACCGACATATTGCAGCGGCGTCTCCTCCATCTTGACGGTGACCTTTCTGCTGCTGCGCTCAGCTGTTAAGCAGAGACTTGGAGGACAGCAACATCTGGCACTGCCACAGATGTTAAAAACCTGGTAAGGGCTGGACCGACCATGACGTAATGTGTGGGAGGAAAAACAACACGCGGCTGGGACTGAGCGGTAATGCTGTTTTTCCTCATTATCAAGCGTGTGCAATCAATGGGATGGGGGGGTTGGTGGGGTTATGGCAGCATTTCAGAAATAGAAAACCTCCTTCCTATCCTTCCTCAACACTGATTGCGAGAGTTCACGCAGATGGGATCTGTGGGTGTGAAGAGGCCAATCACTACAAGTCGATGGATGTGCTCCCCCCCCCGTCCGTCTCAAATAAAGGCAAACCCATTGGCTTACACATGACACAAACATTTTCCGTGTAATAAACCAAATAAAGGAAAGCATAAGTGATGCAAGAATCTGTAAACCTGTTTAAACCATTCCTAATTCAGTTTTGGCTTCAGGGCACAACTGAGTGTTCAGCTGATTGTTTTCTATGGATTCCCAAAACACATATAAGGAAACAGACGCAATCAACTCAAAGCATCTCAACATGCTGAAGCAAATGTGAGATGTCACAATGTGTGGCTTTAAAAAAAATAGACTTAGATAAAGAGCGCCTGTCACATTCATTAGCACCACTAGTAAAAATTAGTAAAATATTTTCTTTAAAAACATTTAATCACAGTTTATTTAATGGGAAAATTAAGAAATCCACTACAATAAAAAAAATCCAGCATTTTTTCTTTATTTCTATTTCCCATACAATTTGATCTGAGTGAAATTAAACTTCTTGTTTACAATCCATGATAGCCCTTTCTTTATGGTGCACATTTATACACTTCTCTTAGCTATTATTCAAAATGTGAAAGACAAGAGAACATGCAAGTAAGGCATTAAGGAATTAGCTACTGGCTAAACCTGGCCATTTAGTTAGAGCCAATGTTAGAAAGTACAAAACAAGAGAAACCGTGACAAACTTGGCTGTTTTTTTAGGCATGTACAGAAAAAGCATTTTCCCTTTTACAATCACAAACATAAACATGTGGAGTTACCGGAACTCTACTGAGATTTTCACAGGATCTGCGTGATGAGTCGACACTCAAAGTAGGCCAGATAAAACAAACTCATATGTGGGAGGATCTGGGCAGCTGTGAGCCTGTTTCTTTCGGAGCACCTGGAAACTTCATCACAAGTCCACAGTTCGATGCTTAAACAAAATGTTGCTGGGAGAGGCAGGAGTTATGTCTCCATGTCCTGGTAATTGCTAAGAAAATGAATGAAAATGACTTTGTAGGTAGGGCCCCTCCGGGTTACCGCTACATGGAACGCAACCTCCGCATTTACACAGTATGCGTCTCCGCTACTCGCCACCGGTGGAGCAGTGCCAACTCCGATTTAGAGCACAGACATTGGTGTGTCAGAAAGTGGACTTCAAGCCGTGGTTGTTTCCATGACGTTCAGAAACAGGCAAATGAACACAACGTGTCACCAGACAAGTGTAACTAGATAAGTATCTAAAATATCGACAAGTCATATCAAAACAGAAACTAAATATATGAACATCAGCCTTGGTTTTAGCTGCTCAAGTGAAAACATCTTTAGCACAACCAAGACATGAGATTGTTAAACACCGGCTTTTTGTTTCTAGTCAAACATATCTTTAGTAACAAATGTTAAAGAAGCATTGTAAGATCAGCATAGTAGCCTTATTAACTGATTTAATCCTGCATTGGCATAACATGTGGAGGCTATATGACAGAAACTCAAGTTGGGGAAAAAAAAAACAAACAAACAAAAAAACATTTCTTTTAAGAAAAACAGATTGTGCAGCACCAAGATGTGTCTATTAAATGGTGGAAAGCCACATACCTAAAGGAAACTAATACTGTTGATTTGGGGTGTGTTATTTTACTGCATATTGAAGTTATTGTGTTTTCAACTACATACATTGCATTGACTTTGATGAATTCTAGGACTGTGATTAGATGATAACAAATGTCTAACTCTGAAAGACTGATTGATATGTAAGACAAAAAATACTGATTCAGAACATCCCTATCAATAAGCACTCATTGGGAGCTTCAAGTGTCAAACAAAGAGTCAGTGTTTTTCTTGTTTTCTTACTTTTGTTTGCTTTTTGGTTCTTCAGTGCAACACAGTGTTGAAAAGCATCAGATTTTGTGAACTAAAATAACAGCTCATTTTAGTCCAGAAAAGAGTCTGAAGAGGCTAATCATCAAAATAATTTCAGACTAATCTTCAGCTAATCCTCTAATTAATCAGCTGGCTGTCACAGCTCTGGGCATAAATATGACACAGAGCATGCTGGAGACATGCCAATATATGTCAATAAATACAAGGAGTCTAGTACCTTCATTGCTTTTTATCAATTTTATTCAATTTAAGCTTTTTAAGGTACCTCCATTCCAGCCTCTGACATCTGAGTCCATTAATCACATATGAAGTCTAAGGAACACTTTTACAGTGTAATTAACCCAAAATAAGCTTATTTTTTTGCCAATAAACCAATTAAATAGGTTATTTAGGATTCTATTTTTATGTTTCTGTGCAAATGTTGATATTTTAGTGTAAATATGTTATATTTAGCTTAAAACCATCTCATTGCTGGCCTCTCTAGGTCAAACAGTGTCCAAGCAGTTGAATTCTGGCACTGGTTAAAACGGTACAGCTTTTTGTCACACAGTCCCATGTTCAGGTATAAAATCATCTCTCTCAAACACACAATCCCGCCCAGTGGCTAGTAAGGAGTTGGGATAGTGAGCGTGGCCACAAATTTGTGATTTCTTTTCGATCTGGACATGGAGTGGAGTGGGTTTCCTCTGCTCTGACTGCTGGTGACGGTTTTCTGCAGGACGGACGACCATGTCAGACTGACTGCAGCGCTTGGGAATCAGGAAGTGCTCACTGCAAGTGTTGCCGCCATAAAAGTTTCCAACAGCATAGTAAAAGGTGGCCTGATTTGCCACTTGTTAGATTTGGATAAAAAGTCGCTGAAAGGATCTGAATATAGTAAAGACATGTTTACATTTCCAGAGCCAGATGTTGCCACCATGCGGATCTTAATCTCACTGGAAATTAAATGACTTCTGAGTTGGACAATATTTTATTCGAGGTTATCAAAATAAAAGGGTCTTAATACAGATCCATGTTGTGATCCATTACAGTCCTAATAAAATACCATAATATTTGTGGTTGCAATCTGATGAAAATGGCAAAAAAAAAGAAAAGAAAAATAAGGAGTGAACAATGGTTGCTAGGAACTGTACTTCAAAAAAAAAAAAAAAGAAAACTCTTCAAGCTAAAAGTTTCATGGGTTAATGCGGATGTCAGTCCACAGTGACACCTTGGCTGCCTCGGTTGTCCCCTCCCCCAAACCCCCTCCTGTCCACCTCAACATCTCCCTCCGCCTGCCCAGCAACTTGCCCACACATCTTTGCATCTCGGCGTCAGACTGCATGCCTGTCACTTTCTATGAGTCTCCGCTGTCCTGACTGTCTGGTGTGCGGTATCTTGGAGGCAGGGAAGACAGTGAGGGAATATACTGCTCCCATATCGCCATCTGATGCTGGCAAAGTGGGTCTCAGAGGAAAACGTTTCAGGTGCTAGCTGCGCATAATGACATGCAGGGCCGAGTGTATACGTTTAACCAGCGCCGCTTCCCAAAGTCTACAAAAGCCGAGCTCCTCTTATTTTTGATAAGATACTTAAATATTAGCCATTAGCACAGCAGATCCTAAAAGTCTTGTGACATTTAGATAATAACAAGGAGGAGTAGAACTTCCAAACCTTTACTTTTCCTCTCTTTTCACCGCTGCTGAGACTGACACCCCTGGAGGGTATTCAGACGCAGAGCAGAAGAGAACTGCCTTTGCACTTATTTCTCTCAAACGTAGCATTTCCAGAATAAATCCAGACATCTTCAGCCAGTGAGCGGTGAGGTGGCAAAGGCCTCAGCATGCTAACTCCCCCTCACTTGCCAATTTTACGCTCTTCTTTGAGCTGCCATGAGCTTTCAATGGAAACCGTCAACACCCAAAATAAACACGCTGCCACCGTCGTCGCTGGACTGCACTTGTGTTCTTGCATACATGCACCCGCAGCCCGAAACAAACAAACAGATAAAGAGGGGAATAAAAAAAAAAGTGTTGCATGCAAATGCAGTGAAACACGTGCGGGATGTTGCGCCACGTCCACTGTGTGCACACACAGATATGTGAAGAAAGCAGTGAAATCTATCCAGGAAAACTGAGACCAACACATATTTCAAATAAGAGATCATGCCCCCTTTGAAAGCGCACAGGGTGTAATAGTCGGAGCAGACGGGGATGTACTGTGCCATCTTTGATTGGAGTGGAACATGACACTCAGGGGCTGTCTGAACTACAGCTGAGGCTCATCGCAGTTCAGCGCGACTCCCAGAGCCAGGAGATCTGCTCTGGCGCAGGTGGTGCCCAAGTCACCCTGGATATGCACTAAAGCTGCTGATGGGAAGCACAAATCCCACTTAACAAAAAAAAAAAAAAACTGAAAGACAATGTAAACGTAAATCATAAGTGAAAACTGAGTTGTAATCTAAAACAATCAGTTGAATTAGACATTTCTAATTTATTGGCTATGAATCTCATGTCTGTACGGATGACGTCGTACCTGATGACAGCTTAGATGAACAAGAGAAAACAAGGGCACCTAGCAACAACTATACACAACTATACACACATATATATATATATATATATATATATATATATATATATATATATATATATACTCAGCATATATTCATGTTGTGATTTGCGATCAAATTATGACAACGGTTCCAAAAGCAGCCATGCTAAAGCATGTCAGTCTTTCTGTATTGCTGCAGTAGCATGGCATGTTTGACTGAGACTGGAAGGAATTCAGACTTTTAGCAGATAACAGGAAGGCTGGACATATTGTCTTATCTGTTTTATCCTTTTGGGCTTTCAAAGATTATGCTGCAGTCATTGACTTCCTGCTTTCTTCTGACATAATTATGACGTGTAGAGTCCTATTTCTCTTTGCGACTCTTCAAAATTGGAAAGATGAGAAACGATACTATTGAAGAAAGTCCAATGTGTGTTGATCTTCATAAGGAACTGGCTGCAAGAAAATAGCCACTCACCCAAATTTGTCATTTCTGCAGCCTTAGTCATTAGGCTAATGACTAAGATTAAAACAACTGGAGCAGTGACTCAAGGCTGCAGTGAGGCTAGCACCTAAACAATGACAGGTCAAAGTTAAAGATGCCAAATTTATTTTTAATATTTCATAGTTATTTATTCTATATATACTATTTTAAGATGAAAAAAGTAAACAAAAAGTTTAGATGTCACAAGGAACCCAAGCTTTGACACTGAATGTGTGACTTGAACTGGTAAAGATCAGAAGATATTAATGTCAAAACTCAACAATATATTCTGATTCCTTAATAAATGTTGTCCAAACAATGTGGGGGATGCTCATATAAGCAACTGTTTAACATTTTAAAACTTTTCTTGAAAATGTGCAGCAAAGTACAAGCTCAGCTGGGTTGTATTTTACTTTGTGTTATGAATAAAAGAAGTAATGGTGGAGGCAATTTGACATCAGAAAGATTAATCTGACAAAGCAGTAAATCAAGCGGCATAAACCATTCAGAGAGACTGATCAGTTAGCCAAACTCCACTGCAATGGTCTGATGTGTAAAATCTGTACCTATGTGACATTCAAAGTCTTTAGATGAGAAGCTCCTGCTTCTTCCAATCAAAACTGACTGCTACGGCTTTGCTAATTAATATTTACATGAAGATGGAGTTGTTGAGAAGGTGCCTGACTTTTTTTTATTTTAGTAAGTGGTGTCTTTTGCTGCAATGACTGTGAATCAATTTATACTTGTTGGGAACGTACCGTACCCTCTTTGACAACTGACAATTTAAAATAATTTTCTATAATCTATTCATAGACTACTGGAGGAAAATGTGGAGGTCATTTAGATTTATTTTGGTCTGATCAGAAGCTAATGTATCATATTTCAACAGATTCAACCGGCCACGGGATCAGAACAAAAATAAAATAGAATTAAGCCGCTACATCACAGGGAGGATTTGGACATTTTAATCACTATTTATAGCCATTTATAATAAAAAATACTAAACCACAGAAACAAGTAAACTGTTACATACCGTTTTATGTACATGGCTACCAACAAAAAAGGTTTTGCTATAGAAACAATTTCTATGAGGTCATAAACTTTAATGTAGTCACAAGTTAGAAAAAAGTACAACTTCAGAAAGAATTAATCTCGGTTCCAGTAAATTCCAGAAGCAAAAGTGGTTCAACAAAGTTTACAAGTAAAATTTCACAACAGTGTTTGTCACCGCTGGCCCCTGGGAACCAGTGTCCTGCAGAGGTCCCTGTTCCACACACCTCGCTTAAACTATCGGGTCGGACTTCTTTTGAATTTGTATAAATGTCGAGGACGAAGCTTGTTTATTTGAATCAGGTATGATGGAGAGGCAAACAGCTAAAGCATGCAGGGCAGCGGTCAGACGACCAAGATTCAGGAAGATAATGACCTTCACTTCCAAACCTCAAATTAAGTACCACTCAGAGCATCTAGCTAAAGTTTTCCTTCAGGATTTTGTTGATTGCTGTACTGAATCATACTCAAATATACATTCAAAATACACATCCAAGAGTCTTAACAAGCTTTTTGGAGAAATCTTTTTTTCTTTAAAGGTTTTGTTTGTTTATCCCTAAAAAAACCAAAAAGGCACTTAAATGATTCGTGAAGAATCTGGTTTGAAATCGGGATCTCTTGAGATCTCCATCATGGGCCATTATTTCAGGTAAATTTTGATTTAATTTTAGAAATTGAAAGTAGCAGAAGTAAAACATGCTACCTCGAAGGGAAATCATCACTTCATAGATCTGAAAAATGTAACTGGCTATAGCTCTCACTGGGAACGCATTTTCCACTAAGTTTTAGCTGACAAGCTTTATCCCAAACTTGTGGGGGGCAAAATGTAGCTCTTCATGATGGTTCAAAGAGTTACTTTGCAGGAAACGAATGAAACAAGAAGAGCTAGACCTATCATTAAAACATTCTTGATGTAAGTGAACGGAGTGCATGCCTGATGCTCACTGTACTGCACTGTATGAGATTGTGTGGACATGGTTATGATATGAGGCTGTTTTAGTTGGTCAAGTCCACAACCGGCGACTGTATGTGCCCAGAAAAATGAGGTCAGCTATAGCTGCCATCTCCCAGCTGTCATCCGGCAATAGGCGGGACGCGGGATACACCCTGGACAGATCGGCAGTACGTCACCGGGGCAGTAGGAACCCACAGGGCTCACATGTTCTCTCACTCAATGTAAAGTAACTAATTACCCAAACAGGCTCTAAATCAAAACACTAGAACACAAATTCTCCACTTCCATCACCACGTCAAAACTTTAATCCCACTGCTGAGGATGCTTGAGAAGTACTGAGGAAGACTTGTGTTGATTACGTGACACTGACTTACAAGACACAACAGCTGTTTGTTTTTTTTAACTAAAATATAAATAATAGAAATCTGCTAGTGACAGCAATTGAACAATTTTCAGTCTCACTGCCCCTGATGAGAGGTATTCTTCTGTATGACAAGCTTTGACAAAAGGATTAAATTGGATACTTAACTCTGATCCATTCCACTATCACGAGCCTTCAAAATGAGCCACTATTAGACATATACATATGCCGACTGGTGAAAAGGCCATACGTCGCTGTCAAAACCTCAAATTTCAAAGTTTTTCAAGCATTTTACCGCACTATACCTAAGAGCTAACGACACCACTCTTCAGTGTAGAAGTGGTTGCAGACGTAATTAGACCCAAAGTCATATCATTTTAATATTAGGGTGCAAGAAGCTATTTGAAAACAGTATTTTCTATGGAGACATGTTTGCTGTTTATTCAGACCACCACTTTCAGACAGGAAGTGTGCACGTAACAGAGAATTGGAATATAGTATTGTAAACTCTCTCCCACTCTCCTTGTTTATTTTTACATACAGAATAAAAATGTCATAACATACATTTCAAAACAAAGACGTTCTGTTCCGATTATTGAGTTCAGGCAGGACCAGTCTAAGTACTTTTGGTTTTGAACTTGATTTGTTAAAATAAAGTCCAGAGTGATTAAAACCAAAAAGTCATTTCATTTGCAGCAGATGGGAAGTAGATATTAACTTCATTGGCAACTAATATTAGCAAACTGTGGTATTTTCTGTAGTTAATCAATCAATCTGTCAGTGTTTATCTTTTTTACTTCACATACCCAAAAAAGATCAGAATGGCCTTTTACTTATGCACAATACAGGCATAACACAACCATGCTGACAAAAAGAATTGTGGCATTTCATTACTCTGAAATCTCCTGCCATGTGCAGATAGCTGTATCACTCAAAATTATCTGATATTTACACATGTGTCAAGTTTATCACGAGGGGCCAAACTCAGCACATCAGGCCTGGATAACTAACCTTTTAGCCTGCAAACACAAGACTAAGCTGTCCGTCCCAATCAGCATCAGCCAGAGATCGTAGCAAAGCCATTAGCCGTTTGCAGCATAGATTCCGTTTGGGTCAATTAGACCAGCGGCCTCTCTATTGGTTTATGTTCACACAGTGTTTCATGTCTATCAATTTATTATGCAACGCAAAAGTGACACCATCATCGACAAAAGTTTGTTTCCTTTGAGATCAAACATCTGCCACCACGGCCAGGGTTAGTTAGGCCACAGAGTGTGAGGCAGCAGACAGGAAGTATGGAGGGCCATTTAGATGAGCAGGAGTGTCACAGGAGAGAAGGACAGTGGCAAGCAGAAGAGGGGGTGCAGTGTGCCACACTGACACCTGGTGCTCCAGATGACAGCTCTGCAGCCAGATGGACCTCATTATACGCACACTCATACACAAACATACCCACACATGTATACCGACATTCAAACACATACTGTACACATATCCACAATTACTGCCAATCTTATTCCACAAACTCGCACATTATTTTTATTCAAATTTCTGTTGCCAAAGTAGGCAAAACAAGAGTTACATTGGATCAGACTAAAAATGGTCCCCCTTGAGGGAAGTGTAACGTTTTGAACAATACAGTTGCGTTGCGGTGGCAGGTTGAATCAGTGTTCGGGTTGAAATATGTAGGCATGGCGCTTGTGTGGTCATAGTGGGCAGATTAAAGAGACCCCATAGCGTTTGCTTACACTGAACATACCCTCCGTTCTCCTCACCACCTGTCATTTCCTTGCTCGAGAAGCCTTCGGCCCACCATATACCCCCACTTTGCTAATTTTCTTTCAGGGGGAAGACAATTCAAGAGTCCTATTTGTATTTTTAAAAAGCAGTTTACTTCTCAACCTCAGACTTTTTCCATATCATTCTGTATCCCCCATCTATATAATTGAATTTTTGTGTCTCACTTGGAGGCCAAGGTCGGTGCATTCAAATTCTGCTAGATTGTCTCTGTCGCTCTGAATCAAACCCATTCAAGCAGTTGTTTCACCTCACTAAGCAATAGTACATCTTAACCACCACTGTCTTACCTCCAGTGCAGCAGAGGGTTTCTTCTTCAGCTCCTCACATTTGCGAAACTTGCAGATCTGGTGGCCTGTTTTTCTGTTCCGGCAGCTGCTGCACTGCTCGCAGTTTATCCGCCGTCGGCAAGGCGGACACATGCCGCAGCGTTTCCGTTTCTTTTTGCCGGAGTTGATAGCAGAGGCCAGCTCGCTCTGTGCCGGGTATTCGGTCAAGCCAGCCATGTGAAGCGCGCTGTCCGCCAGAAAGACTCCAGCCGGTGTCATGATGAAAAGGCCCGGGTTGAAGGGGAAGCCGCTCCCTACTCCATATGGGAAGTCAACGGGACCACCTACGGCGTCCGTGACAGACGTACCCTCCAAGTCGCTAGCCCCCGAGCCTGCGTCTCCGCCGCCAACTCCCACTCCCATGCCCCCAGGCAGGAGCATGTGCTCCATACCGGCTCGCTTTAGCAGCGCTGCTGCCTGGGCAAAGTGCAGCAGGCCATTTTGTCCCTCCAGAACCTGTTCTAAGGTTCTGTCCAACTTGGCTGCTGTTAGTGTGGAGACAGTGGCTTGGGGAGCTGCGGGCGGTTGAGGTTTGGCCGAGTGGCTTTTCGTCGAGCTATTGTCCGTGTGTCCATTGGTGGTGGCAGAGGAGACCGCTGTATATTGAGATAGGGTACGCGAGTTCTTAAGGCTCTTGCTGAGGGGCTCGCTGATGATGCCACTCCGATTCCTGCGCTCTATGACAGGAGAGTCCTGTTTGCAGCTACTCCGCTCCAGGTCCTCTGTTTGGGGTCCCTCCGACAGCCCACTAGACATGGTCCGGTGCGTACGTGCCTGGGTCGGGGGTGAGGGTGGAAAGGGGAGAGGGGTGAGCAATGAAGGACTTTTACTCTGCCCTGGTGAGAGTGTTGCTTAATGTTAGTGGGCCAGCCAGCCGGTCAGAAAGAGACAGGCACCAAAGCCTTCCTCCTCCTTAGAAGCGCGGCCCTCATCCACGTTCTTCCATTGGCTTTCAGGAAACTTTACAGGGAGAGAAGAGAAAGGGGGTTAGTATTCAAGGTTCTCAAGATGTTTCCATCCAACATTTCCAAACTTCTGCCGACTTAATTTCCTACATTTTTATGATTTTTTTGTTTTATGGAGATCGGAATACATAAGTTATGGATTGTTGTGTTTCATTATCTGTGCTGAAGCTGGCTTTCTGTTCATGAGTGAGGTAAAGGGCCATCTCACAATTTTTTGACATATCAACTCAGATCAATTATAATGTAGAGAACATAGAAATATATATAGACTACATTGTCCTGGATTACAAACAGACCCTTTAAATCATATTTTGTGATCAGTTCTACCTTAAATTGCCAAAACAAAAATTTGTTTGGCATCACTTCAAGATCCATGGATTCAATTTAAACCTAGAACTAAAATGACATGGAGGGCAAAAAAGCTGATTTTAGAATGAGTGTTTGTCTTATCTTACTTGCTATTACACATCGAAACTAAAGGCCATCATCTAAGTAAATTTAAGTAAAAGAAGCTCTTTATTTTTACAGAAATTTAGATTTTTCTAATCTATAGATATAAATAAATCACAAACTTGTTTGGCACTCAATTTTAATTTTTCCTCATTCATCCAGACTTGAAAATGATTTAATCAAATTCCATATTTTTGTGTAGGAACCCTGTTTTATGGCGAGTCACCAAGAAATTGCCATGTCTGGAATAAGACGATTCTCATCCCTGCGGTTGTGCAAACCAAACCAAGAATTGCATAAAATGAACACAGTGCGTGCAGAGAGACGTAAGAAGCTGCTGGAAGAGGAATAGTTTTCTGTGACACATAAAAATACTGTATGTCTTCATTTCATTCACACCACAATAATATGAGAAAGAGCAAGACAGCAAGCAGATAACAAGAAGGCTGAATGCAGTAGAGTAAAGTTGCTCTGTTCTGAGATTCAAATTCTTTCTGTCATGGATTTAGATTTAGAAACTGTGGCAGCTTTTCAGAAATCTCAGACTTAAATGAAGGATCTACGTTCTTAAAGCAATACAAATGGAGAATGGTGTTTTAGCATTATTAGCCGTGCTAGTTACTAATATAGGATACAAAAAGTTGGTTAAAATTTTCAATTAACCACTTCACAATCAGAGATTTTTTAGAATCGCTGATTCTGAAAAAAAATTAATCAGTGCACCTTTCCGCTTTCGACCTTCTGTTGCACCGCTCATTTGACCACATATGCGGCTTCAAGAGACATTAAAGCATTTACTACACACTTGGATTCAGCTCTGCTTTTGGTTTTGCTTGCTCTTATCAGCCAAATGCATTAAGGGTGCATACAGGTGCTGGTCATAAAATTAGAATATTGTGATAAAGTTCATTATTTTCCATAATGTCATGATAAAAATTAAATTGTCATATATTTTAGATTCATTGCACACCAACTGAAATATTTCAGGTCTTTTATTGTTTTAATTTTGATGATTTTGGCAAACAGCTCATGAAAACCCAAAATCCCTGTCTCAAAAAATTAGAATATTATGAAAAGGTTCTCTGAACGAGCAATAAAAATAATCATCTGAATCAACAAAGTAACTCTAAACACCTGAAAAAGATTCCTGAGGCCTTTAAAAACTCCCAGCCTGGTTCATTACTCAAAACCACAGTCATGGGTCAGACTGCTGACCTGACTGCTGTCCAGAAGGCCATCACTGACATCCTCAAGCAAGAGGGTGAGAAACAGAAAGAAATTTCTGAACGAATCGGCTGTTTGCAGAGTGTTATATCAAGGCACCTCAGTGGGAAGTCAGTAGGAAGGAAAAAGTGTGGCAGAAAACGCTGCACAACGAGAAGAGGTGAGCGGACCCTGAGGAAGATTGTGGAGAAAGGCCGATTCCAGACCTTGGGGGAAGCAGTAGACTGAGTCTGGAGTAGAAACATCCAGAGCCACTGTGCACAGGCGTGTGCAGGAAATGGGCTACAGGTGCCGCATTCCCCAGGTCAAAGGTCAAGCCACTTTTGAACCAGAAACAGCGGCAGAAGCGCCTGACCTGGGCTACAGAGAAGCAGCACTTTGGACCACTGTTGTTCAGTGGTCCAAAGTACTTTTTTCGGATGAAAGCAAACTTTGCATGTCATTCGGAAATCAAAGTGCCAGACTCTGGAGGAAGACTGGGGAGAAGGAAATGCCAAAATGCCAGAAGTCCAGTGTCAAGTACCCACAGTCAGTGATGGTCTGGGTGCCATGTCAGCTGCTGGTGTTGGTCCACTGGGTTTTATCAAGGGCAGGATCAATGCAGCAGCTATCAGAAGATTTTGGAGCACTTCATGCTTCCATCTGCTGAAAAGTTTTATGGAGATGAAAATTTAATTTGGTCTGGAATCGGCCCTTCTCCACAATCTTCCTCAGGGTCCGGTCACCTCTTCTCGTTGTGCAGCGTTTTCTGCCACACTTTTTCCTTCCTACTGACTTCCCACTGAGGTGCCTTGATATAACACTCTGCAAACAGCCGATTCGTTCAGAAATTTCTTTCTGTTTCTCACCCTCTTGCTTGAGGATGTCAGTGATGGCCTTCTGGACAGCAGTCAGGTCAGCAGTCTGACCCATGACTGTGGTTTTGAGTAATGAACCAGGCTGGGAGTTTTTAAAGGCCTCAGGAATCTTTTTCAGGTGTTTAGAGTTACTTTGTTGATTCAGATGATTATTTTTATTGCTCGTTCAGAGAACCTTTTCATAATATTCTAATTTTTTGAGACAGGGATTTTGGGTTTTCATGAGCTGTTTGCCAAAATCATCAAAATTAAAACAATAAAAGACCTGAAATATTTCAGTTGGTGTGCAATGAATCTAAAATATATGACAATTTAATTTTTATCATGACATTATGGAAAATAATGAACTTTATCACAATATTCTAATTTTATGACCAGCACCTGTAAAGTGTGTCATCTGCTGAGCGAGTGGGGCAGAACTATTTTAGAGCATTTTGGTTTAAAAGCTGCTCTGTGTGGCTGAGAAGCAACAAAGCCAGAAGTGTGAGAATAAACTTAAAACGCTATAAATCTGACAGCAAACAAGTACAAAACTAAATTATTCCACAAGTGAGGTCCCCCAAATTAATCAACTTATCACATCTTTCAGAACTAGAATTTAGTATAAAACATTTTTAATACAGATTTGATGTAACGATTGCTATTCAGTAGGGAATTTGTGCAGAAAACAATGGTTACCTGTGAATGAGTTTCATTAGGCGCATTGAAATTTCTCACCCAACTGCGCAAGTATTTGATGAAAATTCTGCCCAAGAACAACAGCTTTTACAACACCTCTAATTCTTTTCTTACCAAATCAATCCATTAATCAAACCTTACACACTCCTGCCTGATGAGGCAACACCTGCTCCCCTGCAGATTCTCTGATTGGCTTGCAAGGAAATTACAAGGTGGGGAGCCAAGTCCCTGCTACTTCAATATAATAAAATCTAATGAATTAATTTGTAGCAAGGACAATAATTTTCTTGATAAATGACTTTCTATCACAAGCAAGGCACTGCTTGCAATGTATTCCAAAACAGTCTGTTTTTGTCTTTATCCAGCAGGAAATATTGGCTGCACCAATCCAAAAGTTTGGCCACATGAGGTCATGTCCAAAGTTTCCACTGCTGCCACAGCTCTTTTTTCATAAACAACACTGATTCTTTATCAGGTTTAACTTTTAGGATGTTTTCACCAGCAGTTCACAACACAGATTTACAAGGTTCTTTTTTAATATTAATACATACAGATCATGAAAGAATATAAATGTGAAGTAGACCACATTTACATTCTTTAAATGTGTTAAAGGGCTATTTCACAACTTCTGTAAAAAATACGGAACAACTTATGACAGGAATGTTTTAAAATTTATCATGTTTAGCCTTAAAATTACATCAAATTTCCACTGCATCATCCTTTAACAAATACATATTACATAGACAGAGTTTGTGATCAATGGATCTTTTCTTTTGTTTATGAAAACAACAGGTTCATTTAAAAAGACACATTAAAAATGGCCTTAGAAGCTGACAGAAAGTTCAAAAATAGCTATTTTTTTAATTGTTTAATGACTTTCCATTTATCTGTGGGTTAACACAAAAACATAGAAGGTTCAAGGTTATGACAAAAAATTATATTTTGGTGTGGAAAAACAAAGCTAAAGACATTATTTAGAAAATTTAACAAAACACTTTATTTTTCAAATATTTTGAATTTTATTTTTAAATATTTAATTATTTTAATGTCTAACTAATTGCATTTACTTTTTCATACTTAATCAGGCTTGAAACCTGATGAATAAAAATCCCAAATTTTCAAGATTGTGCAGATTATCCACTTTTCACCGACAAACATTTGTTTGTCATTATTTTTTACTTTTAGAAAAAAAAAGTTTGTCATCTTGAAATTCAGTTATCTACTAAAATTTCCAATGTAAACAATGTAAGGTGGCATTTATTTATAACGAGTTTTACTCATAGTTTAAACAAACCCGTGACTCTCCAGAGCAATTAAACACCTAATTATATAATGATGCTATTTTCTGACCTGTCCATGTTAACAAACAAGCGCACCACCTTTCAGAAACGTTGAGGAAATGGCCGGGTAAATCCTTATAAGGGAAACAAAGGCAAAGAGAGGGGCGGAGGACGGACGGTCGGGGGGGTGTCTGTGCAGTGTGTGGAAATTGGAAGGCCAGAATTAGTGGGAGGTAAAGCTTCAAAGGCTAAAGCACAGCCCCCACATTTTCACCAGCTCAGGGGGATGCGGCGCCAAAGAACCAGAGCCAGCTCTGCAGCCCTTCAACCCCGTAGTTTCAGTTTCCCCGATGCTGCACTGACCCGGGTCTGGTTTCCCGACAGCATCCCCGTCCTACCAGAATCTGTGCTCAGCTGCGAGTAAAGAGTGCTGAATTAGTGGATTTCATGTTTCATATAGTCTCTGGAGAAGGCTTTGTATGTGACTAAAAAATCCCTCTAAACTATGTCTTCAGTCAACATTTAACTGTTTTAGTGATGGTTTAATTAAGTGAACAAGTTTTTCTTTTATTAAAAAAAACAAAACACTCGCAAACATTTGCAACCCATAATAACAGTGAATTGCGGTAATTTGACCATTTAACGCACGTCATTTAACACTAATTAGCAATTATCTTATAATATTTTAGCATTCGATTCAACTTACAAAGTACGCTACAAATTCAAACGTAATGAAGAAAACATAGTCTAGTGAGTGAATTTAAGAGTTAACAGAACAGGAAGTACTTTTATTTTGATTAGCCAGACATATCGCCTAATGAATTACATATAAACTTCTATAAACATGGCTTTTCCTGAAAGTTAAGTGGAGGAATGCTTTAATATAGACTCCATTGATAGTGATAATAAAATCTGTCTTTGTCAATTTCAAAGACAAAGATTTGCTAACCTCTTTAAAACTAGCCAACTTTTAACTTATGGCAAAATGGAAGGGAGTGAAAATGAGCACATCAAGAGCATGTAAAAAATATTTTAGTCTACCATAAGACACAATGCTATATTTTTTTGTGTGTGAAAACTATGCACAATAACCCAAAAATAATCTAAAAAGTCCTAAAGGAAAATAATAACACATATACTGTCAATAACTTGTACACATATTCATTTTAAAAACTTCACTTTTAAACCAGAAAGTAAATGTTTGTGAATCTTAGCAACCACTGATGCTTACAAAGGTACAAATGTACAAAATGGTAAAGAAATAAAATAACAACTAACTGGGTCTGTACTGATATATGTTTCCAAGTCAATTTATCAAAATGATCAAGGTCATATTATGTCAGACAGCAAACAAACTAACTTTAGTCTAGCAATGTCAAATCCTGCTCCTTGTGAAAACATTAGCTGTGTTTCCATTGACCATAAAGTCGCGCAAACTGGAGTTGGGAAATTAAATTTGCCCATTTAAACACACCGATTTTAAAAAAAAAACACGTTTTTTTGACAAAAGTTATTTTGCGCTAGAATGATGTGATTTTCCATCTATTTCAAAATTAGTGTATTTTGAAAACTGCAATCATCACACCAGTCATGTGATCAACAACCAGATGTTACCACTGACAGAAAAAACGAAGACGACGTCTGGAAGAGGTAGAAGGATGATGGTGCAGCATGTTTTTCAATTATTCAATCCATGACAAAACTTATTCACGTGATTTTAATCAGGTTTCTTATTTAATGGAAACACCTCAATTTGCAAAATTGTATTTTTTTGGATATTGGCAGAAAATCAATAAGGATTTGAAAACATTTGTAGTGGAAACACAACAAGTGTAAGTTGTAAGTTTGTTAAAGCCTGTAATATGTGTTGAGTCAGATATACCTTTAGAAACAAATAATAAAAGCTACTGGCCTTTTAAGTAAATGACTGTAGGAGTTGGTCCCTGACAACTCCTATAGATAAAGACCAATGTATAAATTACCCTAACTTAACTACATTTTGAGGCTGTCCTGCACTGTCCTGAACATCATCACTGAGCGAAAATCCAAGCACTAATGTAAGGTATGTAGAAATGACGGAATACAGTGTGTTATATTATTACAATGTAAAACTACTCAGTTTTTAACAATATATACGGCATATCGTTTGTTAATTTAATGTAGCACTGCATTGAGAATTGGCACTGATCTTGAATGGCTCGTTCTTTAATCTTTGTTTTGTTTATGAGACTAAAAAACGAAAAAGGTACAAAAATATAAACTGCGAAATTACAAAAGTGCTTCCAATGGCAAATATTTATTTACCATATTTATGTGAGGGGAGGTTTTTTTTTTGTCCAGCATGCAGTCATACAGTGCTGTTACTGCATTAAAACATAAGGTAAGAACTGACAGCAAGTCCACCTACAATGTATTAGCTTCGCTCTCATTCTCCCATGCTGTGTGCCCTATCAGTCACACTCTTTCAATCATAATAAACCTTGAGCATGGCATATAGTCCCTGGTTAATCACCCTCCTCTACTTCCAACACCCTGGCTTCTCAGCTCCCCTCAGCGCATCATTTACAGAGAAGCCTCATGTCCTCATGTGAACTGTCTCCTAAACTGCAGCTGCAATTTAAAGACAGCCTGGATGTCATTTTGGTAAAACTATAGCTGATGTAGTTTAATTCAACTGACAGGCTCACTTTATTTATTGGCACATCCAAAATGTAAAGACTAAGTGATGTCTTTTAGGACAATATTTTTTCTTGAACCACATATTAAAGTGCCATTTCTTGCACGTTAAGCCTCTTCCGTTTCTTAACATGTGCTCATATAAGTTGTTCTTGACATCTCAATGGTTCTTTCTTGTTTTCTTTTTTTTTATTTTTTGTAAATGTCTTTGTGCACAATGTGCAACACTGGATGACAGCACGGAGATAAAGACCAATGTATAAATTACCAAAAGATCAATACAGTCCAGGAACTACACAAGTGAATCATTCTTCAGAACGGTCAGATAGCTCAGCTCAAAACTGCAAAGCCTTAGTGTTTTGTGAGAACCTATAATTAAAGCATCTGCAAAAATAATTGGTGACCAGTTCCTTAGGTGAAGTTACACAGGAGAAGAAACAGTAGCCGTAGTGTTGAGGTATTTCTTTTGGAACTGTTTATGTTTTTAAGCTTTGTCATAATTTAGCTTTTTTTTTTTCCTCAGTTTGAAGAAAGCAAGTTTAAGTATTTGGATATGTACATTTAATGTCATCACTCAAAATATAATTTGACTCTTGAAATACACTGGGGAGCTTTGTCAAAAAAAACTTTTCAAATTTATCCTTAAATGACATAAGGTCTTCACATGTTTGCTTATTTGTCTTGAGATTTAATGGCGAAAAAAGAGAGATACAGCTTTAGGAATGACTTTAAAGTGTAACATGAACATTGCAACTAAGAAATACCACATTTACCACTAAATAACTGCTGCAGTTCGTATGCGAGAGCAAAACGCACATTGCAGCAATTACCTGGTAATATGTAACTTAATCTCATGGCATGCTATGCAGAAGCTCTGTCTGTACTGAGAAAGATTCAATCACGTCAGCAGGCTGAATATTTGGAGTGGCTGACATGCCAGGAGAGTCGGACTTCTCTCCTGACTGGACCACTTGGAGACACGACCACATTTTGTTACCTTTAGCCCAAAACAGTCAGGTAATCATTAGATAGAGAATCAATAAAAAGAAGGAGTGACATTAGGGCAAAAAGTAATTTACTCCGATGCTAGCCTCATTAAAAACCAGCCTCTATGTTTTCCTTCGTACAGAAGGTGTGGACTCTTTTAAATTTAACGAAATCGCTGACGTTTGTCCATGACGTACGTAATGCGGTACAAATTCTGCAGGAGGAATCCAAGTAAATGGGAGAAAGCCCAGACTGTGCTGTGAAGCAAAATGTTAATCAAGAGGGAATTTTATAGGAAGGCGATGGCCAGGCTACTCCGACGCAAAACAACACTAAGTTTGACACCCGTCTTCTAAAAGCACACACTGATTATGGGAGTGCATCATAAGCTATACATAACAGGACACAATGTTTTATAGAACATGCTTCATTTCTTCATGGTCCCACATGGAAAGCATTTTAAATATGCCAACATACATGGCAAGATAAATCTCATGGTAGGTTTAGATGTCCATTGCAGGTAGACGTTTCCTTACAAACATGTCATATAAAAATATATTAAATGCAAAACTGAGGACATTCTAAAATGACCAAATAAGAATTCAGATAAATATGCTATTACACTTATTTAGCCGTTTTCCTGTATGCAACTGACTGCGTTGTCATTAATTTGTCTCTCATCACCCCTCATCCAAATGTACACATACACACACATGCAGGAACACATTCCCCTTACAACAAGTGTTGTGGGTTTATTTTAATGAAATAATTTGCATGATTTCAGTTACTATAATTAGCTGGAGGTTAAACCTAAAGTAATAATAAAAAAAAGTGTATACGCTTTACTCTTACACACTGTATAAGAATCTGAGATCCATTTACACAATATGAAGCTACAGCCAGAAATGATTGTCTACATACTGCAAGCAGGAGATAAACTGTTTGTCTTTTTGGCATAAGCACATAATAACCAATTTAATTCTGCTACAATAATGTAGCATTTAGTGGCTGTAAAGTAAGATGAACTTCCCATGCATCCCATTTCAACTTCTTAGTTTTAATGAGGATGTAAGCATATTTGTTCACCTCATTCTTGACAATGATCAACCTTGTAACTTTTTGTATCTTTTGATCATCTATTTGCCCCACTTAAAAGCACCTAGTGTCAAATCTTGCCACTTTCAAGACAGAAGTCCCCTGCACAGCCACCCAAGAGCAACCTAAGGCTTCTCTCACAGTTTACACATTGTTTTCCCTTTACTAGAAGTAATGGCATCAATAAAATTGTAGTTCACCAACACAAAGTGCTGCTTTTGCAAACTGATCTTTAAATGAACCAAACAGTCATACAGTCATGCTCTTGGACTGTGGCAGGAAGCCAGAGTACCAGGGGAAAACCCGTACATGCACAGGGAGAACAAGCAAACTCCATCCAGAAAGACCCCAGACACTGGGGGAAAAAAAATCATCCCAATTATAAGTTAACAAAAAAGAAAAATACAAGATCACAGTAACCATTCATGAAAACTCCTAATAATAGATATGAAAGAATAAGAACTTTTTGTAAGTTGATCAGAATGAACAGGAACTTTTGATCAGTAATCTGAGCCTTCCTGCTTTCATGGGGTAGAATTATTAAGTGACACTGACACCAATTTCCTTTAGCCTCTCTCCAAAGTAGGAAAGACATGAGAGAATACAAAATCTCCAAGTCAATTATTTTATTTTAAGGCTCTGTAACAAAATTTTATGGGAGGTGCCAATAAATATGCAGGACTATGTGTGTGTTAAATATTTTTTTATTACTGAGTCTTAATCTATATAAGGTATTTGAATATGATCATTAAACTGGAGATACTAAAATATCTAAGAAACTAATAACTGAAGCATTGACTAACATTCAGAGATTTCATTCACAAATGTTCACAAGACAATTAAATAATGTCAGTCCTGTCGCTAATTTACCCCTTTTTACCCATTTTCTGTTTGCTATGTAGAGAATTTCTCATCTATGTATGTCTTCCTTCCAAAAGAGTGTACTATTTACATTTAAAATATATATTTTTTGTGTGCTATCAACACAATACTATATAATGCAAAGCTCTGTAAACCCATGGAAAAGGCTAAAGAAATAGCATACGTATAATAAGTATGCAATAAGTTGAGGTCTTGAGTTTGCTGGTTATGCCTAAACAAAACATTATTGAATGTTTGATTTAGATATAGACTGATGGTAGCATTTAATAAAAGCAGGCAAACTTGAAAGGGGTTGGTTACTCCTTTTACTGGCACATCCTGATGAGAAACCACACGAGAAGCCACGCTTAGTGTGCCTAACATTACGATGATAACGTGCCATTTGTATACACTATGAAACACGAGGTCAACATTAATCATTCACCACGTGTAACTACACTTTCTGCCTTATTTTCACCCCTGATTGAATGAGATAAATATTGTTTGTCAGGCTTGAGTCCCAGACAGCAAGTCATAGTAAAGTCTTGAATCTTTACAGTGCAAGTCAAAATCCAGTCTGACTTCGTCTGTGAGTTAAATGTGACTTTTTTTTTATTTTTTTACCATGTTTAATATTCCTGACCAAAGACTCAAATTAGTGGACTTTTACTCATAGTGAGGAACAATGCTACAATAAATGCTGAGGCCACCTCGATCTCTGTCACTTTGACTTTGATTTTTGGATAAAGTACAATGTGTACTTTTAATATGTATGTTTTCTAGCAACTGCAATCCAGGGTAGTTTGTAAATATGTTTGCTGTGCTTGACGTCGTTAATCGTAATCCATAATTTAATCGGTGCTTTTTAATTGTGAACAAGAAAATATTATTGCTGCCACTTAGTCAGTCTAGAGGTCTAGAGGTAGTAGAGACAACTTGTTCAAGTTCAAACTAAGCCGTTAGGATAAGGACTAAACAGGGATTAAAGTAACTTTAAATGCGTTTAGCAGTTGGTTCAAAGTGTGTGGAACACCATCAGTGAACAAAACGTCAAAGCTCGAAGCAGATGTGCTAAAGCTGCAGAAACCATCTCCAGATGCTACTCATGCAGCTAAGAATAGGAAACTGAGGCTACAGTTCCCAAATGCTCACCTTAACAGGAAAGTAATAGATCCGGAAAAATGTTTCCTGATCTGATGAATCTGAATTTCAGTTGCAACATTTTGCATTAAAAATTAGGCGTAAACGATATTTTCTGGCACATTTTGGCCACTTTAAACACCACAAGACAACTTGTTATTGTTGGTGTCCAAGCTCATCCTTTCATATCTGAAGTGTACCCATCTTCTGATGGACAGTTTTTGGAAGGAAAATGTACCATGTCATAAAACTCTAATCAGCTGAAACTTTGAGTTCACTGTATTCAAGTAGCCTCCATTCCCCCAGATCTCAGTCAAACGCGGTAACTTTGGGATATTGCTGAACAGGATATTCGTATCATGGATGTGCAGCTGTCAAATCTGGAGCATCAAAATCTCTAAGCAACGTTTCCAACACCTTGAGTCTATGCAACAAACAATTTTTTTCGGTTCTGTAGGCAAAAAGGAGTCAACAAATCCAGAGTGTACCTAATAAAGTGACTGGTTAGTGTGTGATGTCGTCAAATCTAGAAAATGGTACTGTAACTGTCTGCCTTCAGATTCTTAGTCTTGCCCTGGTGAGCCAGATATACAAACTGTCAGGTACGCTGACCGGGAATCAGTCCTGAATGAGTTTCCGTGACTGACGTCAGTGCATGCGCAGGTGCCAGGTTAGCAGCTTTTATTTAACAGAGGCAGCGGTGGTGTGAGGGGGAGCATTGTTTGGTTTATAGCTGCGTGGTTGTGAATCATTTGCGACAGACGCTGGGAACACCTAACGCGGAACGCAGCTCTCCATTTTCAGGCGGACTCTGTATGTACTTGTCCACTCGCTGAGCTCCCTCCGTCTCGACTGACGCGCGCACACGCGCACAAACGCAGAGGAGGTTAGAAAGCCTGGTGGCAATAATTAGATTCAACGCTCCATCCTTTGTCCATAACCTGCTGCTGCGTCTTCTTTCACCCCCCGAATAGGCTGCGGGCGCGCACACAGAAAAAAGTTGGAGGATTTTTTTTTTCCCCCCTTCTTTTCTTTTCTTTTCTTTGGATCCACTTGGAGATGCTGCTATGTACCTTTTGTGGTGGCGGAAAAAATAAAACATCTGTGGGAAACTTTCAAATGAGGACAAGCTGGAAGCAAAAAAAAAAAAAAAAACCGAGGAAGTGGCAATCTTTAATTTTAGGGTCCGCACGGATACGCGAATCTTTTAGTTATCCGCATTCATAAGAGTTTTTGTAACAAAACAAGTCACCAGGCGACTTTTGTTAAAGCGATGTCCAAATTAATGGATCATAGCTATAACCGATATTGTCAGCTGGTTTACATTAAACTGCAGGTACTTTAGGTCCAGCAGCGTGGCGTCTCCTTAGTTACAGCTTACTTTATTTCCCTAGTAAAATTTTTAAAAAATAACAAAATCGGATTTTGTATTGTCTTGCGATCAGACCTTTCAGGGTACAGATACATCATGCTTTAACTTCATCCCACACTAACATCACATCCGAACTTTCATCAGACTTCAGCAAAGTATGATTCCCTCCACCACCTCGGACCATAATCCACCCCCACCTCCCTCCTTTTCCATATATCTGCATATTTGCAAACACTCAGTCGTTTTTTTTTTTATTATTATTATTCGCACCTACCAGAGCAGATTCAAACAGAAGGGAGGGCTCCCACAGTCGGAGCGGTCCGTGTCTCTCCCAGCCTTGCCGTGGCGAATGGTGACAAAAAAAAAAGAGAAAGAAAGAAGACAAGGAAAGACAGGGGCACAAAAAAGCTTCTTTTTCCAAAGACACAATCCTAACCCGGTGCCTGCTTGTTAGTGACAAACGTGAAGAGAAATAAAATAAAATACAATTCTGATTTTGCGTCGCTTCAATGAGAAAAGCGCACTTTCTCTGAGGCTGTGTTGAACGCGTGGGTTCCCCGAGCTTTCTCGGCGCTTGCAATCCCACCTCTACATCCCCGTTTGCAGAGAGGAACATGCAAACACATTTCATAGATTTTTGGAGCCTCGTGGAAAACCCGGAGTGGATTTCTGTGCGAGATCTGAGCCACAGAGAAGCTGTTTCAAAATACAGCTGCAGGCTGACGGGGCAAGAATACCCTCCTTTTCATCGGTTTACTCCTGTACCTAACATGGAAATGATCTCTTTTTGACCTCTTATTGAAAACTAATGTCGATTACGTTGATTTAGTGCCGAAAAACATCTGGATTAGAGAAAGTTTGCAAATGAAGCCATATTGAAAATTGTCTGAAAATAGTCCCCAGGCCATTGTCTGCTAGTAACATAATGACCCCATGTTCTTGGCTTGTTGTAGGACCGTTCTCTATGAAAAGTGGGACCCTTGTTTTTTTCTGAATATTCATTTTAAATGCATCAAAACCTGAAGGGATCAAAATGCACAAATGGGTCCTATATGAGATGGACAACAGTAGAGGTGTCTGCATGTATCCAACAATGGATGTCAGTGTCACTACATATCTTGACCTCAGAAGCGCTACTTTCAGACAATTTTTTTTGAAGTGTGTGTAACGTTTGGCAACTTGAGCAGCTGTTTCTGTCCTAACTTACCTCTAAAGTTACTAGATTTATGTAAGAATAACGTCAAACACAACTTAACCATATTCTAGTTACAAGTCAGCAAATCAGACAGATTCCTCAGTTGCTGCATAGCAACAAGATTAATTATTTTTTAGCAAAACAAGCTATATTAACAGATATGCTCCTGAATTTTATCCAATCTTACGCTGAATAAATATGTTCACCAATGGAGGTTTTAGATGTATTGATCTTTGGAAATTATTTGAGAATGATACAAACTGCAAGAACTTCATAGCACAAAACAAACAAACAAACAAACAAAAAACTGTGTAATGCAACAATTTTTAAACAACAGCCGTGTTGGAGTTTGAGATTAGGTTAGTGTGAAACTCAGGATTTCCCTCTTGAAATTCTGACGTCACAAGGCTTTCTTATCTTTTTTTTTTCTCCAACTTCTAAATGAGATTTTTTTTTTAATTCACAAGCATGCTGTGCAAATGGCCAAGACCATTTAATTTATTTATTGTAAAAAGAAGAAAAAAAGAAAGACAACAATAAAGCCCAGCACTTTCTGTTGTTATGCATTTCTTGACATAATGGGGCTGCTTGAACAACATGGTTGGTAGAATTTGATCCAGAGTAATTTTATTTACGCCGTACATGTTGACAAATATACAAGCTGTGCAAAACCTGTGTTATTGTTTACCTTTTGTTAATCAAACTTTTTTTTTCCCCCGAAAACATTTTTTTTACCCCGTGTTTATATTTACTTTGGAACAAGTTGCTTTTAAAATCTGACACATGACTCCTTATCACACCAGAAATGACTCTGAGAGACTTCCTCCGGACAGACGTTGTTTATTAGAGTCATTTAAGTATATTTTGTTACAACAGACAAAGAAAAGGTTACAGATGATTCAATGAAATCATTTGCCATCAAAGCGGCTACAAAAGTTTCCTGTGTTAGGTACAAACTGATGCATGTTGGGAGAAAAGAAATCTCACAATAAAAGATAGTTGTATTTCACCGACTATAACTTTTTAAAAAATGACAAAGATGAGGCATTATGTACATGCAGTCCTGATTCTTGCTTGAGTTGAGGTCCTGACCAGCTACTTCTATTCCAAACCAATCAAAATGTATGAAATCAACTATTTTTTTTTTATTTGCGAAAATGTAACGGAAAAGTTCAAATAAAGTTCAAGGTGCAAATGGGATGTAAGATTTTATTTATTTTTAATCTGATGCTTGTGCCCATAGTGCTCATATGAAAAATTGTAATTGTACAGACAGTTAATAGTAATTGGATCATTGCCTACTAGACTCTTTTTTTTTCCAGAAGTTGCTTTTCATTCAACTTGGTTTGGATCAGATGTATAATTTCTACAAAAATTCAAGAATAGAAAATAGAAACTGCCGGAGTCTGGTGGGTGGTGGATTAAACCAGAGTTGAGGCACAAATGAAATCCTGCTCGTAGCTTTACGCAACCTGATGAGGGAGAACGGGGAGAAACCGGAAACAAAACGCAAAGCAACAACAATGTCAGCCCTTTCATCCAGCTCTCAAAACTCCACTCCGTTTCTTCCGACTGGCCTGTCTGCTGGCAGGCGGCCAACCCAAGTGTGTGGAAATGACACCGCCAGGGCGGCAGAGATTTTCCTTCATTTCTCTCCTTCCCGATCGCAGACTGGCTGACATTGGCTAGAAAGTGGAGCAGCTCGTCAGGGACAATCAATGCGAATCGATCGAGCTGCGCGGCTGAGGCTCCAGAGCTGGAAAATATCGCGGCAGTTGAAGAGAGCAAGAGAGAGAGAGAGCGAGAGGGAGACAGAGGGAGAGAAAGAGGAGGGGGTGTTCAACTAAACTCTGCCCCTAGCCAACAAACATCCCTGCAAATAAATGCGCTCTGACCCTCATAAACATGAGGCTCACTATGCAAACACGGGAGTCAAAAAGTCACTGCGTGCGTAATTACGCACGGGATTTGACATCCGAACGCACTTACAGTGAAGGTTATTTCACGTTTATGATCAGATAACTAGCTACAATAATAGAACCTCTCTAAGCTGCATTTTATTCGTATGGCTGAACATGTTTTATTCTGTTTTTGAATTTATTTCAATAGTTTGAACAGGTGAATTAAAAAAAAAGAGAAATCTCATTTAAAGTTCCCAAAACCCATTTGTTATATGCACATACTGTTGTGGTTTTGTTTCCTAACAGAACTCTTAGGTGCACATAAATACTATGAAATCATCATGGGATTTTTGAATTTTGCATCTCACACTCAGACGTATAATTTTTTTTAATCGTACAGTTAATTTTAATTTTTTTTTTGTCTTATTAGCCTTGAGTGGACAAAAAAATATTCAAGTGAGTTTAGTAATACTTTAAACAACTCAAATAGAAGTGAAAATTTTAAAAAGCTGTAGCTATTATGTGAGACAGACAGAATGTTTTGCAGATTGTGATGTCTTCAACTAATAAAATGCAATTTATAAAACATAAATAACATTGTGGCAAAATTACAAGAAGTATGTGTTTCCTAATTGCAGTTTATCACAAAACAAGACTTGTGAAACCAACACCTACAGTAGCCAACATATGTTACTATAAACAATGCAAACTACTTCCATTGACAAGGTATGGCGTAAACATTTATTTGCCCTCTAAAGGTTAAATCCGGGTTGGCAGGCTGAAAGTAAGTTTAACTGAGTAAAAGTAACTCATTATTACTCACCTTTGTTGCTACATTTATGGTGGTTGGATTTGTTTGTAAGATAAGATTTTTCACGCTCTAAAAAAATATCATTTTCTTTGAGCTTTACTGTCTGAACCATCAGCCTGTACAACGTTTAGGAAAAGAGTATTTACATAGGCTGGAATTATGCAGCATTCCCTGATAATATGGTCTCCATGAAACGATTTAAAGCACTGATCAGTTAGTTGGAGGGGGAAAAAACATTTGGTTGTAAATGTTTTCCCTTCTTAATGTTGTTCAAAATCTTGATTATGTTTAGAGGATGATCCATTTCTCAGACCATCTCAAAAAGATCTGAGTTTTTTTTATTATTATTATTGCTGAATTGCACTGAGACATTTGTAAAAACCCAGCATATTACTGTATTTATTTAATAATGAGAAGACCCTTTGTTCCAGAAATAATTGACAAAATCCCTGGCGCCACATATGTTAGTTACCTTTAAATAAATATAATGGATAATTTTTAGATTGATTATTTTTTAAACTGATCATTGCTTCTGATCCACAGATTTCTGTTTCTGGAGGGAATGAATATTACAAGATGCTCATCTCTTTTAGAATTATTTGAAAATCATGCATCGTTGGGTCTATTAGTCGGTTGATGATGCAAAACATATCCCAAAATCAGACCTGAATCCCTTACAAAGCCTGAGAGCTTGGCAGAAAATTGAAGGTTCTGCCAAAATTTAGTCTCAGTATAAATGCGGAATGCCATTTTTAGGAAGTTTATTTGACCTCAACCACCTTTAAACGACATTAAACATCAGTGGATACTTTTATACGAACATGCTTTATCCAATCTCTTACTCTACAGAAATTTGTCTTGCTTAGAGACAAAATAGCATGAAGAAAAAGTTCAGGGAGACCAAATTAAGTACTGATTGTTCCTGGATTAGCCTTGTGAAGGAGAATTATTTTCTTGATGGTTTTCTGGTTAAATAAGGATTAAATTAGTATTACAACATTGAAAGGAAGTAATAAATCAAATCAGACCTAATCTGTTTTCTTAAATGCAATAAAAAAGTCAATATTTTAAGACTGTGGCTCTTTATAAACACAAAGTTGTTTTAAGTCTGAGAAGTCCAACTAGACAAACTAAGCTATTTTATGAATGTATTACTTCAAGCTGCCTGAGATTTTATGTACCGTGGCTTTTCAGATCACTTCCCAGCCATGCTGACATCATCAAAACCTGGAAGTGACTGGCACAAGTTAGGTGAAACATGCTCCCAGTGTGAAAAAAAAAAAAAGTGAGTTAAAAAACGTTAGAACAGGAACAAAATTGTGCACATTAATTTGGTCCCACGCACTTCCAGAAAATTGCAGATGTAAATGCAATCCCCTTGCTTATCACTTTTTTATTTTTTTTTATTACTTCTAATGTAAATTTGTCCACTCGTGCTCAAAATGCAGTCCCTTTCAGCCACTTAAGATAAAATAAGCTATACTTCCATTGATGTTTGTCTTTTTATTAGCTTATGCTATAAGAACCATGATACAAGCATGAAATAAATGTATCTCCATTTTGAGTGTATCTTTGTTTTAACCATGTCTAAGACTAATGCCTGTAAATTGTAAAACAATAAGGTCTTTCTTCTATTCTATTCTATTCTATTCTATTCTATTCTATTCTATTCTATTCTGTCCTTCTTAATCTAGTCGGTTGTACTAGAACAGGAAGACTTTTTACTTTGCAATCTGCAATCATCTGTGCCTTTCATGGGTTTAAAAGGGGGTCAGAAAGAGACAGCAGGGGAGGAAAGGAGAGTCATGCGTGGATAGATGGGTTGGAAGGAGCAGCAAGCTGTGACTCTTGGACATGTTCTGGTGGGTGCGCTGAACCCCGGAGGCTGCAGCCACACTCGGCTCTTTGTTGTTTTCGTTCTGCACAGCCAGGCACGGTACTTTCCTGAGCCGGGGAGGAGGATTAGCGTTGCATGGCCTCCATCCCCAGCTGCACACATGACCAGCGCTGCAGGAAAGCCCCGCATGATGGCCCAAAAAGAGGTACGTCAGAGCTGAAGGGAGCTGGGAGAGACGAGGAGCGACCAGCTTTCTTTCGTCCATTACTGCAAAAAACGTCGGGAACTTTTTCAACACTAATCATTTAAAATGACATGGTTCTTTTCTGGGAGTGCAGTTTAATGTTGATTTTTCTTCTCCCTACAGAAATCTGTTCCCCTTTTATTATTACTACTTGTGCTGCAACATTTTTACCACATTAGTTTATGTCATCACACTATTCTGTCAGTTTAGCAGCAATAAATTGTTCCTTTTGCAGCAAATAAAGTTTCCGAAGAAAATCCCCCAGCAGTCTCAAACCCAACACACGTGGTTGACATGTTGGCTGATCTTCTGTAAAATAACACCCAAATTTATTTAGAGCATGTGCTCCAGCAACCGAGTATTTCACAACTCATCAAGAGACACTTCTTTTTTAAGCACAGCTACAGAATACTCGTAGTCAGCAAAGAGTAATCACCAAAGAAAACCTTTCGCTTTAATTGTTTTCAAATGTTGGTGCCACTAGGGGAAGAGGATGTGGCTCCCACTGGAAGTAGCATGGTGGAACAAATACATTTTAAAGGGGCAGGCATTTGACTTGAAATTGGTCATCTTTTTTTTTCTTTCTGTTTTTTTCTGGTGCCCTTTATTTATTTAGCTTTATCCCAGCAGGTGACACAAATATTGCAATTTGATTTTTCAGTATTGAAAGTACTTTTCTCCAGGTTCAAACGTTCAAATGTAAATTTTTTAATCAGTGTAGTATTTTTCTTAGATATTTTTTTTCCATAACTAACATCGTTATAATCTGAGTGTTGACCCTTCCCTTTTCTGTTTACATTAATTTGGTCTTGTCATATTTGGTTCTCTGTATTTATTATTGTTGAAGGGGAGTTGCTATATGTTCATTTCTTTGTGTTTTGTTTCTTTAAATTCTTACGTTCTGTTCTTTGTGCATCTGGATTTAGTACCAGTAGGTATACAGTGTTCCTTTCCCTTGGTTCGTACTTTGTTTGATCCTTATTTCAGCTACTATGGCTGAAAAAAAAACAGTGTTAATTCTAATATGTTGTCTTTTAGTCCCAGTGTTTTAAGTAAAATATGACTAAACTTAAGTCACAGTTTAGTAATCTGCCAGTTTTGACTTGCCAGTTCAGCTCTTACAGTGAAACATTTGCCCCAGCCTGAAACTAAAATTATATTTTGCAAGTTTTGTTAATTTTAAAGAACTTTAACCCTTGCAAGCTCTTTGGGTCTGTGGGGTCCGTTTTCACTTTTTATAACAGTAAATCAAGTGGAAGTCATTATTTACAGACAAATGCCCATTCTTAGGTTAAAGTTTAGTCAATTTGTGTTCAACTTGTGTTCTTTCTGGTTGAAACGTCCAGTAATCACAAAACCTTAAGGATACATTTAAAGATAAACATAAATGTTTAATGACACTGCTCTGTGTTTTTCTGAAATTGTTCTATAGTTTGCTGCAGTCCCAAATCTTTAGAAATCTCTTTAAATCTTTCCAGGCTGGTGAATGTCAACGACTTTGCTTCTTATCTGCTTTTACACTTTTATATTGTTTATGTTTACAAAGCATGACATGGTGTTTTAACCCCTTTCATCCTATCAGGCATGTTCAGATTTTATAATTTCTTGATTCTCATGGTCTGCCATTGACAATCAAAAAATGTGGGTAAACACAGTTAATTCAATATTTATTATGAGGGACAATTATATTTTCACAGAGGACACTTTCACTTTTTCCCTCAAGTACAATATTCATTTTAAAAGTATGATGAAAAAAAGCAAACACAGAAGAAATCTGTAGGAAAAAATTAAGGAGCAAACATAGAAAAGTAAATGAAGACCCTTTGTTCTTCTGTCTGTCTGCAGTAATCTACTGCATTGGGCAAATACGACACAACATAAAGCAGTCAGGAATGAATCCCATCATGCTTTGTGTAAGGAAAGCACAATTCCATTATCTGACTTTTATTTTGAAAACTACTAACCATTCATTCTTTTTAAAGTCAACTTCCTGAAGTCATGGTTCACAGAATAATGAAATCACCTGGAGGAAATTCCCTCCCCGTCCTCCACTGGGCGAAGAATGAGGATGGAAGTGTGCTGAAGCTGAGGGAATTGACACAGTTCTGCATCTTTCAAAATAAACTGTAATCATTATTGTATATTTAAGCTGTAGTAGTTTGTCAGTTTGCTGTGTGTAAAATAAGCACAGCAGCATATTGTATATGCTGTCTGACCTGATGATGCTGTAGCTTGGTGCCACCAATGTTTTTCATCGTGTTTGAGGGTTGATCATCGACAAACCTTTACACTTTGAAAAATTTGGTCGGTTGGTCACACAAACACGAAACTGATGAATTTCAAGCCTTTTTGCCCAAAAGAAATAACCAAAGATTTCTTAGCAACTACAACAGCAGTCGATGTATACGACGTAGCTACCAAGTAAAATAACTTGATACTCAGTGGTACAGCACCAAGGATGTAGAAGAAAATAGTTTGGGTTGAGGTGTGAAATGAGAGGAGGAAACAATATGGATGTGGGTATAAAGTAGAGCTATAACATGACCAAGGAGCAAATTGTCCTGCAGCTGCAAATAAGCAGCAGATGAAGCTCCTTTAAAGGACAGAAGCGTGCATGGAGCAACATCTGTTAGAGTGAGCACATAAAGTACACCCCTCGGCTCCACCTGGGAGTAAATTGCTTGTGCTTTCGAAGAATGCTCTAAAGATGCAGCCTGCTGCAAATTGACATTTCTTAAAGCACTTAGAGGGTTAGAATAAAAAACTAAAATGTTACCTTATCTAAACTACTCTTACTTCTTAAGAGCATTTCCATAAACTTCTATAGAGACTAACATAATAGTGATTGTAGTTTGGATCTGGAAGTACATTATGAATGATTAAGAGACTTTCAACTGGCAAGTTCCTCCCACAGCTATACCAGGACTGCTTTCCACCAAGTGTTTTTTTGTTGGGTTTTTTTCCCAAGTTGGGGTCAGACGATGTTGGTTGCCAACAGGTCACTGGAACAACTTGTTAAATTAAGGTGAATATCAAATGTGAAATTGGGGCTGTCTGCCTTTTGTCTACAGCTGAAACCATTTCTTTCATGCATTGTATGAAACAAGGGCTCCACGGTGACGGACAACAAGAAGGTCCTAACTTCAAATCTCAACATGGGATCTTTCTGCGTTGGGTTTGCGTGTTTTCCTTCCGCACGCATGGGTTTTCTCCAGGACGTTGGCTTTTTCCCACAGTGCTAAAACAGAATAATTGGTCTCTCCCTATTGAAGGTGAGGCTGAATGCTATTTATTTTGGTATCATTAGTGAGCAGCAAACTTGAGCAGCTTGCCCTTTCATCAGTTTGACACAAACAAAGTTATTTTGTTTTACGACTAATAGAAGCCAAAGCCACATCAACAGCTGCGTGTACTGCCACCTAAATGGTGTGACTACTTTCTCAAATGATCATGACTCACAGTAAACACGCAAACACTGCCCCGTGTGTCAGATCCAGCAGACCAGCTGTTGCAGAGAAGAAAATTAAAGGCTAGCGCGCCATCTAGTGGTAGACATTATAGCATTGCATGCTTTTAAGCAATTGTTTGTTTTTTCTATTAAAACTCTTCTGATATTATCTTAGAGAACACCCTAGTGATTTAGTCTCTGTTATTATTTAAGGAAATAAACAGTGTCTTTATTTTATTTTAATAATGATCTGGTTATTTGCCAAAATGTTTAAACTTCATTGTCTCTTTACAGGATTTTAGGAGGTGCTATTTTACAATAACTATTTATTGTAAGAAATAGTTAGCTATTCATCTTGAATCCAAACATCAGAATATGAAAAATGATTAGAATAATTCAGAATTTTCAGTCAGATGTTGTTCATTTTTCTTTAGATTTTCACATGTAGTTCGGTCCATGCCTATTCTTGGAGCTATATAAAGCATTTCCTGTCTTTTTCTTCATTGCACCGTGACATGTGAGTCTTTCATATTCTTAAATAAAAAGGAAAAATCAAAGCTTCCAAATATCAAACCAGCTATCCTGCTGATGCAGTTGCTGATCTCCCAGGGTAAATTCAATGAAAAACCTTCAGCTCCTGTTTGTTTCTTTGTGTTGGACAGCAGCAGGGATTTTAGTCCGCTGTGGTAAAACTTGAGAGTTTTGTCAGATTTTTTTTTACTTTATTTTTATTTTTTACATTTTATAATCTCAAAGGAGCAGAATGCAGCACTGTGTGTTCTTCTTATAATAAGGGAATTTATTATGACACATCAAATATATCAACAAGGGAGAGAAAAAAAATGTTTTTGGTGCCGTTAAATTTCATTTCAAAACTATTTTACACTTGTTGGAAAAACTCCTTTCAGTGTGTGAAATACCAGGTGCAATGGAAAATCAACAAGGCAAAGAAACCGAACTCAAAACTGTTAACAAAAGCAGCTTTGTGGTCTCAGCTTTAATCGCCAAGAGCGATAATTACTAAGCATCACAAGCTCTGAAAAGTCCTCCTCATGTTTCAGAGCAGCTGTTCTGCGGCTGACAGTAATGACCACACAGGTGCACGGTTTTAACACGTGTCTGATAAGCTCAGAGTGGGGAGAAAATTTGTGGCAAAATCTTAAGCAAAGCCCAAAGATTTCCAACAGGTTGCGGTGAGGGCTTTGACCAATCGTGGCATCAGATTCGGTGTTATGGAGGAGCTTCCTATATTCCTGATGGTACTGTGATGGGGAACTGAATCTATAACATATTCAACATACCCCACAGTCACCTAATGAATAGCGTGCCTAATGAATACAGAACATAGCAATGTCTGGCACCACAGGAAAACAGTGCAAACCATTTCTTTAGAGATAAAACTGCTCTGTAATGTCAAAACTCAATGACACGTAACAAAGGGAACGTTTTTCATTTAATTTCTTTGCAACGGAAAAAATGTGCCTGTTGTTGTAATTGTGAACAAATTGTTGAAAAATCTGTCTTGATCCAGGGTCCTGCAGACTTTTTCGAAAGGTCAGTGGTTCAACTGCCCCCATTTCTCAGGTAGTTTTATTCCAATAAGACAAACAAGTTAAACCGTGTTCACAGCTCACTAGTAAACTAAAAATATCAAAGACACAGACATCAGCTTAAAGTGTAAAGCTGTGTATTTGAAATGCTGCTTATATAAGAACTAACCGTTAATGGCCCTTTTCTGTAACTTGGTGGAGCTCTGCCCTCTAATTCTCCTCACTGACCTTTGACCTTGGTTGGAGGCCATTTAGGGAATTCAAAGGATCAGTTTTGATTGATGTTTGATATCCTGTTGCCACACCCACGTCTTTTTGGATGTAAAGAAAAATATATTGAAATGCAAAACTACTTATGTGACAAAGCCAGTTGTATTGAGGACAAAACTTTTACAAAAGACAGATTGAAACATATAACAACAATGTTTAGAGGAGTCAAGGTGAGGCTTTGAACAAGCTTTCAGGAATTTCTGTGTCATGCTGGGGGTCTGTGCCAACTGCTGGGAGTAATGCAAATGGGGGACATTTAAAACTTGGACACAATAATATTCTTAAGCAGAAGTCCAGTTACCTTTTTCTTAAGTACTTAGGACTGACATGTTCTGGATGACAGAGTCCACACCGGTGACACATTTGGATTTTCCACCAGGACAAAGATTGCAAACACAACAAACACAAATTAAAACTAGTTTGGCTTGTGGAATGGATGGAGATGTGAGCTTCTGTATCGGTCCCAGCCTCTACTCCAAAGTGGTAGGTAACAGGAACCAACTAATTTAAATTCATTCCAATTCTGATAACTGGAGTAGTGAAGTAAACAGCAAGAATTACATATGACGTTTGTTGACAGCTTTAAAAAGTTTTTAGTTTGTATCACGTTTGTTTCACACTAAAAACAGAATGGTTGAAATGCCTCTATTGTAGACCTACACTGATAGAACTCTTAACAAACTCAGTTCAGATGACTAGATTTTCTGCTTGAGCTGAATCCTCTAAAACTTATCTTGAGGAACTTTTGACGGTCTCTCCTTGACTGATTTCCCTTGCAGACAGCTGAACCAACTCCACAGGCCAGAAGTTTCATACTCTGCTAAACTCAATCTGAATGCTAATTGATCTGAACTGCTTTGATTCATGAGAATTACTTTCAAATTATTTGCAGGGGAAGTATGTTTTACAGTTATTCTGCACTAGATTGATTTTTAATCACTTTCCAGTTAACTATAATTATAGCTTGTCCTTCAGTTCATTAGACTAATAGGCCATTAAATGATGTTGACGTCCAGCCAGTCAGTGTTTCGCATTGCGTGGTTTCCAGTTTCAGTGCCCAATGCAGTCAAATAAAGCAGGTAAAACATTTGTCTACTCTGTTTGTTGCACCACTTAATAGAAGAAGGTTTCCATGAAATATTATACTTTGGATGAATTAAGATTGCACGTCGCCTTTAATACACCATCCCTATCATTAAACTTGGTGAGGGCAGCATCGTTCTCTGGAGAAACGTTTCTGCATCAGGAACAGAAAGGCTGGCCAAATGTATACTTACTTAAATATTTCAGCAATTTACAAAATATGTCATTTAATAAATAAATAACTCAATGTGGAAATCACTCTTCAAATTTTTTATTCATTGTATGTTCAAAGGCCGGCCAATGCAGATACAGACTGATTGATGGAAGTGGTATTCAGTTAAACTGTTGTGAAAGTTAGACAATTAAATATGTAGAATATCAAAGTATTAGTTATAGATACATTGATGTTGCATATATATAACTTATTTTAACATGAAGATAAATTCAAATAATTTGACGTACTTATTGATGTGTGCAGAAATCATTGTTTTGCACATTTGTAGGTGTTTGTGAATATATATATATTTACTTATTCAGTTACTTTAAATTGTCACATGTATAAATATTTCTCTGGCAAATTATGTATTCATTCGACTGTGGCATTTTTACCCCTCAATGTCCAAATTCTGTCAATGACGGAAAATATAAAACACATAAATTTAAAATCTGTTCAAAGTGTTTATATTTTCAGGGGAGGGGGAATAAAATTTGGTTGGTTCAACAACAAATAAGAGCTCATATTTGGCTTAAAGGCTTTGTTTTCTTCTGACAGCAGTTTTCTTCTTTAACTTTCTTTTAATAGCTTTGAAAGTAAATTGTATAATATTCGTTAAAGCTCACATTCAAACATTACCACGTGTTAGTTTATGACACAGCACTCCAATAAATCACATTGAAATTTGACGTTCCGACGTGACAACAAACAATTTCAAAGACATTTGACGTTTTTGTCGCCACCGAGAGAAAATTGTCCGCGGGCGCGCAGGTATAGAACCAAAACCTGCATTTACTGTGGATGCTTCAAAAAAAGAAAAAGAAAAAATGTCCACAAAATATCCAAACCGGCCTGCAGGCTTCTCATGCTGCGCAACCACATTTCCAGAATACCAGAATTATATGGTTCTGCGGCGTGCGTGCGTGGGGGGCAACCCCAGCTCACCCTCCATCTGATGGCAGCATCAGGCAGTCCCGTGAAACGTTTGCGTGGGAGTTCCCTCCACCGCCATGTCGGGATGGTGCACATCGCTCCCTCTCTCCCTCTCTCTCTCTCTCTCTCTCTCTCCCTTTCTCCACACATCCTCCCCCACATTATAACAGCTTAGCACGGCAGAAGTAGATCCCACAGCATCCAGCAGCCAGCATCCCTCTATCCCTGCCTGGGGAGCTGCAGTCCTACCCGGCGCAACACCGTGTGAGTGATGCCACAGCATCATCCGCATTTCGACGCGAAATAATCGAGAGTTGATCCTGCAAAGGAGAGAGCTTGGGGTGAAGGGAAATTTGCTTCAGCCTCGAAGACGGCAACTGCCCATGAAGATGTCTAACGCTGACACCGTCTTAAACCCCACCGATCGGGTGGTAAAATGTAAGTTAGCCTACATTTTCCGCTCGGATGTGGCTGCATTACATAATATCTCAAGCGCTGCGGTTAAGGTGGTGGGGGGGGGCGGACATTGGGGGGACGTGTCCTTTACTGTTGTTTTAATCGTGCCATAATGATTGATTAAGTTGCGTTGGTTGGGAGGTTATAGTGGACATGAGAAGCTTTGATGTTGATAAACAATCCCAGGTTCCTCTGCTGCACAAGCTCTCCCCCGAGGAAGTCAGGCGTAAAGCACGAAGCATTGCTCAAACATATATCTGTATATAAATATATGCACGCATTCCGCGATCTAACTGGATCTTTTTGCTGCTGCTCGGTTTTACAGTAGCATGGCGTGTAGGCTGCAGCAGGCAGGCAGAAGTGAGGAGGAAGAAAAGCTCAGTTGTGGTAGAAGCTGGAGCAGTGATGCAGCAGGATTTCGTGGGCTTTAACGGGGGCAGCAGAGGAGGAAGGGGGCATGAAATTGACATTTAATGGGATATACTTTACCAGGAGTGAGTCACATTTTAATTTGATTAGGGGGAATAAAGAAGAAGAAGAAAAAAGGCATGTATGGAACTGATCGATGTGGGATGATGAGGTCCTCACAGTTGCCATAGCTCACTTGGCCCAGCTCATTTTCAGCATGCATCTGCACTGTGCATGAATATATTTCTGTAGTATACAGTCCAGTGCATTATCAGGATGGCCTAGCAGATCTATCAGCACTAGAACCACTACAGGCTCAAGACTTGGAGAAACACGGCAATATTTGTGACAATTATCTTTTGAAGCATCAAATATAAGCTTAACGTTAACTTTTTTTTTTTAATAGAATGAAAAAGCACCTGCTTCTGCTGCCCCTCACACTACCAAATACACCCACTCACCAACAAAGCTCGTACTGCAAGCAGTATTTTTATTATATAACCAATAAGAAACCACAATACTTAACTTCTGCTGTTGATTGGAAACGAAAATGGGTGGAGAAGAATCTGTCAGTTCAGGTTTAGAGCCAAGATTTTTAACTAGATATGTTGTCCAGATTCCATAGCAGAGACACCAAAACAGCACTTTCATTTAGTACCAATTCATACATTGCATGGATTCCAACTTTTGTGTAGAGTAGGTTTTTTGTTTTTTGTTTTTTTCTGCTGTGGCTGCCCCCCTACAGGCAGCACTGGCCTTGGCAAAAAGCCATATTGCCCACATGAAATACAACAAATCGACAAAGTGATTTAGTTTGATAAACCATTACAGACATACAAGGCATTCTAAAGAAAATCTTTTGACCCACAACATTTTTATTCATATTGCCAAGGCAGCAGCACAGCATATTAAAAATGTCATCATGAAAATTAGATATCCCAATGCAGGGACAGGCCAAGGTATAAGTAAACTTGGTCACTGCTTGGTGCTTCTGGCTTGACGGGGAACCCAACAGAAACTTAACTTAAAGTGACAGGACATGTGTACATTCTAACTAAAAGCCTTTTATTTTAGTTCTTGTGAATGCAACATTAGAGGTCCAATTCATTATATTGTTCAATAAATAAACAATACCTGAATTAAATAAGTAATTGATGGAACAGTAAACTGAAATTGTTGCTCATAAACATGAACTTAGAACAAAACAAATGAAACCAGTGTTTGATTATTTTTAGTTGTTTTTTTTTTCTCTTTATCATAATGTTGCTCTTTGACATATCTCTTATTGTAAGCAACATACTCAACTTAAATGCTAATCCCAAAAATGCATTTTCCTTACTTGTGTGACACAAATTAAAACTGAAATAATGGAAAACCTGTAAGGAAATATTGGTGACAATTACCCTCTTGATTCCTCAATGTAACTGATTCTATCAAAAATACTAAATTACACAGAATTAGAAGAAACTGAGCAACATCGAAGGAAAATGGGAATTAATCACATCTGATATCACCATGGCATAATTTACTAATACTGGACATATTATAGAGGGAAGCCATGCAATCACTTGTATATCTAAGGATGACTGGCAATTTGAACAACAGAAATGACTGTTGGCCAAGAGTTGAAAAAACAGTGTGAAGCAAACAGAAAGTCCACATCAGCACAGGCACACGGCCAGCTTTCTGACTGAAACGCTTTGCTTTTGTAACAGGAGCATGTAACACCAAACGCTTTGAGGAGTCTGAAACACTTATGTTATTAATTAAGAGTCAGTGTTCTAAATGGCCGTTTTTGACTAATTTTGATTTTATCTTTATATTTCTTAATAAAAACCATTAATATTGCCTTATGTGGTATCATTTTTTTCAGGACAACCTGAACTTTTCCAATTTACACATTTTTTGTCATTTGGACTTACTGACATTGCATTTGGACCTAAAATCACACAAAAAAGGAAAATTCGAGTAGAAAAAGTTTAATTTTTTCACTGTGAAACCCACAAATATGTATAACAAATATTTTTTATGGTTTAGAATTATAAAGTATACTCAATATTTCAAAATTAATATGTACAAATATAGCAAACAACTCATGTATAATTAGATTATTATCAATAAATTGTAGGTAATCCATTCGCTTCTGTGCTACTATTTACAAAATATCAAAACAAGATTCCGAAAAATGTATAACTTTCCTAAATAAATTTAAATCCTGGCAATTACTTATCATGGCAATTTTAGTACACTATAAATTTCTATATTATATATATATATATATATATATATATATATATATATATATATATATATATATATATATATATATATATATATATATATATATATATATAATGTCTACTATAAATTGGAACGGGCACAGACAAAATACTGTTTTGCTTCCAATAGTCCTGAATCCTGAATACTGGGCAGTGAAACTAAAGACATATATATCAGCAGACCAAAAAAATTGTACAGATCTTCCATTTCAATGTCACTCCATTTGTACTTTTTCCCTAATTTTTTTTTTTTTTTTTTGCTGCATTTTTGTTTGTGCTGAGGCAAATTGTTTTCACTGTGTCAGTGGCAAAATACAATAAAAAAAGATCTTTTGGACTATAGGAAGACAGGTTGTTTATTTGGACACCGGGTGTTCGCCGTGGCTGAAACCTGCTTACTCCCGGCACACTGTCAGGATCCTCCTCCGTCTTCCAGGGATCACTGTCGGGAGGGGCTCAGCGCCACCTCTCGGTGATCGAGACCGCGCAGTTGTACAGCCCCGCCTACTTCTCACTTTCGACCTTCGCTTAGCTAGGTTTGTCCCTACCTCATCTTCTTCCTGATACCCATGTCCTCTCTCTCTTTCTGATATGAATGACTGAATCGCTACATCGTCTTCAGAATCATTGCTGTCTGATTCAGACTCAGACTGCGAGTCTCCCTCATCTTCGAGCTCAAAAAAGAGCTTTGCTGCCTGCTCCACATTCATTCTTCTCATCATTCTTTACAGAAAAAATAAAAAACAATGTCCGATATACAAATTACGAGGTAGATTTTACCGATCGGTCTGATATCACAACTATCTGTCTACGTGCCTCTTTTTCTCTTCTCCGTTCCCGCGTTACTGCTTTTTTTTCTTTTTTCTCATTTTTACTTTTTTCGCGGGGTTACTTACGTCACTGTTTATCTGTAACGAAATGTCAACTCTTATCAGTTGAATACGTGAGCTCGAGTGAGAGGATCCTGTTACATTTTATTCTTTGTGTTGCGAGAGCGCTCCGTTTCACTGTCGAACGGAGCGGGTTTTACAATTTCGCTAATTGAAAAAAAATATGGTTTACATATTTAAGCATAACTCCGGTTTTACTTGGTCTATTAACCCGATTTAAAAACTGGTGTGTAGTTTAACATGTGCACTTCAAGCACCAGTAGAAAGTGAGACTGGGGGAGGCGGAGTCTTGCTGCTACGTCGCGCCAAAGCAGACATGTAAAAAAGACTCGCCGGCGAGTCCAATGACTCTAGAGATTTGTTTCAGTTTTATTACTTGTGTATTTTGTAGAAACTATCTGACCATTTAAAATAGGAAAACATTTACTCACATCTAAGTTCGAGTCATTTTCTAGAGGCTCTAAAACATGTGATAGGTTTTGTTATTTCTTGACAGGCTTGCGGATATTCCTTTTGTCACTTTTATCTGCTTTTTCCTATTTTGGTATTTGGCTTTGAAGAGACAAGCCTTTCTTTTTACAATTCCCAGAGTGCCTAATGTAAAAAAAAAAAAAAAAAAAAAAAAAAAGTCATAAAGAACTGAATCATAGTGGCATCAGTTGATCAAAGTTTGCCATCATGACAATAGTGAGTTATTATGTTCTGGTGCACTCACTACGTGAGACTGGGGATATTTTTATCCTTGTGGGCATAGCTTTAAGCTAAAGCAAACTAGGTTTATCTTCAGTTCAGACAGAGCATAAAAAGCTTTGGTTTGGTTTCTGCTGGCCAGTGCAGTTTGATTTTCTGCTGAACTGTTAGCATTAACAGGCAGAAGGCTACATTTCTACCTGTGCACAATCTTTCCTCACTTTGCCACTTGTTCCTTCATCCTAAAGTCACTTCTAATGACTGATGAAATAGTTTGACTAGATGGAAGTGGACCAGTGTTTGCTAAATGTAATAAATACATTTAGTTTGGAGGTTTAAATATCTTCCAGTGTGTAGACCTTGCACATGGAGGTCTGAAGGGAACCTTACACCTACCAACACTAGTTAGTCCAATCATGTGGGGCTGTACAGTATTTCCTAATAGGATCCAGGATCTCTCTTTTGCAATAATATCTATTACATACATGGTTGTTCTGTTTTTTTTTTTCAATTGCTCAGCGTGATAACCTGTCTTAGGAATATTTGTCAGGCATCATGAATACAATACAACGCAAGTTTTATTCAAAGCTGATTGGAAAATTTGTGTTGTCAGCTGCCTTAACGTGTCTAATAAATCACTGCCTCTATGAACCTCCAGTGCAAATTGCAGTTTTCTGGAGCACCACTGGCTGCACTCCAACACTCAGCTGCTGTTGCTGTTGCCACTGCCGCTGCTGCTGCTGCTGTTGCCCGGCAACATACAGTATTTCATAGCTCAGCTGAGCTTGGCGCTGAGCAGAAGTCAGCTTTTCATCTCTGCACCACACATCTATATCAGTGTACTTGTATAATGTGCCTTTGCTTCTGTAGAAGGTGTTGTGGAAGAATATTACATAAGATGCAGGGATTATATATTTAGGAGTTTACTGTTATTACCCATATTAGGAAGACTACTATAAAAAATATAGGCTAAATGCATTTTGAGTAAATACGCAGCGAGTAAATTTGATTCCTTATAGAATTAGGAATTTATTTAATAATTTTATGATAAATTGTTTTAGAAGAATTAGGAGCTACATTTACAAGATTTTTGCAATATAATCAAAAAGCAAAGCATGTTCTAATTTATTAAAGAAATATATGAATATGTGAATATTGTTGTTGTTATTTTTTATTCTTTATGTACATGCTTTTAAGTTTTGGCTGTCCAATTTGAGTGCAATGAATAAAGCACAACAGAATGGCCATATTTTATTATCAAGTTTGTTTAGTGATCATCTCCAGACAAATTGTTGCACATTGCTAAAGCTCTGGTCGATCTATTTCATTAACATTAAGTTTCAATGTCATTCCAGTTTGGTAAAAAGCAAAGAATGAATAAAAATCTAGAAATAAACAATATTAAGATTGCTTTGCTGTTGGAAAGAGAGACGTTGTGGTAATCTACAGTTGTAGAGGTCAGAGGTCCTGCAACGGCACTGGATTAGAACATCACATTAGATTTGTATTTACTGATTTTTACAAATCCACACTGAAACAATCAGATGAAAAAAAAGTACACTGTTTGTTAAAGAAAGATTTGAAAGAGTCACAGTTCAGAAAAAATATTATTATTGTTTTATTCAGCATTATGCTAAGACTATTTTGTGAGCTTTTTACTTGTCACCATGTTTGCGCTGGACAGTATCTGTGAATATTTCCTCAAGAAGTGGACGTTGGAGGTGGTGCACCAAAAATAATTTTTCTGTGTGAAACATACTGAGAACAGAGTAACTGTAACACAGAGTAGCCTTTTGATGTGAATGTAAAGTGGTGTAAAAAAAAAACAAACAAAAAAAACATTGTAGTGGTTTGAATTATATTTAGTCTACCATATTTATTACTCAGCTTCTAGTTGTTTAGCTTCAGACTTTTAACTTAAAATTAAAAGTTGGACTAACTTTTAATTTCTAGTTAGTTTGGAGTATTAGCATCATAGTATTACCTAGGCTCTCTTGGACTCGCGATTTGTTTCAGATTATAGCCTTGTTTCATCCAAAATGGCCCCTTCCTTTTGTTCATATCTTCATATTGGTAGCCTGGTGCCTTATGGACCATCAGCAGCGTCCAAATGTTAGCTTGGCCCTCTTGGACTAAGATATGCCTGGTCTCACCAAGAATAACTATTAGCTTATTAGCTTAGCTTTAAAACAATATTTTGGCCCCTCTTGGGCTACTCATCAGTTTCGGGCCATCCATGTGGGCCCTCTTAAACTAGCCACTATCTTCAAAGTGTTAACTTGACCCCTCTTGGACATTTGTAAACTTCTGACTATTAGCTTGGCCTTTCCTGGACCAGGTGTTAGCCTCAGGGTCAATAAGCTGTATTTTAAATGAAGGTGCATAGACACTTAACTTCTCTGTGTAAGATATTAACTCCTTACAAGTTTTGTCAAAATTTTACTTTTAAAAAAAACCTAAACTATCTGAAATATAACAACAAAGAATGTTTATAAGTAACAAATGACTTTCTGAGAAGTATAGTGAAAAGGTGTGCACTTCCTCCAACTCTTTTTTCTAACTTGTATGCTTACTTTGCAGGAATAAGGTGATTTTGCTTCATATATCATAAATTGTTTCTTTCTGTTTTTAACTGGTAACTGCTTTTTATACTGCTTACAAAAACTGAACAGATTTTTGAGCGCTGTTATATGTAGTGGGCTCATTCACTTCCTCTGCAGTGCATTCAACGCTGCTTTGTACTTGCTGGTTAAGTGTCAAAGCACACGTCGCCATCACAGATACACACTGCGCCCTGTGAAAAGTTTTAGGCCCTTTAACTACACTTGCAGGGGCTTGCCTTATTATCCCAGGAGTAGTGGCTTTGAGATTTCTCTAGTTTACCATTCATTATTAAAGACCATCTTCACCACATTGAGTTCAGAGCCTTTTTCTTTGTCTTTTCTTTCTCTGGCTGTGCTGAGTGGCCTTGTTAGTTGCACACTGCAGAAATCTGGCACACATTCAATTGCTCATTCTCTGAGTTTTTGACTTATAACATATGTGCATGTTTCCAGTAAGAGTGTGTTGGTGCCTTCGTTTCTCACTAATGTAAATTAGCAAACTGGGCTTACATTTTCTTCCCATGTAAATTATTCATTCTTTTGACACTTTTTCTGTGTATCTAGATTAATGTTTGTGCATGTGCCCAGAAGCTAGTAGTCACACAGATCATCTGCAAATTTTAAAATAATAATAATCCTTGACTGCCATCACCGAAGTAATTATCTGTGCTTGGATTTCACAGTTTCACAGACTGTCTGGTGGGTAGGTGACTGGTGCAGATTTAATGACCACACGCTTTAGGAAACCGGGAAGAGTGAACCAATTGCTTGAATGTTTTATGCAGAAATCAGAAAACACAAAACTCCACACCTGCATTGGAATACGTTGCATTGAAAAGCAGACCTTCTTGTGAATATCATACATTATAATCAAATAATTTAATAACTGGATTGTCAGTAGCACTGACAATCCATGTTTCTGCCGTATGCCAATTATTTGAATTACAATTTTTGCCTCTGTGCTCTGTCCTCCCTTAGCTGTCCCCTTCCCCTTGAGCCACCGCCTTACAATGAAGGAAGTGTTCGACTGTGAAGGCAAACCTCGCGTAGATCTGCTGAAGGCTCACCTGACCAAGGAGGGCCGTGTGGAAGAAGCTGTCGCGCTCCGAATCATCAATGAGGGAGCAGCCATCCTCCGTCAGGAGAAAACTATTCTCGACATTGAGGCACCAGTCACAGGTATCACATGGTTTAGGGACGTTTCCAAGCTTTTCATGGCAAGCTGAATTAGGCTAAACCTGGAACTCATTTTTTATGATCTTCAGTTAAACATTTGAAAGACTAATGTTTTGATATGTCGTAGTTTGAAAATGGGCTCTTCTGTCAGTGATTTAGCATGTTTAGCATCAAAGCCATGGGCCTTACTCATCTAAATTAAAGCTAGCCATTTTATTATTAGGCAGTTTTATTATTAAGCAGTTTTGTTTACCTTTTTCAATCCTATTTAAATCATTCCTGGTGTTTATTTTCACCCCCAAACAGGGGACAATTATCTAAAAAGGTAATGTACAATTGAGGCTGATGACTCCCAGTAAATTTAGCACACATCTGTTTCAGCAGTCATCCAAATCACATATATCGTTGATATGTTGGTGTGCATCCTAGTCGCTGATCTGATGTCTATTCTTTGTTCGTATGCATTGGTGTTGAGGAGCTTTTAATGAGTAATCCTTCAATTTATTTGTCCTTGCTGTACAGGTATGAGAATAGCTTTTTACTTAGCTACTCTTTAAAATGGGAAAGAATAGATCATGCTCAAATGAGGTAAATGTGTGTTTGTCATCATTAGTCTGAAAATGCCAGTAAGAATATAGTTGCTTTCCTAAATGTAATCTTAATAATTAAAATATTTAAAATAACCGAACCAAACTGGACGAGGATTCGAGGTTGTATTGTCGGATGTGGTGGGTTGCAGAAGTTTTATTGCAGAAGGAAGAAATAATGACTCCAAAGTTGAAACTGAGTCTTAAAAATAAAGCACGCACTATTTAGTTATTGATTTTGGCCCTGGGGCAACAGTTTGGTAGATAATTATCGCAGACAGTGTGTTCTTTGGTGTTGCTCAGGATGAGTATTTTTAGTCCGCCTCCTTCTTTTGATCTTTGTTGTTGTTTCAGGCCAGTCGATGTTTGGTTCAGATAGGAACTTACCAGCAGAGCTTTGCTGGTGTTGCCCTGGTCAGATCTAAATTTTAAGTAGTTTTGCGCTGATTGTTTTGATGTAGGAAAACAGAGATCACTGGATTAAAAGGAAACTAATTGAGACATTTTCAGTCTATGGCAAATTTTGTATTTTACACCATTTACAGAAAGACTATATAGACTTAATAAGAGTTGGTATTTCAGGAATTATGCTTTATTTCTTTACATTTAGACCCACAAATAATTGTTTTGTAAATACACCAACACATCACATAGGACAATTTAAATTTCCTCTGATTCCCAAAGGTTTAGTTCTCTGGACATTTGATTTTAAACCACTTCACGTGGTTCGTTAATGCTTTGTTCACTTTCACGTGCATGTTTAATACGACAAGATGCACGATATTAAATACACATAAAAGCACCAGTATTAATTCATTAGCTCACGATCAGCTCAACATTTTCAGAAGTGACAAAGTGACAAAAGTCACATCTTCAGGCCTAAGCCTCCTGGTCTAAATAGATGCAGAACATATTGAGGTGAAAATCTGTAAAAGTATTGTGCGCGGGCATTTGTGCGTTTGTTTCGTATCTTTGTGAGCTCGACTGCATTTGAATTTCAATGTGGCTTTCGCCTGCATGTAATACATGGGGTGTTTGTGCACGGGCCTGCACCTATGTGCGCATGTGTGTGTTTGATTGCTTTAGTCACACAAGCAGTCTCCCACACACATTGCTCTGAGCTTTGAGTGGGCGAAGGCCACTGTGGAGCTGATAGGGGAGACGGAAAAGCGAGAGGAGATGGAGGATGAGCAGGAGAGAACGAGACAGAGCGAGTTGATAATGAAAAATTGAAGGCAGCAAGGAAATGAGATGTAGGCTTGCACTCCAGAGCCATAGTGTTCGCTGTGAAAAAAGCATACATCTCCCTGGGGGCTTGGGTTTCTTCTACCCCTTTGAGGTTTGCGCTTCTCATTTCTCAGAAGCAGAGAAAGGAGGCCTTAAAGACCACAGAAATATCTCATTACCATCATGTCCTCGATGTAATTGCTCAAAGTACTTCCATAATTATTTAAAGGTCTCGTCAGTAACACAAATCATCGTCATTATTTCCAAACTATAAATGTGTTTGTTTGTTTTTTACATTTTGTACAAACAACAGACATGATGATCTCAGCACCAATAATGTGCTCTGCTTTGTTGTTTACAAACATCGTCACCATGATTTTATTGTCACTGTATCTGCATAAATATCTTCTGATCTTCATAGGCGCAGATTTACACGTCTGTTTCAACACATTATTGCACGTGGCAGACGGATTGCATGAGATGGGTCAGAATTTGTATTTACACCTCGACTATTGTCATTGTGATTTGTTGTTATCCCATGTCACTGCAAGACTGACGATAAAAAAGGCGACATGGTTCTTTGATAGCGTAGCAGATGTCTGCGGAGGATGGCTAAAGCCCTTCAAAGCAATCTCCTACATTTCTAACACTAAAACTGATATGTTCATGGTAATGTTGGCCAGGTAGAGGCCTAAAGCAGTGGCCTCAGTGTGGGCAGACCTGCTCACATGTGAAAATGTAACAAACATTATTTATTTATGCCTTTCTTTATCTTTTTTTTATTTATTTTCATATAGGCAAAAGCTTCCTGTGAATAGGCGGTAAAAACTAGCAGGTTTGCTATAAAGATTAAACACAAGGCATCTGGTTCACACCAATGTGTGTGTATTGTCTATTTTAAATGAATAAAATAATGCAGTGCTTCCAATGGGGTGGATTTTTGAGGTTTGAGGTTATACTGCTTTCTGTATGCCTGTTTTTGACTTCCTCTCTGAACACCTGTTTTTATTTTCCTGGTGATTAGATGTTAGCTATGTGACACATTGTTTTTCTTTTTGATCAACATTAGGGATGATCTCTTGAGACTTTGTTCTGGTAAAGACTGATTTTTGGTATCTGTTGAGAGTCTGATCTGCTGATTTATCTCTCATATACACTTCTCACTATTGCAAATCTGCATTTCTTTTCCATGATGTGGAGGAACGCTCAATTTGATCACGATAAATCAGGCTGCCAAAGATTTTGTGAAAATGTCGACAATGAGCTCTCGCACACCTTTAATGTTAAAGAAGCAACTGAAATATTGCAGCAATGACTCACTATTAACATTATTTAAAATCACTGAAAGCTGTGGTGTCTGCAATGATGTGGATTCATTTATGCTTGAATCTGATAAATTGACCTACTTTCTGTTCTATCCTTGTTATCTCATCATTCGGGACATCTCATGTGGCATTCATCTCCAGTTAGGTCATTTGCAGTGACATTGCAGTGGTAATGTCACTGCAAAAGGACCTGGTTATTCTGCAGGTGAACATTGGGAATGCCACAACCTTGACCCCAGTTCTATGCAAGATAAAGCGATTTTATTTGTGCCCAATAAATGAGCTGCACAATTGGAGTAACAAAAAAGCTTCACTTTTTGATATTCCAATTAAAGGACTGCAGAAATGTTAGGCAGACAAAAGAATCTTATGCTTGATCGATTTATGACAAAGAAATCGATGGATTATTAAACATTTATCGTCATCACTTTTCATCTCATTAAATGACACATAATACCACGAGAAAGGATTTTAAGTTCATATCACCATTCATTGGCCAGTGGAATGGTTTGTTACCATGGAGACGCTTGACTCAGGCTGACTGTGGAGTCACACTGATTTCCTTTGCAAGTTTCCCTACTGCTGGGCATCAAGGGATGTAAAAGCTTCCTCTCCCTCCTAAGTACTCTTTGATCTCCCAAATAATAAAATACGACTTCACCAACAGAAAACATGCCTTTCTGGTTTTCATTATTTTGTACTAAACCAAAATCACAAAAAATACCCCCAAAATCTCTTCAGTTACCTGTTAACCTGTTTTTGTTGGGTCTGATAAATTAGAGCTGTATTAAAACACACAATTGAAATGATGCTAATAACGAGGCCTGTGTTTTCTTTGAATAGATTATTAGATTAAACTAGCAGTAAACACAGTACAAATTCAACTAAAATATATGCATTTAAATAACATGAAAATCTATTGATGTATCTCTAATTTAAAGGAATTCTTTATGTTTATATAATTCAGGACATTTTTTTTGCCAAACTCGACAAAGTTGCTGTGCTCAAAAAAGTAACATTCAGAGGAAAAATTTTAATTCAATACCATATTTCTATTTTTTTCCTTTGCTCATTTTCTAGTCTGTGGGGACATCCACGGTCAATTCTTTGATCTTATGAAGTTGTTTGAAGTGGGAGGATCGCCAGCCACAACACGGTACCTGTTCCTCGGGGACTATGTTGACCGTGGCTACTTCAGTATTGAGGTGAGAATATATGTTTGTATGTGCTGAAAGGAAAAAAAAAAAGATTCTTAACAGCAGTGGATGCGTGCTCTAAAATAACTAAATCTATGCTTGTCTGTCTGTTTGCTCTGACAGTGTGTTTTATACCTTTGGTCGCTGAAAATCCTCTATCCAAAGACGCTATTTTTACTTCGTGGAAATCATGAATGTAGACATTTGACAGAATATTTCACCTTCAAACAAGAATGTGAGTACCTTCGCAGGGTTCAACGCGTTTGCTTTTGAGGCTGTTCTTCTAGTCTTGGCATGCTTTCGTGTAGCCTGCAGCATGTCTGGAGGACCTAAACCACTATAGCACATGTGACAGTATGAAAGGTTGGAGTTTTCTGTCAACAGATGAAAATTTGATGTTGATAGCTAAATGTTTTAGTGAAAAATATGAGTTCAGACTTAGCATTAATTCTCATTCGTGCAGCTGATCCATCGTTTTGTCTATCAGGTAAAATCAAGTACTCAGAGCAGGTGTATGACTCATGTATGGATGCATTTGACTGCCTTCCTTTGGCTGCACTCATGAACCAGCAGTTTTTGTGTGTCCACGGAGGACTCTCACCTGAAATACACAACTTAGACGACATTAAAAAGGTAATGGAGAAACAGTAGAACGGCGTCCCCCACGTAACGCTTCGTTATTTTTGTAGTTTTTTTTTATGCCTTAAAACGTTTCTCTTCTTCGTGTTAAGTTGGATCGGTTCAAAGAGCCGCCAGCATTTGGGCCCATGTGTGACCTGCTCTGGTCTGATCCTCTGGAAGACTTTGGAAATGAGAAAACCCAGGAATACTTCAGTCACAACACAGTGCGAGGTTGCTCCTACTTCTACAGGTGAGCACAGGAATAATGTGGGTTTGAGGGTAACCTCCAAAGGAGGTTAAAAGTGGTGAACTTTATATCTGATTTGTAAATTCTTGTTTGGCAGTGAGTAGTTATTTTACAGTCTTTTTTATTGTTTAGGTTCTTTGCTTGTTGGTTTTTTAAAAAAGCTAAACTACTTTGGTCTCTTGTTAAAAACATGGACAATTCAAATTTAACCAGAATTATTCTGCATCACAAAAAAATCACTAATGACGTAATTAGTCCATGTCCTGCATGGATACTATGCACCTCATTTTCAATTGATACCATTACTAACAATATGCACAGAGAAAACTATACTCTCAGAGTAAGAGCAGATAAGATGACCACAGAGCTGATTGCCCCATCCTGTCAGGTTTGACTCACCTGGCTGTATTTATCTACAACCAGATGATTTCTCACATATTTCCATCCTCTTAAACTGGCACTTACAGGAGGTCCTGATACGAGGGATATGAATATTTTTATAACAGTTTTTCTACTTTAACATGAACATTTTCACATCTGATACCTGGCGTTTACCTAAAATTCAGCATTGCTGTTGTTTATGAATTCAAGTCACCGTTCTTGAGTATAACTTAAAACATGAAAATGTGCTATTTTCAGCTTTTTTAGAATTACTTACAAAACAATTAGAGTATGTTTAGCTGTCTTAAAATATAACAATGCATTTATAGGCGCATTTCAATCACTTGACAGAAGGATTTTGTTGGTTGTTTGTGGCAGCTTTGTTGGGAACAGACATTCATGGTTTAAAATCTTTTACCTCTGAAGGAAACAGAAAACATGAGTGTGAGACCATTTTAAGTCCTTGCTTGAAGAAAGAGTACCACCGCACCAGGCGCCTTTTTCTGGCCTTTTTTGTTTCTGTTACCTTGTAAATGCTGTGGCAACACGGTACCTGTAGTCCAAGACCACTACTAGTTTCTACTAGTAGAAACACCACCACAGGTGTTTCTACTAGTTTTCTAGTGAAAACTAGTAGAAACCTTTCCAGCCTGTCCCTGTCGACATCAGCCTCTCTACCGTTTATACAGATGATGCTTTCGACTTCAACGCTGATTTTAAATGAACTCCCCCCTTGATTCATGGACTCTTTTTAAGTCCACTAGTTTTCTAATGAAAACTAGTAGAAAAGTCCTTTTATACTGAATTCAGTTTGAGAGACATCTGTGTAGTCATTGTTATGAAACCACAGTAAATATAAACACATTATTAAGAACCGCTAACAGCCTCTGGTATATAAAGATCCCTGGGTATTAAACGATTTTATATTTCAGCCTGCATTGCTTTTTATCCCTGTCATAAAGTCCAAATACTACAGTGATCACAGTCACTTGACTCATGTGGCTGTTGTGTCTGCAGCACTTATGAGTTGCAGGTCACACTATGCAATAAACTGAACTGCTTTAAATTATGGTTACACAGGTTTTCTTGAACGCATCATTTCTACTCTAATTAGATTGAGGAAAACATCAGAAATCAAAGAAGGGAACCATATATAAATAAGATCAAAATTTTTACTGATATCTGGTGACTAAGTGGTGACTAGAGATTAAAAATAGATATTGAGATTATAATCTATTCATAGACATCAAATGCAAGACAACTTAAAAGAACGAAAAGCTCATAAAGAGATGGAATGATAGGCAGGAAAAAGGAGACTCAAAAGTATTTGCATCAGTCAAGTCAGGCCAAAATAATAAGAGGTGAGATCTGACCTGATATTGCTGTGGGATGGCAGGGAGCTGGTGGTGGAAAGGGGAAGACATTAGGTGGCAATTATAGTGAAAATATTCTTAATGAAAGCTCAGAACCTGAACCAGATTGGCTCCGAAAAAATCTGAAAGATTTTCTGGGTTCCTTCAGAGGGGAAATCACAGTCCAGGCAAGTGTGTGCTGCTAAAAATCATATTACAGCTAAAATTTAATTTTCTCTGATTTTTGCAAGGACCTCTGGCAATTTCACAAGAGACACAACGACGAGTACAGCCATGAATATTTTTATCCATTATTGCGCTGTGTACTCTTCTCAGGGTTTTTCTCTTTTTCATATGATTTCAGAAAATGTGCAACAACTTCAAGGAGACAGGTTTTATTCTCAGAAATTAGCTTCTCTGGACACAGAACATTGTTTTGTGGTTGGCTGGATATTAAAACAACTTAGTTCAACACAAAATGCCTCTTTTTATAACATTTTTTTTTACAGAAGACTGGAATGCTAAGAGCATTAGCAATGCTATGGGGGAAAATAAAATTCATATTTCTTATCTTCATCTTACTATTTATGTTAGCACAGCAGCAGAGTTGGCTCAGAAAAGAATCACTTTAAAACTCCTCAGTTTAAAGAGTAAGTTTTTTATGATTCATGTTTAGATTTTTCCCATGTGGAAAGGATAATAATGATAATAGTTGTCTATTCCAGCTCATGGCAACAGATAATACATTGGTCATTTTAAAAGGTTAAGTTTAATAAAACATGACACTGTGACCAGCACAAACATAAATGACACTGTTATGAGTAAAACGGTAACCTAAAAGTCAAAGTACTTAGCTAATATCAATGAAAACAATCCGGTTGCCTTAGATGAATGAAACAAATCGCTCTCTCTTCCAGCAGAGTGAAATGGTCTCCGACTGGTTTTCAGTGAGATGGGAACTCACTAGTGAGGATTGTTCTCTACATGTGTGGAGGATGCTGCTATTATAGTCATCTATCTCCCCCTGGCTTTGTTCTGCCTTCACTCTCAAACACACCTCTCCGTCATTATGACTCTCAACATCCCTACAGTGTGGATGCGGCACAAAGTACCAAATTCTAGTAGGAAACTATGAGAGAAATGCAAAAAAAAAAAAAAATGTTTAAATCTGTTTCAAACACAGTGTATACAAAGGCAAGGTTAAGATAGGATGGCAACTTCATAAAGACTGTGTTTTGGGTTGGAAATCAATTGAAAACTTATAAATAATTCTCCATAAAACTGAATACCTCTGATAATATGAATTTACTGAAGTAGTGCTAATTCAGCAGCATCTGGAAAGCGAGTCAGAGTTGATGGACGGATGGAGAGAGCAACGCACTGGAAGAAAACTTGCATAAGACCCGATTGTGGAGTTGAGGTTAACATACAGGCAATGCTACTATGGACCATATTCATGTGTTAAGATGTCCCAGTTAAAGTATAACCCTAAATCTAAAGAATATGCTACATGACTTAAAAATTGCTCTGCATTCTGCATCCTTATTATATACTGAGGTTGATGCAAATGCAAACCACTTTTCTCAGATTTTATTAATAAAAACCGGAAACCAAATAAGATTTTTCTTCCACCTCACAACTGTGTCCTACATTGAGTTGTTTAGCCACATAAAGTTACAATGAAATACCATTTTTGCTTGTTATTGTAGCCTAAAAACAAACGTGACCAAGTCAAAATTAGCCATTTTTGATAGGACACCACTGTGGTTAAACCTAACAGAATCGGACCTTAAGTCATAAGCTAGACTTTAAGAATCTGACTTAAAGTCTAGCTTACGTTTCGTCTTGGCTTTCTATCTTTGCTCACATGTAATTTTTTTGTGCAGTGGTTACAACAAGATGAACTAAGTAAGGTTTTTTTTAAATATTGGGGGGGAATTGAGTGCAATGACCAGCAGCTTCACAGATGGATTATCTTAGGTGAAAGAAAAGGGAAAAAAAACCTCTCGGTTTCACACTCACGACGCAGCACTTCCATCCCTCTCTGTCTCTTTCGCTCATACTCACTTGTCAGATTTTTCACTCGTTCTCAGTCACAGGCTCACCAACACATATCATTGTGCGTTTTCACAAAGGAGAGAAAAGGAACGATCGGAGGGCAGCTATCGAGTCCATACCGTGTTTTTCCTTGCATTAATCGATCAATGTAGTTTGACCAAATAAAATGGGACTAAAATATTAATGTGTGTTTGATTAATTCACGTGAATATTATTATAGATTTTGAAACAAGGCGAGTTTCAGGCTTATGTCTGACATTAAAATGTGCTGTAGATGTTTTTTAATAGAAACGGTTATATAACGTTCTTTTGAGTGCAGTATCTTGCTGTGTTGTTAAACTCAAATGTCAGCCACAGAGGAAACCTTAGAACATGTTTCCGTAGCTACGCATGTAATTTAAAGCATATTTTTTCTCCTCGAGGGAGTGTTACCTATGTGACCTAAATAAAAGGGGAAGGATGGCACAGTTTTGCTAGGTGCTTAGGGCACAGCAGTCCCCTTGTTTTTCTTCCGGCATAAACCTTGGAGCACTTTAATATTTTAAACACCGCTGAAAGTTTGATGGGTCCACGGATGGCAGTGACTGCACGGAAGAGCAGCAGAAGACGATTATTACTGAGAAGGTTTAACTTGGTGGTATTAGGAGTTTTACGTTTGAGTCAATTTGTAATTTAAATTTCATGAGTCAAAATGCAACAATTGCATGGTTTATTCTGCTGGGAGGGGGGAGGAATTTAGAGACAGTCTTAAAGAAATGTATAGACTTTACCGGAAGTGATTTAATGAGCATGATGATTGAGTAAAACGAAAGAACTGAAGAAATTATTGTTAGTGTCACACAGAAACAAAGATTGATCATAGCTGTAACATCTAGTGATTCTGTTTTGCATTGAAGATTCCAATGTGACTACTCAGTGTACACACAATGCATTTCCGTTTCTTTTTGTGTTCTTATTCTTTGCCTTCACAGTAGGACGCATTAATCTGGAAACACTGAATTATGATCAGTTCAAACAGTAATTAAATGACTGGAAATTTAAACTAGTGCCCTAAAGATGCTGGAAAAGCCTTTTCCAAAAATGATCTATTTATTAAAGTTGCATAATCTCCTGCTGAGAAACAATCAGCAGGAGATTATGGCTACTCATTTATGCCTCCATTCGAGCTCTTTATGCTTTACGTGTCCTGGTGTCTCTCTGTGTGCGTGAAGCTTGACGCTTTCAGCAAAAAGAAAAAAAAATGATCCAGTGTGAAAAGCAAATAACAATAAAAATGATCAAAGACACACACGTGTAGAAGAATAAAAGGAAATATCTTTGATTATTTAAAGCTTAAGAAAAATCACAATGATAAACCATTTTTAAAATAACACATTTGCATTTAAAATATACAGGAACAAATCAGCAAATAGCAATAAATAAATAAATAAGAGCCAGCCTAAAGCAAAAAGCCGGCTAGAAGTGAGCAGCTTCACAGATACATTTTAGCATTAAGTAACATAATAATATGCTTTTGATTCTTTACAATGAGCTGTAAAAGCTCTGTCATGCAGATGCATACACTTCTGAAGGTGCCCTGTGGTGTATCAGGTAGCACGATGTCTGGGAAAGCTTCTTTAAGTCTAGCTAATTTTAAATTAAAGCCTATAAACTAATTAATACTCTCACCACTGCTTCATGTCAGCCACAGCTTGTTCTTGACCGCAAGGATGCTCAAGGATGCAGAAATGAATATGGATAACCTAATAGTGATGGCCTTATAGAATATATATATAAAAAAAACACACACACAATATTTTTCAAATGTGCATCAGGAGAAAAATAATGCAAAAAAGTAAAACAGATTCAAATATGGGAAACTGTAACAATGAACAATTTTAAATAGATTCTTGCTCATATTGAGTACATGTTTTTTACTCGGTAAGGTTTAGCTGCACAACAGTAATGGGAAATGTAGAGGCGCTCACTCTCAACTTTTTCCATTTATTCAATAACCAGCCACATATTTGACAGTTTTCATTACTGTGCTAAATCCATCTTTCACATAGAGATACTTTGGATATTGTCAGACTTGCTGTAACCTTCACTCATATCTATCTGCTGATCAGGTGAAATATCACAGATTTAGTTAAAAGTTGAAACATTTGATTTGTAATCTTTTCCTCACCGGCTGCAGGGTGAGGGTTTATGCATTTAGGAAATAATGAATGCTATGAAAAAAAAGCACAACTACTTTCTTCCCCTCCAGTAAGTTATTTAATGAAAGAGTGTAATGTTTTGTTTGAATGTATTTAAATGTATTTCATGCCTGTTAAATATCTGTCTTAACTTTACACAATTTTCTTTTTAATTTTTTTTTCTGCCTAAACATCGATTTTTTCTTTTATTTTCCAGTTATCCAGCTGTATGTGAGTTCCTACAGAGCAATAACCTATTATCAATTATCCGAGCACATGAAGCACAAGATGCTGGGTACGTTGAAACAAAAAACACATCTGCGAAAATAATAAAACATTTCTTGACTGAAGACAAATCCAACTAGATTTTAAATTTCTGAATAAACTTTTTTTCTGTTTCTCTCTTCACCTCTTCCTTGCTATGCTGAAGTTACCGGATGTACCGTAAAAGTCAGACAACTGGATTCCCATCCCTCATAACCATCTTCTCTGCGCCAAATTACCTGGATGTTTACAACAATAAAGGTCAGATTTTTTTTCTTTCTAATTTTCAGTTTTTTCTTTTTATTGTTTCTTTGCACCTTTTATTACATTAATCTTTGTCTTATTTCTGCACATTAGAGAGTTGCTTTTTGGTGATTTTTGAGTCACAGAAATTGGCCCACTATGACAAGAAGCTTTTAAATGTGTCATCCTCGTGCATATGATGTATTCAACTATCTAAGGTCAAATAGAACATATATTTTTTTTAAATTCTATTAAAAAAATGTAAAGTAGGAGCCTAATGGTGTAAAAGAGAAGTGTCTTAATTAATTATCTCCTATAGTTGAAGTACCCAAGTACCCCTGCTCTTTTAAGCACATTTCAGTTCAGATTTTAATTTTTTGCACAATTTCACAGATGTTTGCTCAATTTTCCAGGACTCTATGTGTCACTAAAGTGAAATCTGACATTTGAGAATCCTCTAAAAGCCGCCCTGTCAGTTGTAAATAATTACCAAGACTTCCTGTGATTTTCCGTGAAAATGATTTCAACTAACAAATTGAAGTGTGTGAGTTAATATAAGTGCGTTTAGCTGTGAACAGGCATAATAAAGCATCAGGGAGCCCCCGTTTGTTTGTGTTCTCAGATCTGCGTCTTGGTTGCCATGGGCTATGGGAGATGGGGAGCGTGGGAGGGACTGTCAGCATTGCTGACTATCTCCATGTGGCTTTATGCCTCTTGATGTAACAGTGTCAGCAGTCCCTGGCCTCAGCAAGGCCACCTAGTGGATGAATACTGCATTTTCTTTTCTCTTCCTGTTTCTTCTAATAAACAATATTAAATGTAAACCGAGCCTTGTATCTATAAGAAGGTGTAAGAGTATTCTATGCCTTCATTTAAAAAGTTGTGATTTTGTGGTGGATTTTAGAGTAATGACGCCAGAAAGCGAGGTTATCTTTCAATTCATTGCATTTTTAACTAGCTGCTCATAAACAGCTCAAGGTTATTTTGAGTCGGATATATTAATATAATTGTTGTGTTGTCGTCACAGCGTCGTTGGCCAATATCTTTCTGGCATAGCGTTAGTGATTAGTTTGCGATCACAAATTGCCGGCTGCAAACTCACACTTTACTTTTACTTCAAAGGGAATGCTTTATTAATCTTGACATCACCTTATCATGAAGTTGTGAATTCATAATTAAAAAGATAGACTTCTCATGCCTCAATAGACCTCATATAATTGCGTTAATCAGGCAGAGGAATAATAATCTTGACCTGAAATCTAAATATACAACATCTGTGCCTTTAAAAAAAAATCCTTGATATAAATTAAGCTTTTATTGCAGGAGCAGAATCTTCCTTGTGATCCCCTCTGTTATCTTGTGTCTTTGTCCGGTCTAATTGTCACAGCTTCTGTTGTTTTTTGCAACTCTGATTGTAAACAAATCTTTTTTTTTTTTAAATTTTCACAAAAACTCTATGCTTTTTTTTTAATCAGCAATGGCAGTAAATGTAGATGTCATTAAAACAAAACAGAAAATTAATCAAATCTTAACAACCAGGTGTTTGTCTTATGCAGTATGACGTAGTTTGATGGTGATTGTATGTAACGAGCTGCACGTCACACAGCATCATTTAGGTCCGTTGGTTGTAAGGAGGAGTCGGGTTCAAGTGGAACATTTTACTCCCCTGTTCTCGCTGCTTCCCTTACAGCTGCTGTACTGAAATATGAAAATAACGTCATGAACATTCGACAGTTCAACTGCTCGCCACACCCCTACTGGCTGCCCAACTTCATGGACGTCTTTACTTGGTCCCTGCCTTTTGTTGGGGAAAAAGGTAGAAACCTTCCTTGCTTCTCTTACGTTGCCCTTTAAAATGTATCTGCCCCCATTGGATGTTTTACCCTTTTTATAGCTTGTACAAATCACTTGTGATCAACAAAGTTTGGCTTTTTTGAGGGGGAAAAAAAGCCCCTTAACTGTCAAGTGAAAACAGATTTCTGCTAAGTAATAACAGTTAAATAAAAACATAAAATAAGTGGATGCATAGATATCCCTTCCTCTCAAGTCATTAGATGCACGCTGATCTAGGCAGATCTAGAAATGGAAAGGACCAGATCCTTTCCATTTCTAGATGATGGATTGAAGTGAACTCCAGAGGATGTTAAGTGGCTTAGAGATTTATTTTTGTATCCCTCCCCTAACATATACTTTTCTCTGATTTGCTGATTTCTTTTGTCTTCATGATGTATACCAGGAATACTGATTAACCAGTGACAGGCTTCCAGAGCCAGGTGTTTTTATACTCAGGTAATCTCCATTCCACTTATTGTGAGACTAATAGGACCAATTGACTAGACCACTGTTGAATTAAGTCAGACACTTTGAAGGGGTTGATTATTTATACAATTACTTATTTCGTCAAAGCAATGAAAATGGCAAAACATCCAAGGAGGTGAATAATTCTTATAGACACTGTAAGGCAGCTTATCTTTACGCCCTGGTTTGTTTCCTGCACCGCTCAGTGACTACCTGCTTCCTGTCCACTCTTTCCTCCACAGTCACCGAAATGTTGGTGAATGTGTTAAGCATCTGCTCTGATGATGAACTGATGAATGATGAAGATGAGATATTTGATGGTGAGAAGTCTAAAGAAGAGCGTTTCATAATTCATCTTTTATATTTCTCACGGGTACATTGTGGGTTCAGGGTTGACCTAGATCTGTGCACGTCGCTGTTCAGAAAGGGAAAACAGCTCAGCAGTTGTTATTTAGGATCAGATTTAAAGCTGCATGTTAGAAAGAAGGCATGGAGTGTTGTTTTTTATTTATTTTTATTTTTTATCTTTTCAAAAATGACTGATTACTTGTTATTAAGGTCTCTACTTACTTTTTTAATGTATTTAATGAATAAAAAGCTTTCAGCTTTTGATCTGTCAGAGTCAACCAAAGTGGCAAATTCTGATTTCTGTCTTAATGATTGATGCATCTCTAGACATAAGAACATATCATTTCATTTTGACTTGACAAAAACTACATTTCTCAAAATTGACATAATAGTAAAATAATAGAGCGTTGTTATGGTGTGTGTCTATAATTGCTGTGGATGGATTACCTCTGTTTGTTTGCAGCCAATGCAGCCGCGGCTCGCAAAGAGGTGATCAGAAACAAGATCCGTGCTATTGGAAAAATGGCCAAAATGTTCTCAGTTCTCAGGTAGACATTTTGCTCAAGAGTGTGTTAGTAAATGGAGATATGATTGTAGTGTACATCTTGAAACACAGACATTATATAAGGTCTGTTCTGTATGCGTGTGTGTGTGTTTGTGTGAGTGGGGAAAAGTGTTTTTTCTCCAGTCTGATCTGGGTTCAGCATAGCTTTCTGACCTGCTTGCTTGCTTCTGTTCTTCCTGCAGAGAGGAGAGTGAAAATGTGTTGACGCTTAAGGGCCTGACGCCCACTGGCATGTTGCCAAGTGGGGTTCTCTCTGGAGGCAGACAGACACTGCAGAGTGGTGAGCAGAAGGCTCAGCCTAAGTCTTTTTCTCCAGCACTGGTTCTCTCTCTCTTTTTCATTTTGGTTCGTTCTTGTACTCATCAGCATTCTCATCTCTTCCATTGCCTTTATCTATTTTTCTATCTGTCTCTTTCTCCAATCCCCCTTAAATAAAGAGCAGCCAGTAAATGCTGTTTTAGTCTTTTGTTGGATCTTCCAATGATATATTAATCCAAACCTTATGGGGTATAATTTAGAGTTTTCTGCTGCCTATTTTCAGCAGCTAATGTGTAGTATGGATTTTTAAGGGTTCTGTGACAAAGTTATTTGCAGTCAGTATCTTACTTGTAGCCGCAGCTTATCAACTGAGGCCAAAATCCCATCCCGATGAAACAACAAAAGTTTAGTTTAGACTTGTTTTGAAGGTGGTCGAAATATGCTTATCCTCATGTACTGGGAAAAAAATAATTTCTACTGGGAAAAAAAAATAACACTACAACATCTTAATCAGATCTAAAAATGTTGAAAATAAAAGTTCTGAATTTTGATGTTGTAGTATTACTTTTAACAAGCCCTGACACTCCCTTCAATGTGATTGAATAAACACAGTTCTGCAAAGAAGCACTAAACAAATTTCCTCCAGAGAGATGCAAAGACACTCTGCCAATTATCACCTCGTGCTTGAAAGCAGTTGTCACCAAGGGTGGCACAGCTAGTTAATAGGTTTAGGGGGTAATTACTTTCTTACATCAGACCAGGTAGATTTGAGCAGATATTCTCCACTATCAAAAGAAGTCATTGTCATCATCAGTTTTTCAAATTACTTGGGTTATCTTTGACTGATTCAATTGTTTTGATGATCTAAAACATTTCAGTGTGACAAAATTGTCATAGATACATAAGGGCGCTTGTACTGATTGGTCAAGCATAAACAGCTCTGAGAAATTATTTCCAACGGAAAATTAGAAATACAGTATAATTTGTCCACCATACTTGTTTTGAAGACATTTGAGAGAAATCATATGCGTGACAACACCTCCCTTATGCGGTCGTCCTGCTCTGTATTTTTTTTTTTAAAGTGAATGTGGAAAAAGTAGTTTCTGTAAAACAGGGTGCCACTAATTCAGCACAAGCAGAAAATAATTTTGGACCTGACATTTCCAACCTTTGACATCTGATCTTATATTAAGCTCATAGTCACATGGACATTTTTATTCACAAAAGCTGGGGGATACTCCTCTACCCTCCCGGGTGTCCGCTCCCCCCCATACGTCTTTTTACAAATCTTTTACAAATCGCTCACAAGAGAGAATGCCGCTGCATACAGCCTTCCTCCATGTACAACAATGTTTGACTGTCTTTGTAGTCATTTAGTGCAGAATCATGCAAATGTACATAATTCCCCACCACATCTGATAAACGTTCCTCAAAAGTATTCATGCGTCCCGTGGATGCACAAACAGGAGAGTGGAAGCTGACCAGTTAAAGTGAAATATCAACACTGATGTTATAGTGCATTTCGGCATAAAACACGGCAACAAACTTCAGGCCAATCACGCAACTCACCGCGCAGAACCATGTGCAAAACAGAAGAGGACGCAGATGCGATTTTCATCACACGACTGAGTTAATGAGAGCCGATTTCAACACCTTGGGTGAAATGTAACTAGGATAAATGTTTTCTTTGGGTTCTCTTAACATCGTAGCAACTTCCACACTGAGAATGTAGCATAAGGTGCTTATGTATTGTGTTTTCAATGATTGGAAAAGTGGTAAATGGTAAAATGTTTTGAGAATTGCAACAGCTTTTATCAGGAGGACCAGGTGAGTTTATTCAGATAAGGACCTTCCTAAGCAATGACATAAATTGTTTCATCAGACATGCAGAAACAAGTACTACCTCCTTACGCAGTACAAAGCATTAAAAGTAATTCAGATGCTCTCACATCTTTGTTTGTCATCTCAGCCCCCCGCACTTTCCATCATCTCATTTCTGTGTCTCTCTTCGTGGATCTATTTGTGTGACTTTTCATGAAAACTTTCTAACCCGAGATTGACACTAACTCAGTTTTAATGCATGGCGCTCCTCTGAGTTTGGCTTCGATAACAGTGAACATGTACAGCTCATCTGGCCAAATAACATGAGTCGCCTTCTCCCTGGGGCTGCATTGTACATTTGCATGGCTTTATCAGGAGTAACCTGCTCCCCTCCTCCCCCCTTCAGCCACCATTGAAGCCATTGAAGCCATCGAGACGCATGATGAGGACAGAGAAGGTAAAACTGGTGCTCCTTGTCCCACTGCTTTAATATGTTATCAGGGTATCCTGCTATATAATATTTCCAGACAATAGTTGAAACAATATAGAGTCCACGCTTAGCTTTTGTTCATAGAGCTCCAACTTATTGTGAAGTTCATCCAAGCAGAGTTAAAACATAAGAGAAATGTTCTTTTTTCAAAATAATACTTGTTGATTTTATGTAAGATGAATAATATCTGTCGAATAACTTGCTTTCCAAAGGTATTGTGTCTGAGTCACACGTGTGTAAGATGTGTGTAAGGTGTGCTGGCAGTATGTACGCATTTTAGATCAAGATCTGCAGAAAAAAGTCTCCTCTTCATACACCTTTTTTCGCCTCTCTTTACAAGAAGCACATAGAATGTCTCACCCATCATAGTTTGCAGTGAGTTTATAGTAAATCTGGGTTTTTATATTGTCACTTTATTTATTTATTGAACACTGACTCATATTTGGATTGTAAAAGCTGTTTCATTTCTTGGGGGGAAACAAAAACAAACTTTGATCATAGTTTTATTTTGTAATTTAAACATTGCTTATGAGGCAGTGACTCACAATTGGTAATGATGATGATAAAGGAAATTAGCAAAGGGTCGCCCCTTTCAAGAATAATTATTATTCTTGATTGTCTCTCCTAGATGTAATAACACTTTTGATGCAGCTAACACTATGAAATCATGACATGTTTGGGCACATGAGAGGATATATCATATATCATATCATAGCTTTTTTTTTTTTTTACTTGCACTTATAATGGCTGCCAGACGTCTGCATTCACTCATCACGGGCATGATTGTCATAGCAATGTATTAATATAAGATGGACATTACAACATTTAGCAACATAAAAAAGGAGAATTAAGTTAACAGGTTTGAATTCATGTTGGATCTTCTGTTAAAATTATACGTATTACCTCAAATGTTTGCATGCTCATCTTGACAAATATTTGGAAACTATTTGGAAGCTTATTTTTTTAGTCATCAGAAAGCTTCTTGCACATTTTTATCTGGATATTTGGAAACTCCTCTTATCAAAAACGGTTGACCACATTTTTTTTATCGGCTGACTTCCTGGCAGGGGCCTGGCTTTTAAGCATATTCCACACAATAACCTTAACTTTCTGCTTCACTTGCAAAAGGTTCTGGTAAATTGTACAAAGTATGTGGAATAAATAAGTCAGAGGAATACATCCAAACTCTTCAGCTTCCTCTTGCTAGCTCTTGTTTTTAAAAGTCAATCAGAACGGTATGTTGTGTGATCAAGCCACCATGGAAAACTAATTGTCCAAAATGAACTATGAGAAGCACAAAACTAATGCAGTCCATGATGGGTGCATGTAAACTGTCTGACACAGTAACACGACCTGCGGAATGCCCTTAGATTGTTGAGTAACATAACCCTGACCCTGCGTTTTTCCTCTTCTTCAGCTATTCGTGGGTTCTCCCCCCAGCACAAGATCACCAGCTTCGAGGAGGCTAAGGGCTTAGACCGCATCAACGAGCGCATGCCACCTCGCAAGGACGGGGTGAACCACGTGGGCCACTCCATGGGCAAGATGAATATGTCGGAGGCAAACGGCACAGAAGACAACAGCAACATCCAGTAATGTGTTGTCTGAGCCACGGAAACTGTGCCGCTGTTACAGGCATGCAGGAAGACTTTGCTTAATGGGAAATTCAGGCCTCAGAACACAGAAATCAAACAGGCCTACCGCTAGAACATGAAACCTGCAGCAAATCTAAACACTGGGCGAAAAGGTCATTTATTTCATGACGGCATGTCATTGCACTGTTAGGGGGAGGGGGGAGCTGGGGTTCACAGCAAATGGGCAGGGATGAAGAGAGACCCACAAGCTGCAGCAAAGAAGTGCTTTTGCAAGTTGTGTCCGACCGTAGTTCCCCTTCTCAGTTCGATTACAGACTGAATTGTTGGGAGTTTTTGTGCTGCAAGTGCTGACACACGTGTGCTCCTTCATTGCAGGGCCTGACAGAAAACATGAGTGCAGTATCCATATCACACAAATCATTTTAATGTTTTATAAAAGTATTTATTATGAATCACTCACAAATGCACATCAAAAGGAGAATGATCTACTTTATCTTATTGTTTTTGCTAGTATTAGGTCACGTCACTTTGGGAGAGGCAACACGGAAAGGAAAAAGAGACGCAAATATGTAAAATGTGTACCTCTTCGAACTCTGCAGCACGCCATCTTATCGGTGAACTTAAATTTATTGATTAACCTTGTTGTAAGATGCTGCCAACCTGCAGGGAAAAAAAGGAAGACGGGGTTCTCATGTCACGGAGAAATCCACTGCAGACCCAGATCCACCTTGGATATGTCTTAGTAACATCCGGCATTGCCTGGTTCCTTCTCTCCTCGACATCTGCCATCTTACAGGATCACAGAACCTGGAGGAAAAGAAGAGGTGATTTAGAAGACCCAGTCCCACTGTTTGCTGATGCTACCTCAGCACCCCGGATTAAACACAGAAATTTGACTTCCAAATATATCATTTACTCCTTTTAATTTCATTATTTTATGGTTATTCACATCTCTTCCAAAAGAGCATTTTACGTAGGCATGGGCTGGTTTGAGCTTCTCACAACATTCACACAAAGTTTTGAAGCAACATCGTGTAATTTAATCTAACTACCCTAATTTAAAATAATAATAATAATAATAATAATAATAATAATAATAAATTGTTTAATATTTTTTATCACTTTTTTGCTATATTTACTTTGATTCTTAGATGTAAGGGAAACTATAGACTAGTAAAACTGAATTTAGTAACGGTCTACTTTGTAAGTGCTTATTGCACAGAATTATGTTTTCGAGTAACAGAAGTATAAAAAGTAAATATTAGCTGATTAGTTAGTAATGCTGCGGCCTCCTGCTTTACAGTATGTTGTTAGCAGTGAGAAAACTGTGGTTTTTACTAAATATTTCCAAATTGCCCAACTTGATATCTTGTATACAAAATGTAGTACCTCTTTCAACCAGCCCATGAATGGCGGCTGCAGCAGATGTGGATGAGCAGCATTGATTACTCTATTCCCTGAAGACTCAGAGAAAACTCTTGCCACTATGGCACTTTCCCTTCTATTAATCTCACTTCAAACTATCCCCAGTGTGATGGCAAATTTAATCAGTTTTAAAGTCATCATATTTTTATTAAGTTATGCATGACATGCATGACATAACTTAATATACATAACCAGCCCATGCCTAATTTCACATCAGAACAGCTTCATGTTAAAAAAACCAACCTCATTTTACGAATTCATATGAAAATCATTGTTGTTGTTTTTTTCAGGATAATTAAGCTTCATTTCTGTCTCACAATAACCTTTCTTCCCTTCGGCATTAACGCAGCTTTCAGAGGAAAACAAAAGTGACGTTGAATGTCGAGACGTACCTCGGTTTCAAGATATTAATGAACTGTTATTTCTTTCCTGCTTCTTGCTAAAGAAATGGCAAGAACACGAACAGTGACTTCAGCAAACATCGGTATCCTGCTAATTTTTTTGCATCTTTTGCTTTTCCAAAACATTCTTGGATTTTGTGCTTGCAAAATGTGACAAGGAAGGAAGTTGCAGACGTTCACCAGGTATTGTTATGTTTCAGTTAATCATAACCAGCATCAGCACTGGTGTTCTTTGGATTTCACAGCCTTCGATGAATCATAATGGGATGAGGGCAATGGCCACGCTAACAAACTACAGTTGCTTTAACCCAGCACTGATTTATTCATGCTCAGGCCCGTCTTTGAAATTTTGACTCTGTGGTTGCCAACATTTTCGCCACTTTCTGACCTGGTGTAGATATCACAGCAGTTTGTTTGGAATCCCATAGCCTGTGTAGACTCAGATTATTATTATTTTTTTTTTTTAATGGAGATAAAGCGAGAAAAGATCGTTTTAAAACTGTATATCTGAAGTAGTCTAGCAGGACTTTAAAGAATAGGTTTACAGCAAAATGCCTTTTCATTTTGCAAAGATGTATCATTGAATGAGTATAGCTAATCTGTAATACTTTCTTTATGAAAAAAGGCCAATAGGCCAACATTGAAAATTGAATCTTGTATTCAACTATTTAATCAAACTTTAATATTTTTCTGAATATTGTTTTTTTTCATTTATTTTCACTCTAGAACATGATCTAAACTGGATGATTTGATATTAAATAAAAGCTAAAGCCTCACTGTGAGCTAAATGCAATTGATCGCTATCCCCAAACAGTGTGTGAGTCTAGACTACCTCTAGAGTAGGACACATCCTGAATAAAATATCTAAGTTGGAATGATAAATATCTTTGATGCCCACCTCGCAACAAATTTTCTGTCATTCATTAATGTTTTCCTGGTCTGGATGCCATTTTTCTTTTCAGTGATAAAGGTGTGTGAAGTAAAGATGAACAAAAAGTGACTTAACACAGCATCTATGTATGGAACGCATCAATGCATGCAATTAAGTTCCTAGTTGTTATGTGAGATTATAATTGTGATAGATAGTTGTGTTTCAAATAGTAAACTTGAATTCATTTATTATTTATTTTTGGATTATATTTGTAGTTTTGTCTTGTTTTATAAATTTTATAAATAGGCTTCCTTTGGTTGTTTTTGGTATTTTTTTGTTTCATTTTATTTACTACCACTGCTTTTAATTTTATATTGATTTCTTGTATGCAGAGATGCCCTTCTAAGGTGTAAAGCCTTGTACTATATATACATTTTTTTTCTGTTGTACTAATGTACAGAAAATGTTCAATAGTGTGAATGAATATAATCTCAGTGAAAAGCTACTCTTTCAGGCTGCCAAAGCATGATAGCATGGTTTTCTCAAATGTAAATGAATTGGACACACAGACAAATCAGGTGTCACACATTTAACAGGAAACATTGTATTCTGGTTATATTTACTGCTGATATTATTGTTACAATTTAGCTTACAGTTCTTTTCATTCCTTGGTTTCTGGTTCTGGTATAGTCAAAATGCATACTTCAACAAAGAGATTTAATGGATTTTATCTTGCAACATTTTTTTATCTATGGAGATATGTTTTGGCATTTGACTTCCTAAATAATACACACACTGTAAGCATGCCCTATGGGACAAATCACATTTTTTTTACTCTTGAATAAAATATGCATGAACAGATTGTGTTGTGCAATTCTTTAACCCCCTGGTGTGCTCTTCTAACCTGCAGTTACTTGTGGATAAAACCCTATAATTCTGAAGCCAGTTAAAAGTATTGTACTTGATTTTTTTTTTATCACATTATAATGGTATCCTGGGATCCTAAATCTGATGTAACTAAATGTAGTTGCTCATATAATTGTATAGCTCTCCTAAATCTGAAGATTCAAAGAGACCCTTCCCATGTAGTGGTTTGCATTAAAACAAACTGAATTATGTATTGAGGCCTAAGGATGGCTGAGTCATTTTCACGCCTTTGCAGAAATATTAAACTGTTTCCTTTTTTCATCAATATGGTATTTCACAAGGTGGTAAATTCCAATTTGTGGGTATTTCTACACATTAATTGGTTAGAAAATGTAAAGTGTGAACTGCAAAGCTTTAGTTACTCAGTACTTTGACTTTTTTTAGTTGTGATTTTGTAAAGAAACATTATTGACTGAAGAAAATAGCTTGGTTTGAACCTGATAGAAAATCTGAGATACTGTCCAGAGAAAAATTAAAGATGCCACACCCCAAAAATTCAGAAAGGTTAAGACTGCTAAAAAGAAAAGCTATACTTTTTTATAAGAAGAGACACAAGCATAACCTCCAATACATTGCAGTGATGCAGTAACTCATGCAAGCAGCCCAGATTAAAACTGTACAGTATTTTCTCCATAAATTAACACAGCTTTATTATTTTTATGTAATATTTGTGGGAGAAACATTTCATTTTTTACATATCACATATTAGAAAGAGATTCATAATTTGGACTGTCAAATTTATATTATTGAACGATACTAGATATATTTATATATCTGAACAAAATTACTAAAATAAAAAAAATTTTCGTCTAGATTTTAATTTATAGAAATATTTATGGTCATACTACTTATAAACCAGTAAAAAAAAACCCAGCAACAACAAAAATGGATTCTTCGAATGGATTGTCATGTTCCAATACTGAATATTTTTCAAAGTCATAAATGAATAAAATCGACAACGAATTTGTTTCCTTTTTTACTGAAAATTAAATTTTTGTTAGGTTTATGATATGTGTTTTCCATATTGCACCTGATGGTTTTGCTCAATAATTTTAACGTGTCGTCTGATATCAAAGATGGTCAAGTGTATTCCCATATTCCTTACTAATGTACACAATACAAAGTCAACGGCATTTTAACTTGTCCATCAACGACTTCCAACAGTTTTCTCCCATTAAACCGGAAATGACATCACACAGTGTCGCCTCCACCTTTTTGTCAATCAAAATCTCTGGACATCACAGTAATTTTTAAGAATGCCCCTATAAGCGTCGATTGGAGCTATTCAACGATCATTTACGACGTTTTACGTGTAAATGATGGCCCAGCGGCAGGCCCGTTGCAGCCGGACTCCGACCACCACCGGGGGCCAACGGTACTGGGACTGTGAGTGACTGCAGGCTGCGCCGAGCTAACGTTACGCAGCTGTCTGTAACCGAAGCTCGTCGCTTCGTTTTCTTCCTATCTCTCCTTTACCACATGATATTGACGCACATTGTTCTGGCCCAGAGCTGCTGAGTAACCCCCCTAACAGAGCTGTCATGGACAAAGACGAAGCAGACCGGCTCATAGAGAAGGCCAAGCTGTGTTTACGGTCGGGCCGAAAGGATCGGGGACTGCAGCTCCTATACGAGGCGCAGAAAATCTACCCCAGCACCAGGGCCAGAGGTAAAATTAGCTGACGCACATTTTCTATTACTGCACTCTGAGTTGCTGACCGGGGAGCTTATTCCGGGCCTGTGTGGTTGCTGGGAAGCTAGTTTAAAGTTGTTGTGGATTCAGAAAAGCAATTTAGCTTTAAACCTTTAGATAGGAGTGAGCTTTATGCTAAAATGTAGATCTGCTTGTTTGTTTGCGGCTCCCACGCCGCCCCTCCTCACAGTAGCCTATTTGGAGACCATCAGGCAGAAATGTATTAAAGCCTATTTATTCATGCATTGTGCAGCAGTGTCATCAAACTGCATTATTGTCATACAGGACTCCTGTTGGCACGACAAGTAATGCAGCTTGGGAACAGCTTGGTTGTCTCCACTCACATACTTTACATTAAAATCGCATACATTAGGATTTTCATCATGGACGTCAGTTTCATCCTATTAATGTGGGTCCTTTAGATCAGGCTATGTGGTCTTTAAAAATGGAATTTGCTTCTATCGTTTTCCAGGTGTGAGGAAGTGTGGGAAACATCAAATCTGAGACAATATTGGATATTCAATCTCTCCTGGGACAAAAGTCTGTTAATGCTTAATTAAGACGATTTGTGACAATTGATTGCCCAAAAGTGTTCTGATTTTTGAAGCTGATTTGAGTCAAAGTTGAAGAATTAGCAGTTTGTTCTCCTTCTTTATTCACCCTGCTTTGTGCAATATTGGATACAGCAAAAGGGATCCTAAGCATAATGCTACCACCACCATGCTTAGTGGTTAGTAAAGTGTTATTAGATTTGAAAGACTAACTTTGTCTCCTTAAAGCACACTTCTTGTCACTATATGTCGTCTGACCATAAACTTTCTCTTGGGCTTGTTCATGTGATAATCAGATATACATTTTTGAGCAGCTCTTCTCTCTTGGTCTGAACCCACTCAACCATTGAAGCTTGCGCCACTGTGAACAGTGATCCTGGTTCTAGCATGTTGCAGTTTATGAGTCTGTGTGGCCTTTGGGTTTTTCCTGAATATAATAGGCATTATCCTTAAATTTTAAGGAGACCATCTTTGTTTGTTGAAATTTGAGCACTGTTGGATGGACCAACACAACAGGAATCCTAATATTTAAAAACAATGATATAAACAAAAATGTGCAGCGTAATTCTATCCTCCATTTGCTAATATTCATATCTGTCTCTAAGACATCTTGACTCAGTCATTGTTGAGTGCAAACACTTGTGTTACTGGTTACAGTGCTGATCGATGCCATACTGAGAAATGGAGGCAGTGCGTCCCAAGAAACGAACCACGTGCCTCCGCCCTCTGGCTGGAGGGACGAGGACATCGGAAACCAAGAAACGAGGACTACGAATCATGACGAAAAGAAGACTTACACCGAGGAGCAACGCCAAGGTGTTTTCAGGTGAACAGTTCGTCTTCCTTGAGTCTGCCTTTCTGAAAAGGCAGTGGTACAATTACAGATGTTAAATTGATGCACTCTGAACATCTTCAATGTTCCTTCGCACAGATCTCCATGCTTCTCTTCTAACATCCAGCATGCTTTGTTAATGCAGAATAAAGAATTGCAAGGACTTCTATGAAATCCTGGGTGTTGACAAAGGTGCCAGTGATGAAGATCTGAAGAAGGCGTACAGGAAGTTGGCTCTGAAGTTTCACCCAGACAAGAACTTCGCCCCAGGGGCCACAGATGCATTCAAAGGTACTCGTAAAACACAACATTAAACATTCTTTTTTTGGGGGATGGGGGGAAATAGAAAGGCAATTTCATATTTGTTGTCAATAATTGTTCATCTTAAACTCATTGTTCTGAGGACCTAGTTGACGCAGGCGTAAAACTAAGGCTGGGTCTAAAGACCAGAAATGAGTGGCTATGAAATTGAACAGACTAGCCTTCAGATTTATTCTTCACATTTCCATAGCACATAGCAGTAACATGCTAAAGATAAGTTGGATGCATTTGGAGGAGCCGTTGAGTTTTGGACAGCTTTCCTCAGCCTTCAAATGCTGCCTTGGAAGGATGCAGCCCATTAATTTTTTGGCACTCACTAACAAGAATTTATTTATTTTTTTTCAGTATTGCCATGTTTTTATCTTCTCATCTTTCTCTATCGCTGTTGATAAAAAGCATAGCTTTCTTTCAACAGATTGTTTCTTCTTGCTGCTCTTTAAGGGCAGATTTTACACTCTCTCCATTTACTTATGGGGTGGGTGACCTCTTAAGATAGTCGGCTGTACTTGACTTTATTTAGGACTATCACAGTAAAAAGGGGTCTGAATACAAATGCATGCCACACTTTTCATATTTTATGTGGTGAAATAAATGTGCTTCTACTTCACAGTGTGGTGGTTTGTCAAATATGTGTTCAATAAAATAGACTAAAGTGTTCATAATGTGACAAAATCTTAGTGGTACGAATAATTTTTTCTTCTCACCATATCTTCTAAATCAACAAATCATTTTTACTCCTGGTTTTGAGTCTCTTCCTCTTTATGCCATCAGTCTGAAATCTAGGTTATTTGTCCACTGGTAAAATGCTGCGTCATGTTTTCACGTGTATATCCACACCGATAAACGTCCTGTTGTAAGTGGGGAACGGACAGCACTTATCCTGCCGTTTCCTGTTATTGACCACACAAAGCGCTTTTACTGTCCAAACCGCAGTCCACCATTCACAGGCTGATATAGATGGGTTCACTCAGGGTTCAACGTGTTGCCCAAAGATAATGTGGAGGGAAGCTGAAATCAAACTGACAACCCACCTAAGGAGCGATGACGGGATTTTCTTAATGCGAACACCCAGTTCTTCAACCAGTTATTTGCAAGGGTTTTCAAACAAAACTCTATCTTCCTTAGGAAGCCACAGGAAATATATTGGGTGATATCTAGTAAAAGAAGAGAGTTTTTAGAAAGTTTGCACAGATGTCAAGAAGTGGGATGACCAGATCAAATTAGACCAGTGTTAACCCATTCAACAAACACCTAACTTGAAATTGCCCCTGCAATAACACAACATCTTAACTCTTTTATTGTTGTCCTCTCTGTTCATCTTAATGAGAAGTGTGGTGCTGTTTTGTAAATAAGACTAGCCACGACAAACTAAATCTGTCGTTGGCATGCTATCATAACAGTGTTCCAAAAACAAAAGTTCTCCAACTTACCTTGAAAAACTGAAAAATATCCTTGCACACGTTAATTCCTCCGAACGTATAAGTAGTCATGGCATTATTCTCTTAAGCCATCTATCATTATTTTTAAACACAATCCTGTGGTAAGCTAACTGTACGCGTCACACTTTGAGCTCATGTCCCACAAATAAACTGTCTTTTACATGCAGTACCTTGTAAACCACTAGAGGGCGCACACGGACCACCAAAGTTTGAGGACGACTTAGCCCTCGCTATTATTTGAATTTCATGAAACGCTTTGTTTCTCCCAACAGCCATCGGCAATGCATACGCAGTGCTGAGCAACCCAGAGAAGAGGCAGCAGTACGATCAGTTCGGAGAACAGAGTCCAACCTCAAACGTACCCCATCGCTCTGGCAACAGCCGGCCCGGACACTACCGGAACTTTTACAGAGACTTTGAGGCCGACATTTCCCCCGAGGAGCTCTTCAACATTTTCTTTGGTGGAAGGTTTCCCACAGGTGTGTGTGTGTGTGTGTGTGTGTGTGTGTGTGTGTGTGTGTGTGTGTGTGTGTGTGTGTGAAGGAGTTATTTTAACAGATTATTTCTCAGATAAGTTTTAGAATAGTGTGTAATGTTTGACTCTGCAGGAAACGTTCACGTATACACCAACCAGGGTGCCTCCTACTCTCAGTTCTACCAGCCTCGCCGTCGGCGGGCTAACGAAAGGCGGGAGGAGGTGGTGGAGGAAAACCAGAGTCAGGTCAGTGGCTCGTTAACAGCCGCCGTGTCAGGATGTCGTCTCCGCCCGGAGAGGCAGCGGTGCTTTAATTAGCCACGGGTCCTGATGAACTGTTTATGTTTTTAACAAGGGTGCAGACGTCTCATTCAATGGATTAAAAGATTACATCAGAGCTGCATATGTAATGCACTTGAACGTGAAGAATCCAATCAGCCTACGTGATTTACAGTCTTTCTTTTATCTTCCCACAGAACACCTTCACAGCTCTTCTGCAGCTTCTGCCTGTGCTGGTGTTGATCCTCATATCAGTCTTTACTCAGATGATGGCAACTAATCCTCCCTACAGTCTCTTTTACAAGCCGTGAGTTTAGAAAAATCACATTCCAATCCACCTTAGATGCACAGAGTATATTTGAATTTGCTTAATTATTCTTTTTTGTGGCGTCAGGGCGATGGGACTGGTGGTGTCCAGAGAAACGCAGCACATGGGTGTACCGTACTATGTGGACAAAAGTTTTCAGAAAGAGTACCGCGGAGCAGTGCTGGAGGAACTAGAGAAGAGCATCGAGAGCGACTATATCGAACACTTGCAGAGCAGCTGCTGGAAGGAGAAGCAGCAAAGTAAGTGAGAATCCCTATCAAACTTGATTAATAACCTGGTAAAAGTAATTGCCGTGATCCAAAATGATCTGTCAGTTGTTACTGACATTTCGGTTTCCCACCTTCATTGTAAATATGGTGCCAGTGTAGATTTTCAGGGTTGATTAAAAGAGAGGGCAAGGAAAAACTAAAATTTTATTTAAAAAAAAAATGCATGCCAAAGACTTTTTGTTATTTTTGATTAAATTCTCTCTCCGTTGCTCTTTTTTTTCAGAATCAGACTTGGCAAACTTGGGGCAGCTTTACCGAGACGAGCGGTTAAAGCAGAAGGCAGAGTCCATGAGGCTGGACAACTGTGAGAAGCTGCAGCGATTGGTCGGCCGCCTCAGAGTCAAATGAGGACAGTTTGAGAGGAGGAAACGTTTCTTTAGCGAAGTGTGTAATTTACCCATTCTGGCCACTTTGCTGCGACACGTCGTTGGGGGACGGTGCAGCCAGTGGGAGATTGCACTTCTGAAAACAACGTGCCTTCTCTTCGTCGGTAGGAAAATAAGGAGTTGCACTGTGGCGTTGGCAGCAGGGAGTGCAGACTCGCTCTGGCAGGGTGTATGATGTCTCACAGCCTTCAAACTTTCTTATAGAAATGGCATGACATATGCAGTCTCCCCTTGGGGCTACAAAGGCAGTTGTATGTTTGGGACATACATGTTTTATCTGTTTAGGTTTAATGTTTTCTTGTGTCTTTGTTGAAATTTTTGATGTATTTATTTGGTAGATAACAGGGTGAATGTTAGTGAGGGTTTTCCAGTAGGAAATTAGTACAGAGACCTAAATAATACTGCAGTGTTTGGACAAATCAGCACACATATATATATATATACCACTGGTATACTGGTATACACAACCACTGGTACCACTGGTACTAGTGGTTGTGTGTATATATATATATATATATATATATATATATATATATATATATATATATATATATATATATATATATATATATATATATATATATATAAATCCAGGTTTTCACCTCTCGCCAGGTGAAAACCTTGGATCATCGATGCCTGTGGTCATCGGGGCCCTCGGGGCAGTCACCCCCAAACTGGAGCAGTGGCTCAAACAGATCCCAGGAACAACATCAGACATCTCAGTCCAGAAATGTGCAGTTCTAGGCACAGCCAAGATACTGCGCAGAACCCTCAAGCTCCCAGGCCTCTGGTAGAGGACCCGAGCTCAGAGGATGAAAGAGACCACCCACGGAGGGTGAGAAGGGAATTTTTTTTTTTTTTTTGTGAAATGATGAAGGACCTTTAAAACCAAGACAGATCCAACAATTATAGCTCCTGCAAGGAGTGCCTCCATAAGCACTAATGGTACTAGTGGTTGTGTAAGGAATATTTACAGCTCCTTCAGAGGTTGCATTTGAAACAGTTTTGTTTATCTGAAATTTCAGATTGATTTATGCTCCAACATAATGTTTCCTGATCATTGGGAGCTCATGTAATGGCAGTATGCACAAAGCTAATATTTCAAATTGCATACAGTGCTTTGCAGAAGTATTCATAGTTCCATTACAATTTGTCACATTGCAACCGCAAACTGGTATTTTAATGAGATTTCAATGATAGACCAACACATAGCAGTGCATACTTGTGAAAAAAGCAGAAAAATTATACATGGTAATGATTTTTTTTTTTAAAAAATAATCAAACCGAAATTGATTGATTTTAATATATTTTTTTCATAACATTGTTGAAAAATGTGGTGGGTATACTCAGTCAGCGTTCACGAGTCAATACTGTGCAGGATATGGTTTGTGTTCTTGTCTTTGTGAAACGGTTCAGTCCCAGTCAAATTGGATGACGAGCATCTGTGAAAAATCACTTTTCATGTCTTGTCACAGATTCTCTTCTAATTTAGATCTGCACTTTGATTGAGCCACTCAAAGTATGTTTAGATTTAATTTTACAATGAAAAATGAACTTCCACCTCAATTTCGAGTCTTTGCTGCCTCTAACAGGTTTTCTTCCAGGACTGGCCTGTATTCGGCTCAATCCACCGAAGAAAAGCAGTCCCGCCGCATGCCATCAGCATGTTTCACATCGGAAAGGTCGTGTTTAGGGTGATGTGCAGTGTTAATTTTCTTCCGTAAAGCCATTTGCCATGTTGTCGTGTTTGCTGTGCTGCCTACATGGCTTCTGGCAAACTTGAAATGGATTTTTGCACAGCTAGTTGTCCTTTCAACAGATTTTCCTACCAGAGCTGTGAAACTCCTCCAGAGTTCCCACGGAGCTCTTCTCCTGTTCAGGTAGAGCGTCATGTCTTTGTAGGTTTACAAACTCTTGCGTTTTCAATTGATGGGGTGAACACTTCTGTTCCTGATATGGATATCGTTTTAAATCATAACCCTGATTTAAAACGTCTTCACCACTTTATTCCTAATCCGTTAGGCGTGCTCCTTGGTCTTCATGATGCGTTTGGTTCCTAATATTCTTTGACAGATCTCTGAGGCCTTCACAGAACAGCTGTGGACGCACTCAGACGACGTTGCACACAGGGAGGCTAATTTTATTAATGAGGTTACACTAGATTTGTTTATCGGCATCAGAAAAATCACTGAAAGCAAATGCATGCTTCTATCTGAAATAAACATTTCAGATGCTTATTTGTATTTCGTTTCACTTCACAATTATTCACTGCTTTGTGTCAGTCTGGTTCATTAAAGTTTATGGTTGAAAACTGACAACTGCGGTATCAATACTTTTGCAAGTACTGTATTACCATAAATATAAAAAAAATATATTTTCTTTTCACAAAAAGGCTCACCCATCAAAACGTGTTTTCTAAATCCTGTCTCCATATTTTGTACAGATCTTTTATAAAGGAGAAATTAATTAATATAACCAGATGGGCCTAAAACTCCTCTTTTTTTAACTAGATGAAACCAATTTCATATTTGTGGACATTTGGGGTGTTATAATCTTATTGAATAGTATGCTGACATCGTGAAAATCTCTTTTGTAATATTAATCCAAAATCATACTTCCCTATAGCTGAAAGTCTGACTTGTTGCCATGCACTGCGCTTACCAGACTGCCTTAGCTGTTGTACTTCTGAAATATTCAGGTTCATCTTAAGCACTTTTAAGTTAAAATTGTATTTTTTTTTTCCATACAGTGATAGTTGCATGAATCCCAGAAGTTGTTTTTTTTATTTTATTTTATTTTCTATTGCATATTTATTATTTGACTATAAATGTAAATGAAGTAGAATATTCAGGTTCACACTGTTATCTTACAACACTTAAATCCTTAACTGTGACAGAAAACACAAGCTAGGTTTCAAATGTATAACCACAAGTTATGTTGCTGAATTGACTGTAAGCTGTCAGCCAAAAATACGTGAAAATTAAAGCTGTAACCAGTATTGAAACATTTCCTGTCTCTTTTAATTCCATTGTGATTTCAGGTTGACTTAGCCGAATGTGAAGTCAACATCTGTTTTAAGAAAATATGAATATGGGTCAAATTAGATCAATTTGAGCCAAATTCAGCCTGAGCTGCCAGCAATTTTGGGGGTTTTAAAGCTTCCTGTTGCATAAGTGTCACAACTTTGTATGGAAATGTCTGAAAAATATTTGAATTTACAGACCTGTTGCATACTCAATCAATGAATTGTTTAGCAATTTATTAATCTTTTTATCCGCCCCTACGTTCATCTGTCAAAGTATCATTTATCTGTCTATTCATAAGTCCCTCAGTCGATCATCTTTCATACATTTTCAATACATTTGTCCATCATTCATCAATTTAACTATTTCTCTGTTCATCCAGCAAAGCAGTTTATTGTCCATTTGGTTGAAATGAGAATTAATATATCCAACCCTATTCATCCATCCTTCCATCTTTGCCATTCATGCATCAAGCCATTAATCTATTTGTTCATCCATTCATCCATCCATCTGCAACTAGACCTGGACTCGTCTTTGGTGTAAGGACAATTTTATTGTGTTGTAACGTTTTCTGGTCCACAAAACAAAAATACTAATGTCACATCTTCTCAGTACACTGAACATAAATCCAAGCAAATCTCATAAGAGTTACTGTTTCACAGGAAATTTCACAAAGGCAAAAATCATTCCTACACAATCAAAACAAGCATATTCATTAAAAAAAGAAAGATTTTAAGAGGCTAAAAATGAAATGTTACACAAAATGCCTTTGTTTGAGATGCAAAAATGTGCCCTTCTGCTCTGCAACTTTAGTGTGCAGATCTTTAATCAGAATATTTAACCTTTGGCTTTATATATTACAAAAACACGCACGCGCACACACATACAGTTCATGAATTAAAAACACTAAACTGGTTTAATTTCAACACAACTGCAGGCAAGGAGTAACTCATATCCATATGTATGGACCACACCTATTAAATCATTGTGAAGAAGTGAATTTTAAAGGTTTTAATGTTCCCAGGCGGTTGAATGTAAGAAGCAGGTTAAGTCTAAGCGATCTGCAGTAACATCTATGAAAAGGTTTGACCTGGTCTGACACAGAATACCCCACAGTGATCTGGGATTATACAGAATATAATCCATGACTGAATGGTTGATTTAGAGCGGAGCCTTCCCAAGCTACACTCTGTCCACTCATCCTGGACAGCAAGTCAAAGACGGTCGATCTACACTCATTCATGTCCTTTTGCTTGACAAACCCAACAGACAAGATTTTCCTTTGCGGATTTCACTTCTTCATCTTGAGGTCGGCCTCTATGGCACTACGGCGCCCTCTGGTGCCACCGTCCTGTGATCAAAAATCCACACAGCAGCAGTTTTGGAAACCTTGAATCTGGACTTAAAAGTGTTAAAGGAAATGTTTCTGAAGGTAATTGATGTTTACTTACAAAAAGAGAAAGGAGAAAGGCCGGCGAGGACATGGAGACGGTGTCCTGTAACATGAAAACAATGCAGAGGACTTACTTCAGACAAGCTTCCTAAAAAATGTACTGAAGCATGTTTCTGTATAAACTATAAAGAAACATTTGGGTCGTTTTTTTTTTTTTGTTCCAGATATTTCTGAAACAAGAAGTCAACTAGTTTGACTCGGGAACTACATTCAACAAACAGTGTTCCACATGTTTATTTATATTCTTTGTCATCAGTTTAAATGCATGCTGTAAAAAATACATAACTACCTCTCAAAAAAAAAAAAAATGCTAAGTCATTAGAAATATGCTTCAGATAGGTAAGTAGTCCTGAAATGTAATGTTTAGGAACTTCCTTTTTTCTGCTTTCCTTTCTTCGTACCGCTAAAAAACATCATAGCAAAAATGTACATTTGTGCTATTTGTACAGAATACCAGGTCAAATGCCGCAGGATCTGCAGGTTAGTACTGTAGATGAACAAAACTAACAAACACACAGAGGAAGTTCTGGCGCCCTTAATATCGCTCCATGATATGAGAGGAAAAACAAATAATCTCATGGATCTATCGTCAATGGCTGAGCAGTGGAGTGACGTAAATTATAGTAAAAAAATATCTTTATAATGAAATGCAGAAATTGCAAAGTGCCTGGCGTTGTATTGTAATAGCAGTGAGATAAAAAGTAGTTTTAATAGAAGTTAATGGAGCATTTAATTGTCCACTTTTGGCAACATGGAGTATGTGGGACTGTGTGAAAAATACTGAAGCAATCAGATTAATCAATCTGGATGCTAATCACCGACACGTTCAGGAACCTAATCAGCTACAAAGCTCTGATAAAGCTAATAAATATTCAAAGTTTTGAACTTTGAATATGTTTGGGAGTTTGAAGTAGATGTAAAAGTGTGTGAGAAATTTAAAACCCTTTTTAATTTAAATCTTTGGTGAAGACTGAAGGTTTTGTATCTTCTTCCTTTAGATCCGCCTGACGTCACTCTCTGGTCTCATCTTCTCCGCTTCCTGCCTTCTGTCTTAGTTCTAGTGAAGCACCTTGTCAGTGGAGTCCTGCCTGCGCGTGCTGTCGCGGCCCCTCAGGCTCTTGGCGCTGATCCCGGATTCGGACGTCTCCATGATGAGCTGTGTGGCCAGGAACTGTTGGATCTGCTCCAGGACGTCGCGCTGCATCTCCAGAGCCATGTGGTACACGTCGTGGTCCAGCCCGTTGTACATGACCGCGTTCTGAAACATCAGCATGATGTCCCTCTGAAACTCGGCGGTGGTCCGTATTAAGCCGGTCTCAATGTTTTTTTTGATGGTGGCCAGGTCCATGGGTCTGCAGAAGAAACCACCAGAGAGACGAGTCTCAGTGATGGGATTTCTTTAATTAATTAGCATTTTGCAGGTGGATTTGGTGCTGACCTGTGAACAATGCTGTGGTATCCTGGAGCGATTTCATCTGTTACTGGCTGAAGAAAGACGTTTGCATACCTGCAACAAAATAAATGGGGCTGTTCTATGAAGGCTTCAGAGGTGTGTCAGAGAACATCAGTGAATAAACAACTTCATGAAGACCAAGAAACACAGCAGGGATGTCGGAGATGAAGTTGGAGGGAGTCTGGGTTGGGTTGAAAAGCTGTGGGCATCTCACAGATCAATTCTCAAACTACCAAGACATTTTAGTCCACCCAAACAAGAAAATAAAGCAGTTTTCCAAAGTTTCCCTTTATGTTAAAGCGGCAAGAAGTAAACCAGAGTTACCAGAGAACCATGAGTTTGTCACAAGCTGTGGTAAATGTAGTAGAAGGTACTCCAGTCAGATGAGGCTAACATGTACATTTTTAGCCAACATGCAAAACCCTGTGTGTGCAAGACTAAAACTGTACCTCACCCTGAAATCCCTGATAACACTATCCAACACTATCCAAGTCTAGCTAAACATAGTGGATGCAGCGTCATGTTGTGGATATTTTATTCTTCACCAGGAATAATGAAGCAGATCAGAATAGGTGGTAAGAAAAGTGGAGATGCTAGAGGTTACAAAACATTTAAGACCGGGGCCTCTTAGCGAGACAACGACCCAAAACACGAAGCCGGGACTAAAGTTCTTCACATGACCTCCATCCAACCTGACTGAGATTTAGCAACCCTAAAAGATTTGAAAGGTGTGACTTCAGTGAAATGTGGTTCTAAAATAATGATTAGGGACTCTAAGAAATATAAATTTAATCCCCGATTATTCGTACCCCTGCCAAGTTGGGGGTTTAATCTTAGAATTTGTCCAACATTTGTCGTCTGACCTAAAGTAACATGGTGTAATGTTTTGGAATGGCCCAGCCAGAATCCCGACTATCAGGATTTGATGATTGAGAAGGGTACAAATAATTTTTTAAAAGCTATTTTCTGTTAATATGTATATAAAAACAGAATCTGTTGTTGGAAAATCGATACTCTTTTGCATCATTCTTTTAATAGACACGCATATCATTACCTATTGGACACAAACCTCTTTGCTGAATGAACATCTTAAATGTAAATCTGCTGGGGGTATGAATAATTTTGGCCTTAACTGGGTGTTGGTCTACTATGTTAAAGTCCGATGGAAAATACTGATGCAACGAAGTACAAAAACTTTATTTTGATACGAATGCCTGTGCAAGGCACCGTACGTCTCGTCTCCTGACCTGTGATTGGCTGCTGCTCGCCACACCAGCATAATGGCTTTCTTCCAGATCTTGTGAGCCTGCAGAGCTTCCAGGTCCTCGCTGCACACCGAGCTGCACAGCGCAGGTAGAAAAGAAGGAGAAACGCAGATGTCAGCAGGAAGTGGAAACTGCAACACCTCTCCGCCGCCACACGCTGATGATGACAGTCATTCCTTCGCGAGTCCCTCGACGTGTTCCACTCACAACTGTGACGACGCGGGGCTGCTGGGGATGGAGTCGGCTGTGGTGTGGAGCTGGAGGGACGAAGACGCCGTGTGGAGGCTGTACCCGTCCTCGCTCTCGCTGGCCGCAGGTTCCAGCTCCATTTCGCCGTCGGGTTCCGATGAGAACTCCTCCGCCCCGTCGCCCTCTTCTTCCTCGCACAGCTCTGGTCCCGTGGCCTCGCTGTCCGCTTTCGACCCCGAAACGTTCTCTCCTTCCTCTGCTCCGAGTCCGTCCTCTGCCTTCGCCTCCTCGGACAGAAACGGAGACGCGTGTGGAGATAAAACTGCGTTTGAATAGAAGAATGCCAGGCATCGTGTTTGCCTTACCTGGGAGTCCCAGTCTGCTTCTTGTTTGTCTTCTAATACTGAGTCTGCTAAAACTGCAAAGATGAATAACAGGAAGGTTTGTTTATTAAAAAAAAAAAAGTTGAGGTATTAATATTGAGCTGTGAAAGTGTTTTATCCTCACAGATTTCTTCTGTTTTCGCTTTGCTGTTCAACTGAAATGTAACAAAAGGCCTTATTCCCTTAATAAATGAAACAATCAGCTTTTTGTATTTACTCAGATTATTTTTATCCAATATTAAAATTTATTTGATGATCTGAAACATTTAACTGTGACCAAAAAAAGCAAAAAAATAGAAGAAATCTGTAAGGTGGAAAACACTTTTTCACACCACTGTATTTATGTCTGTGTCTGCATACCCCCAAAGGCTTTTTCCAGTTTTTGTGGTGGTTGCTTTTCACCTTCACAATCTGTGCTACCATCTATTGAAATGTGTTTGCTTGAGCCTTCCTCTCCCTCTGCCTCTCTCGCTCCTCGGCACTGTGAAGGTGTGGCGCTGTGCTCCAAAGTCTTTGAGCCGCACGAGGAAGAGGGAGGAAGGCTCTCCAGTTCCAGGGGAAACGCTGACAGATTTTTATCTTGGCTGCTGTACAGAGAAGAGAGCGACACTTCTGCGCTGCCCTCCAGGATCCGGTGAGTGGGGTGCGGCTCTTGGGGCTGTAAAGGCCCGGCGTCCCAGGCCGCAGTCAGAGTGTGGTCGTTCTCCTCGCAGAGGGACAGGGCGGCCTCCACGGCGGCAGCATCCAGCGCCTCCGCGGCCTCATCCGCCTGCAAAGCGGGGAAACTTCAGTCAAACCGGAAATCAGAGAAAGCACAGAGAGGTAAGCTATTTCGCTACATGTTGAGACATTCGGGCTGCGAAAGAGAGCTAGACTTTCAGCGGAAAACAGGAAGGCTGATTGGAGAACAGCAAAACTCCTTCGTTCTATTGTTTTGTTTTTTAGCTTTTATGCTGTTAAAATGCTGAATTAGGAAGAGCACACTTTCCACAGAATTAAAAATGAAATACTGTTTGAAAACATTTCCTGCACACAAACATAAAACAGATGTACAAGCATTCATTTGATCATTTAGCTTCATTTCCTCTATTCAAATTCACATTTTGTAATATTGGACATATATTTTTAGAGCTGTAGTGTGGCCAGAGAATAGGTGTATTTTTTTTTATTAATATTATTTTTAATATTTACATATTTCATTTTATTTTGTCACATAGATTTTAATTGTGTAATGGAATCTGGTAAAAAGCTTAATTTCCTTTAAAGTGGATGCACCTGAACTTCGTCCAGTTTCAATAAACTAACCTAACAAACGAGGGGAAATATGAATCAGGAAGAAAATATCAGCAGATCACAAAATCATCCACGGAATTCTGATTGGTGCATCTGTAATGAAAACACTCACATTATAAATGTCATTCTATCTACACCGGAGCTTTGGTTTGAATAACTTCTCCAACCTTGTCTTCAATGATGGCGATAATGTCCCCCACTGTCTTCAGGTCCAGCTCGTCTCCCATGTAGGACGCGGTCACATCTTCCTCGCTGAGCTCTGCCACTTTACTCTCTGCAGAGTCAGCTTGGCAGTTCGGATGGACAGCTGGCGCCATTACATCGACCGCTGCAGATAAAGCAAGCCGTAATTTAACTTAATTTAAGCAAAACCATAATTTAAAAAAATACATATATATATATAATTTTTAACTACCAACAGAAGTTAGTAGTTAAAAGCACAGGGCCTAACCTGTACTTTCTGAGACGGCCGGGTCGACAGGAGCAGAATGAGGTGCGGGGACGGGACCGCAGGAGGCGGAGTCTGCGCCGACCATGAAACCTAACGGAGAGGAAAACTGGGCCGGACCCGCCTCCAGAAGACGGGACAGCATCGGTGCACCTGCCGCGGCGCGAGTTTATAAACACACAAACGGACTGAAGCAAACAGCAAGAAGGAAATATCACATATCAATCGTGTGGAGAGCGTACCTGTTGCTTGAGAAATAGGCTGACATGGTGAATGTAGCTGTGAGTCATGTGATCCCGATACGTTACTAGGCGACCCGTCACTCTCTCCAATCTGGGAAGAACAACAGCAAAAAGAAAAGAAATCCCATGGTATATATATATTATTAATTAGTTCCACAATCCTTCAGAACTGACTACTGCATGTGAAGGAAAGTAATCCCTGATCATGATGCTGCCACCACCTTGTTTCACTGTATAACAAATTAAACTGTAGCGATAGCTAAAGGATGTAACTGATTCTGATGTAATTTGATGAAAGCTCTTCCAGGACACCAACTAACTGATTAATTTTTTTACCCTGACCCAGTTTAGGAACAAATGACACAAGTCATATTTACTGTGATAAAACTTTCTAAGTGAATTATTAAACTCTTATTTATTACATAATAAACTTTCATGTTAAGAGGGGTGTGTAAGACCTTTTACATTCAGAGTGCGTTCCCTTTTATGCTTTAGGAAGTGATTATTTATGCATCAGAGCATCAGATATCACATCAAAATCAGAGGGACCTAAAAAGCTGCATGGCGAGGAAACTTAGCAGGAAAACATTTACGTTTCCTGATGGATTTTTGTAAAGTCCATTCATTTGTTTGTACTGATTTTGCATTCTTTTTTGGGTTATATTTGAACCAGGAGTGGGGGAAAGCAGATACTGGCTGTAAAATCAATGAGGTGGGATTTATTGTGTTTCATAAATAGAAGTTGCTGCTATTTATAAGCTTGTGCTCTTCCCTGATTTGAATAAATTGGGTTCCATCTGTTTGAGCATGTTTTTTTTTTTGTTGATAGATTGCTGCCAATTACAAAATGGAGTTTGTACTCAGAGTTTTAAAATAACTGAACCTGCAGTTTATTCAGTACATTTGCACTGTTTGGTGGTCATTAGCAGTAAAAGGCAATAGTTTGGCCAGCTGATGTCTTTATTTTTGTTTTGCTCTCTTCTTCACCACTGAGGAATATTAGCTCTCTGATTTTACATTTTTTTATCATCACTTGGTTGTAAGAAAAACTCCAGACTTTGTAATTTTGCTAATCAACAAAATGAGTATTCGTCTGTGTAGGTACACTGATACAAACTGAATTGTACATAATCTTTATCGTTACTCTTCTAGTAATAAATATTAAACAATATCAGGGTAAACCCAACTCGCTTACATGCAGCGCAGTTCAAAATATTGATGTAAACTTTGGGAGACCTTTTTCTTCAACTTGTTCAGTTTTAGTGGAAGTCCAGCTGCTTACCAGTCTGGAATTTGATGCCAAGATGCTGCCTTTCTTTAGTAACTCTGACAGGAGTGGAGATGGCGGTGGGGTGGCTTTCTGGCTCAGGAGCTTTTTTTGAGTGGGGTCATCCAGAATCGTCCCATGGCTGATGTCATCGTTAGCAGGTCCAGGGGTTTGGGAAAATGTTACTGATGCTGCTGTTCCTGAAGACTAGAAACGCAGAGAACAAGTCAAAAAGAAAAATCTGCTCACTTATGCGCTGGTTTTCAACAGTTTTTCAATGTGTCATTTTCTTTTTTTCCTACACTGATCAAACACGTATTGAAAGAATAATACAATTTTTATGCACTGAACCTTCGGAGACTTACATTTTTTGCCGGTGGACCATCCAGCGTCACGCTCTCCACTTGGTCACCTGGTGGGACGTCCTGTCTTGGGGAGCTGCAAGCTGAGGGCGAATGCATGGTGACGCTGGGTATCCGTTTAGACAGGCTCTTCGCTGCCTGTCTGGCTGAAAGAGGAAGAAGCAGTTTTCTAATCATGCAAGCTTTTTCCTGCCTCAAATAGGGAAATATAACAATGATGCGCCAGCTTTTAGCTGTGCAAACAGATCAATAGTTGGTGGTCCATCAATGAATTAGTAGAAAACTCTAATTCCAGGCATTTGATTTAAAAAAAAAAAAACTGACACTCATGTACTTTATAGATTCATTGCACATAGACTGGTATATTTTACGCATTTATTTCTGTTAAATTTAATGACTAATTAAAAAAAAACCTATTTCTCAAAAAGGTCACGATTAAATAAAGTCCAATTAAGAAAATGGATTTTTATTATATAAATGTCAGGCTGCTGGAAAGTCTGTGCTCTGAAAAGCAGTCTGCATTGTTGGATCTCTGAGGCGTTTAGGTCAGTGGTTTTTTTGGCTGATCCAGCACAGTGACAGTGTGATCATTAAAGCCGGTGTTTGGTACTTTTGGCAATGTTTGTAAAACTGTCCAACGGTCCTGGGACACATGAAATAAATTGTACTGACTTGTGACTGGCATTCATTTTTACTTCAATAAGCTCTAAGATGAATAGATCCAAATGAATTAATATAATATTGAGTGGAAATAACAGCAGTAAGAAGCATTTACCCTGATAAGCAGCGTCTGTGTTTTTTCTTTTTAACTCTGCATCCTCCTCCTCCTGCTTTCTCTTCCTGGCAGACACAAAATATGAATATTTTTACACGCCGCATTTTATTAAGACGTCTATACAGATTTCGCTCGTCTTACAGCTGAATGTCTTCCCATAACTCCTCCAACTTGGAATCCAGATGTCCAGCCTGAATCAGCTCGGCCTCTCTCTTCAGCTTCCTGTCAAACCAGCAGCACATTAACTCACTATAACCCTCGACCTGCTGCTGATTTTTATGGAGTTTAAAAGATAACCTGTGAGTTTCCTGCGTGTCTTTGATCAGCTTCTTCAGCTCCTCGATCCTCTCGCCCGTCAGCCGGCGTACGATCACGTCCTCCACCGTCTCCACCACTTCACCCTTCTCACCGCGCTTCCGCCTACGAGTGACACAAACGTCGGTTTATGGCGCCATGATTTGCCAACATGTATCAGAAACAGAGCTCTTGTTTGCTCACTTTGGGGCCTCTGTTGTTTCCAGGAGCTCAGAATACTTGGAGGCACAGTGCTGTGAGGATGCAACAAAGAAAGGGGATCGGTTTTGTGACTCAACAAGATACGATGAGTCACAGCTGCAGCATGAATTCATGCAACAAGAAAGAACTCAGGATACCTTCTGAGAGAACCAGTCCGGGGGTCGGCCAGGTTCTGCAAACGGCTTGATGGCTCGACTGACAGACACCCTGCTGACACGGAGAGATGCATGAGTCGTTTTGGAAAATCTCTTTAAATTTTAAAGGCAGAATTTACTGAGCAGCATGCATAACAATCATTAACAAAAAAGCAGAAACGCAGAATTCTGGCGAGGAGTTTATTTGCACTCCTCATTTGCATGAAGTTCGTAAAATTTTGGGGTTTCAATTATTAATTTGAACTGTTTTATTTTTCTAGGGTGAAATAATAATAAAGTTGAACTTTTGTGAATCATAAAAACAAAATTTATGAGCACAAATTTGAGTTCTCTCTAATATACAGAAAGAATGGTCAGAACTATTCTGTTTTTAGTTTGTTTTATGAGTTTGGTTGATTCCTGTAAAGTTAGAAAAATGCTATACAAATAAAATATATTAGTATTATTATTGTTATTAGATGATTATTGCATCTAATTATTGCAAATATGATATCCAGCTGCTGTTCTCCAGCAAAATGAACAAATTTGGAGCTCATACTTCTACGTTGTTCTGCAATGTAAAGCACTGTCGACCTGGGCGAACCAGGAGGCAAATACAACCTGTCATTGGTTGTAAGCTAACAAAATGTGGAAAAGTTCAAGGGGTACGAAAACCCTGCGCCCCAAGAAAAATGTAAAAAATTTAAGACATTTGAGTAGTGCATTTTGGCAGATGGAGCTAAATGCTCTGTAAAAACAAACAAACATATATTTGCATAATATATGGATGTTTGAACCTTCCCCTACAAAGAATGCATTTTTAAAAGCCAAGTATCAATATAAAAAAAAATGTAGATGAGTGGATGCAACATTTCGATTAGGCTGTAGCTATTACACATTTATAGCAAGTGTGTTACACATTAAATGTGCGCATCATGCAGTAACATTTCATGAAGAGTTGAATGGTTTTGCACTGACTGAATGGAAGAGAATGCATTACCAGTTCTGATCTCCGCTCTTCATGACAGATGTGGCCAAACACAGCTTCTCCCTCACTGACCATGGCTCCGTTGGTCCAATCACAAGCAGCTTGTGCTCTACACGAGGGGAGGATGTGGATGAGCCATGGCACACACACACACACACTACGCACCGATAATGTTTAATAAATAAAACCTTTACGCTCTACTGTTCGTGTCGCTCAGAAAAGGCCTGGAATCGGCTCTACTGATCATGTTAAGACCGTGGCTTGTTTTCGTGCAGTTTTATGAACGAAATTCCAGCAGTAGCTGTAAATCAGACCCCCCTCCCCCCGGAAAATCAAAATGTCGTTTGTGCACATTAATAAAAACTCAATAAACAGCAGTGTATTAGACGGAGCTGTCAACTCGTGATGACATGCATTAATCCTTGCAGCAAGCTCCCCTGCAGGGCTGCCATGAAGGGAAGTTAGTGCTGCTGATTCCAACAGTAACGTTGGCTGTGTGCGCCACTGTTACTCACTTCCAACCCCGTTTGCCATCTTCCTGTCATCCCGACCTTCCATACATCTTGTTGGAGGAAACCCCGGCGATAAAACACGGCTAACGGCGACCGAAAACGACACAGCCCTACAGACAAACTGTGGACGTTAACATCAGTCTGTGTTGCGTTCAGGCTGATTTTTTTCCCACCCCTCTCTCTTAGCTAGCACGCTGAATCACCGTCCCATTCTTGCGGTTCTTCTGTGCTGTAACTTGGAGACTCCAACTAGCTAGCTCGAAAGCTGCGTTCAGCTGACTGAGTTAGGAGAGGCGGAAAGGGTTTAGTTTCGCCAGAACCTTTGCAGAAACTCAGCTACCGAGCTGCATTCAGCCCCCCTCTGATTTTTTAGCTCACTACTCACAAGGTTATTTGTCATTCTAGCTAGCAGTGAACTGTCCCTTCACGCCCACCTCACTTATGATGATGGTACAACCCCCAAAGGCTAAACGATTTATAGAAGTTAACTTGATTTGGTTTTATGCAGATATATGGTTTTTATCACAGAGCATGTAGCTCCATCTACCGTAACGTTAAACTCAAAGATCTTAAAAGTGTTTTATTTTTTGTTCCAATCTCCAGTGTCAAACAAAAGTGCTCATACCCCTTGAACGTTTCTACATCTTGTTAGGCTACAACCAGTGTCGGGTTTAGATATTTGTCCTATGGGCAGTTGCCCAGGGCGGTACTGGAATGGAGCATGCACAGAAAGACCAGATGAAGTATCACCACCTCCCGTGATCTGTTTAGAAATTGTTCCAAATATAAATCTCATGCAGACTTCCCCCAATTACTGTTTTTCCTCCAAATACAAATATGTAGACTGTAGTTACAAAAAACTCACTGCACACCCCTCACAATCGTCTGATGACGTTCTGCATCACAGTAGGTTATGGATGCTCCACCATGCCAGACAAGAAAAGGCTTTAGAGAGAAGCAACGGCACAGAAGAACATTGGTTGTCACTGATGGACATTTACAGTGGGGAAAATAAGTATTTAGTCAGTCACCAATTGTGCAAGTTCTCCCACTTAAAAAGATGAGAGAGGCCTGTAATTGACATCATAGGTAGACCTCAACTATGAGAGACAAAATGTGAAAAAAAATTTGAGAAAATCATTTTGTCTGACTTTTAAAGAATTTATTTGCAAATAATGGTGGAAAATAAGTATTTGGCCACCTACAAACAAGCAAGATTTCTGGCTGTCACAGACCTGTAACTTCTTTTTTAAGAGGCTCCTCTTTCCCCCACTCATTACCTGTATTAATGGCACCTGTTTGAAGTCGTTAACAGTATAAAAAACACCTGTCCACAACCTCAAACAGTCACACTCCAAACTCCACTATGGTGAAGACGAAAGAGCTGTCGGAGGACACCAGAAACCGAATTGTAGACCTGCACCAGGCTGGGAAGACTGAATCTGCAATAGGCAAGCAGCTTGGTGTGAAGAAATCTACTGTGGGAGCAATAATCAGAAAATGGAAGACCTACAAGACCACTACTAATCTCCCTCGATCTGGGGCTCCACGCAAGATCTCAGCCCGTGGGGTCAAAATGATCACAAGAACGGTGAGAAAAAATCCCAGAACCACAAGGGGGGATCTAGTGAATGACCTGCAGAAAGCTGGGACCAATGTTACAAAGGCTACCATCAGCAACACACTACGACGCCAGGGACTCAGATCTTGCAGTGCCAGACGTGTCCCCCTGCTTAAGCCAGTCCATATCCAGGCACGTCTGAAGTTTGCTAGAGAGCATTTGGATGTTCCAGAAGAGTATTGGGAGAATGTCATATGGTCAGATGAAACCAAAGTAGAACTATTTGGTAAAAACACAACTCGTCGTGTTTGGAGGAAAGTGAATGCGGAGTTGCATCCAAAGAATACCATACCAACTGTGAAGCATGGGGGTGGCAACTTCATGCTTTGGGGCTGTTTCTCTGCAAAGGGACCAGGACGACTGGTCCGTGTACATGAAAGAATGAATGGGGCCATGTATTGTGAGATTTTGGGTGAAAACCTCTTTCCATCAGCAAAGGCAATGAAGATGAAACGTGGCTGGGTCTTTCAGCATGACAATGATCCCAAGCACACTGCCAGGGCAACAAAGGAGTGGCTTCGTAAGAAACATTTCAAAGTCCTGGAGTGGCCTAGCCAGTCTCCCGATCTCAACCCCATCGAAAACCTTTGGAGGGAGTTGAAAGTCCGTGTTGCCCGCCGACAGCCCCAAAACATCACTGCTCTAGAGGAGATCTGCATGGAGGAATGGGCCAACATACCAGCAACAGTGTGTGCCAACCTTGTGAAGACTTACAGAAAACGTTTGACCTCTGTCATTGCCAACAAAGGATATACAACAAAGTATTGAGATGAACTTTTGTTATTGACCAAATACTTATTTTCCACCATTATTTGCAAATAAATTCTTTAAAAGTCAGACAAAATGATTTTCTCAAATTCTTTTTCACATTTTGTCCCTCACAGTTGAGGTCTACCTATGATGTCAATTACAGGCCTCTCTCATCTTTTTAAGTGGGAGAACTTGCACAATTGGTGACTGACTAAATACTTATTTTCCCCACTGTACATCTTCAAGAACAAACATGGACCTTTGGAGGGGCAGCAACCCATATTAATAAAGAATCTGATATCTAAACGGATCATGCTGCATGTGTCATTGCAAAGCAAATTTAATCTGTTTCCCACGACAGGTATAATGTTGCTGTTGAGGGGTTTCTGCTGCTGATGGTGCTGAAGGGCTGTGTTGATGTTAGACTGTAGTTTTTAAACAGAGCATAGGAGAGAACATCACTGGTTATGACATATGTTATGAAATAAGCAAATTTGCTGCTATTTTACTAAATAAACCCTAATAATATGACAGCTTAACCTCCATAACAACTTTGCTGCAGACTGCTCAAAAACCCTCAGAGGGATTAACTCAACATAATTTTTTGATGTTAGCACCTCAGAGATCTAGAAGACAGAGATATGAAGGTAAAGAAAACTCAGTAGCTGCTATTAGGCCCCTCCAGACCTTCAGGGGCCCCTTTAAGTGTTTGAATTGTAACACAGACCAATTCTATCATTCATTTATTGAGAATGACAATCTATTAAATTTTGTTTAAGGTGTTCAGCAGAAATATAATAAACTAATAAATTGTACATTTAGAATTTAATTAGGAAGTTTACTTTGTAAAAGTGCAAAGAGTCATCTTGATAGTTTGATTGTCATGTTACCATGGCTACAATATGGTGCTGTCTGTAATCTTTGTGTTTGAGATGGGCTTGGTCACAGATACATTACAGTAAATAATAGCCAATAATCAGTGACGGATTTTAAGCTTGGCTAGTTAACCTGGGCCCCCTCTCACAGACTTCACTAAATCTTTATTTAAACACTGTTCGTGATGTTGATATATTAGTCGGAAAGAAAGTAGGGGAAAAAGGAGGGGGGGGGTTAATTAGATTTTTCCCAAGGCCCCATATTTTTTAAAATTGTATTTATTTTACTTTACTTTTACAAATTACACTTGACAATTAAGATAGGAAAGCAAAACCTACCGGTGTGATCCACCGTCACATGCGATTTAAGGTTCTCCCATCCTGGCTTTCTTCTGTTTGACCTGTTTGCCCTCAAGGAGGCGCTATAGATGCATCACAAAAAGTTCAAACGCACCCAAGAACAGTTTTATGCCAAATGCCAAAATCACTCTGAACTCACACATGCATTGATTGTACAGTCTAAATCCCCCTAAACCCCAGACTTACCTCTATTTATCCCCCAACTGCGCAATATTTAATGGAACTGAAAATTCTGTGCAATATCATTATTGTTAGTCATCAATGCTTACTTCGTGTGATCATAACATGAGATTCTGTTATTTATCCTAAATTTTAGAGCAATCAGTGCTAAATAAATGCAGTGACATAAGAAGGAAAATTAGAGTATAGCTCAAGAGTCTATACCATATAGTATTTTAATTGACAAAGACCAATATTTGAGGTACTATTGCAAGACTTTTACATGATTTAATGTTGTTTAAAAGACATGTCTTTAAACCATGGAATATGTTCTGATTGCTGAGCAAAACATGTAATAGGCAGGTATAATTCATGCCCATGTTGTTTAATACAAGGGAAACCAGCTACAGCTAGTACAAAGTCAGATCAACAATTTGCGGCGAATCTCTGGTTACAACAACCAAAATAACACAGACTGTTATGTATTCTTGTATTTGAAACTTGCAATAGGAGTTTAACAAATAGAAATGGGGGAGTGTTCTAACTGTCTGCTTGTGAAAGAAAAAAAAAAAAACGAGGCATAGATGTGTCATATACTTAGCAGCAGAGGCCACAAGCTAGAAAAGCTGATTTTGGGTTTTATAATAAATCATCTGGAAGAACTGGAAAAACTTGTACGGAGCATTTCAGTCAGGATTGCTTAGGCTAAACCTGGTTCAATCTGGGACATAAAAAAAAAAACGTTTAATAAGAATAAATAGCAAAGTTGTTACTGTGGTTGGAGATTTGTGGTAAACAAAATAAAATAGTAAAAATTTTATAGTTGCCCCCCCCATCCCCCCACTCCACCTCCCCCAAAAAAGTAATTAGTGATAAACATGTTGGCAGTTCTGTTCTGTAAAGGTTTATTTGATCACTTTTAAACAATCGAGATAAGTTGTTAAATATAATAAATAGCACTTTTAAAACCTTTCATAAACTATATGGCAACATCATATTTGAGCTGAGAGTTATGCAGAGGAGAGAAAAACAATATAGAAAAATTTATCAGCACTATCATTACCACAACTCAGTCTTTAACCAACAGTCAATGTTCAGATCCATTTGACTCTATTTTTAATATCAAGCTCATTATAAATGTATTCATATAATTTATTTTTCCATGACGTCGTTTTTGACGTCGTTTAACTTACATCTGGAGTCCTATTTGGGGAACTTTATCGCCATCTAGTGGTAGGAAAAAGCATAATATAGACACCTTGAAAAACGGGATCAGCTGGATCAGTCAAAATGTTTTCTGTCCAAAAATGAGCAAATAGAAAAAGAAAGACTGATTAAACTACATTGTCAGATATACTCAGCACATAAAGTTGAACCCCTCACAACTGAAGTGCTTTGAAATCTATCAGAAGTCGATTGTTTGCCATAGTGATCAATATATTCTTGTGTTTCTTGTGATGTCATAGACTCAAATTCATGCAAAGCAGAATTAGGAGTTTTTTTTTCCTTCGGTGAGCTTTTTGTAAACATTGCATCTTGTTAAGTCCCACAATGTAAATCCATACTCCAATCCATACTTTAAAACAAAATACAACACTGTATTATATTATTACATATTATTCATGAAGTCTTTGTGATATTAAGTGCAAGTTATTATGATGTAGGGAATCTGTATCATCAGTGACAGATCTATATAATTATTAATTAGCTATACATATATAAAAAAAACAGTTTCATCAAAATGGACCATGCTTTGCTATTGGCTCTATTTTTTAGAATTTAGAGATTATTTTTGTTGTTTATTGAAAATAACTTTCTTTCCACTGAATCTTAGCTTTTCAAGTTCTGCTTCTCCCACATTACTAAGAAATCTTTTAATGATTTTAAGGCTGCAGCTGCGCAGCATCAATCACACGTGAACAGTATGAGACAAGACGTATCTTGACTGGCATCACGGAGACGTTAATACATATTTACAGTGACATGATGTTATTAAATAAGATTCTAACCATATAGAAATGAATAATACCACACAACTAGCGTATTTAGGATTTTGGTTCTTGGTAACTGTAGCTGTTTTTACTCATAAGGTCTCCATATCCCTCATGAAGGGAAGCCAATTACTACGGGGAAACAAATGTTAATGAGGCACTTGACATTTAACTCCATAATACTGTCACTTTGCCCCCTGCTGCTCCTTGAAATAACAGCCAGGGAAGACTGGCAGCCTTTGAGGGAATGTAGTTACAGCCAGAAACGCCACTTTCTATTGAAGCCAGATATTTACTCTTTATAAAGAGACACATTATAGTTTTTTTTCTAGTTGTCAGACAATAAATAAGATTAAGCCTTTCCTGTTTGAGGTCACCTAATATAAACAAAATTGTGTCTATTTGCCAAATTCCACCAATAATTGAATTTTTTTTCACTTTATTCAAAATCAGAGGTTTTAATGCATTTTGTTAATGTTCAGTATCATTGCCTTTCCTCTAAACTCTACAAATTTAAATCATGCTGTACAATTAGATGAAATGTTTAACTATAAAACAATTCATTATTATAATTATTTACAATGTAAACCAATTGAATTGTTTAGCTTCCAAAAACTGTCGTGGTTCATAAAAAATAATAAGACAGTAAGTCAGTTGAGTGTGCTATCATTATATGAAAGAATATCACATAAATGAATAAAAACAATAACACAGTGTAAAGCCTCTTAGAATGTCAGTAAATAAAGAGAAATTATATATAAACACACACACACGCACACACACACACACACACACACACACATATATGTTTTGGACAAAAAATATCACATCCAGATTTTGTCAGGTAATAATTATGAGGTGGGGCATCAAAAGATGTTTAAGGGGAATAATGAAAATTATACAGATCACTCTATTTATTTTTTTCCTTTCCTCTAAACAGTGCTTCTCAATTCCAGTCGGCAGGCCCCCCTGCTCTGCATGTTTTAGATGTGCCTCTATTACAGAACAGCTGATTCAAATGATTGGATGACCATCAAGAACTACATAGGGCTGTTAATCACCCACAAATTCAATCCAGGTGTGTGGCAGAAGGGAAACACCTAAAACATGCAGGGCAATAGGGTGTGAGGACTGGACATGAGAAACACTGCTCTAAGAGAACAGTCCTTTCTGAAAATAAAGGCCATGATAAGGGAAAAGATCTACTTTCCCTTATCGTTACTCCTGGTGTAAAAGTCTATTGTACAGAAAAAATGGAAGTACTTAATTTTTATTTCCAAATGATTTATAAATACTTCCTTTGGGAATGTAGTTTAACGGGAAAATGTATGTCAAGGAAATAAGTCTCCTGATATTTTCCAATCTTCCTCTCTTCTTTTAAACATCAATTTTTGTCAGGCTTTCAGGTGTAATAATGTCATTATAAGTTCAAAAATATTCCTCTATGTTGTTTTTTTTTTAAGTATTGCTCTGTCTCAGCTTGGCTGTCATCTCAGGTGAGAGACTAATGGAGACTTAGAAGATGAAGGTCGCACCACAGGTTGCCTTCAGCGGCTGCATGGAGCCAATCCTGGAGGCAGAGCCACCGGTGCTAATTGTTTGAAGGAGGGAACCTACTGAAGCCTTCCTCCTCCTCATCTCTTGCTATTAATCTCACTTCATTGTTACTGCTATTGTGTGTGGCGAACCCTGTGGAAGATAAGAGTGATTTGATAGCAGGAACCCAGCTGCTGCTCAATTTGTCTTGGTGGTAAGTACAATTTTTTTTCTAATTGTGAGGGGGGAAAAAGCATTAATTGAACGATATAACTGTTGTCAGTATTTTTTTCAAAGGATATCAACTTAAAAACAAGTCAATTGATGTTTCTGCTGACTTTCATGTATACTGATACATTGAATACATTTTTCTTATTTGTGGTGAGCAGTGTTAACTTTAATTCTTTAATTCTGTTGTTGGATGCACTTTAATATTACATGCAATTCATTCAAAAGGAGCTCCAGCATTGTATTAAAACAAAAGTGGAAGCATTGCACTAAGCTAAATTGGCTCTATATAATATAAATATACATATATATATATATATATATATAAAGAGTAACATGGTAATGTAAAATGTATTTACTCCCGGTGGCCGGATGACGCCCCCAGGGAGGGCTCTGCCTCCGCTCTCCTGCCCTCCTCCTTTGAGACCCTCCCTGCACCACTGGCAGCTGAGACCCAGGGAGCAGAATTAACAAGCAAATTGAAACAGACTCTACGCTGTGCTTTTCACATGAGTTGCTGACTAGATGTGATTCAGAGTTTTCTCCTCTTTCTGTCCGCAATGCACTTTTTAATTTGCTGCAAGGCGGCAGGTTTCAGAGGCAAAGCGGAAGATGTCTAACAACATGGCCAAGATTGCAGACGCAAGAAAGACAGTGGAGCAGCTGAAGCTGGAGGTCAACATAGAGAGGATGATGGTGAGCGAGCATCTAACGGGACTACAAACAAAAGTCAATACCTTAATTACGTCAGCATAAATCATCGTCGAAGTTTACCCTGTGTCTATATGTATTCAGTGACAGGTTTTTGAAATGGGTCACTGTCTAAGGTGGTGGCACGAGCAACTGAGAAGCAAAAAGTTGAGTTTTAAAGTTTCCTCATTTGGATGGAATGAGGAAACTTTCCATCCAAACTTAGTCTGTTTCACATGTAGGTGTTTTCCTACTGGGAAAACGCCTACATGTTTTCCCAGTAGGTGGGAAAACATGCCCACACACCTTGGCTGACCAAAGATGCTAAAATTGGTAGCCATATATCACAGCTACTTATCTGGCACTAAAATGCTGTTGCAGCGTTTTTGAATGAACCCGAACTGTATTTAATCCTCTGTGGTTAAAATCCTCAATACTTAGATTGACCAGACCTGATGTTTCCTGGAGGAATAGGTTAACACTTGTAAAATTTTTATTTCTTTAAAAAAAAAAAAAAAAACATAAAGCATTTTAATTTTGATAACCTTAAACTTGATTAAGTGTAAAACTCATAAAATCAACTTGAAATGAATCATTCCATTTTGTACAAAGTATTTTTGACACCTAATACTTTGTAGTTCTTGAATGTTCTGATAAGTTACATAAAAAGATAACATTTTTGTCATATGGTTGTCAGAAAATGGTAAGTTTTGCTACCTAAATGTTCTTTTTCACTAAATCTGCAAATACAAAGCAATCAATATTTAAAATTGTATTTTAAAATTCAATTTAGCTCAGTTCAGTTTATTTACAAAGTGCTACTTTGTAGCAAATGTCGTCAAAAGACACTAGAAGAAAAAAAGTATTAAATTTATATATGGAATATCTACATCTTTGGAATAATCCTGTGAAAAATATTGACAGATTCAAATTAAGACACGTTTTTAAATGCAATTCTTGTTGCACAATGCTTGATGAAATGAGTGTCAAATCAATATAATCAAATATGTCCAAAAGTGTTGTCCTATCTTTAACAACCTATTTTTTCCACAGATATCCAAAGCAGCAGCAGAGCTGATGTCCTACTGTGAATCTCACGCTAAAGAAGACCCTCTGGTGACTCCTGTCGCTTCATCGGAGAACCCTTTCAGAGAGAAGAAGCTATTCTGTGTCATACTCTAACTCCTTTGTGAAAAGTCGGCAGAATACTTGTTTTTTGTGTGTGTGCATTACTGTCTTTCTAATTAAATCAATCTTTAGTGACTTTCCAGATGCGAATGAATGATCGGCATGATACAGTGGCAATAAAATTTTATTTAAACGGAGTGCAAAGTTCATTTGAACAACCCCACACTGTTGCCTTGTGCACACGGTTTACACATTAACCAAATCATATATCTCTGTTTTCACTGCATGCATGTCATTTCCTCTAAATATCTCGAAACTGCCTTGGCTTTTTTTTTTTTTATTCAGTGCCAACGGTTTATCAAAACTAAAAAAGGAAATGCAAATGATTTTTATTTTATTTTAGTTAGATAATTACTGGAATTATCTAAATATATTTTTAAAAAGATTTTTTTTTTTGTAAAACCACAAAAACCCGAGTGGGTTTTCAGGTGGCACGCGCTGCTTTTGTTAAACGAATGCCTGGGTAAACAGACGCTGCCTGCCTGGATGCGTCTCAGAGGGATGTGCTTCTGCTCACTGAAGCCGTTGCAAATGAGGGGTGTGGTTATGTGTTGTGGCAGTACAGGTTAGGGAAGAAACGCAACAGGTGTGCACGGTTTACACAGAGCAGGGAGCTCCCGGTGTGAATCTGACCGGCAGGGAGAACTAAAAGCTTTTTTGGGGGATTAAACAGCTGAGAGAAAAAGGTATGTTTAATTTAGTCATTAAATTGTAAAAGGAGATGTTTATCTCAGCATTTAGCTCATGTAAAATCAGCTGCTCACCTGATTCAGGAAATGGAGTTTGCTCTGCTTTGTGCTTGTCATGCTCAGGTTTCTTGATGCTGGCATTAGAGTAGATGTAGGTAACGCAGAAGTCACGTAGTGTCAAACGAGGCGGATCAGGAAAAACTTGTCTACCTGACTCAGGAGGTGATTGTACACACCCATAGTGTATGCCCAGTATCACACCTGTGTCTGTATATATATATATATATATATATATATATATATTTAAAAAAAAATCTGTGAAGACTAACTTCCTTCCATTGTTTTATAGAAACTGGAGTATGTTAGTCTGGAATCTTGTTTTAATTTTTTTTCAGCTCTGCCTACAAAGCAAAAAAAAATGTGAGATTTGAATGCCAGTTTTGCAAGACAAATAAGAGGCTATCCTGTCGGTAAATGCACCCTTCCCGTTTGGGTCGGATGCAGGATATTCCTGACTGTTTATAAATTAAACTCCTGTTCAATGACATTAAACATCTGAGGAATGTGGGTCTTCCATTGCCAGATGCTGTTGTTCAAGCAGGTTAGCGAGTTTCATAACTTAACATCTCCAAGCTGAATGGTTTTTATGGCAGAAGAGATAAGCTGACCTAAATAATAATAAAATCTGTTCTGTGTTTGTTTGTGACATGACTAAGCAAAACTGCATTTCTTTTGTTTTCAGGCCAAACAATGGCCAACTTTGGAGGACACGCTATACCAGGCACTTTTTTCTTGTTGTATGGCTTATGGCTAACAGTGAAGCATGTCCTGCAACATTACTGGAGGACGAGCCAACCCAAAGGAAGACAGGGCATGCCTCCTTTCTTAAGGAGGATGGAATACGTTGAAGGAGGATTCAAAATCTTTGCATCATTTGTCGGTCAGTTTCCCTTCAAACCCACGCTAATTCCATCGGTCGTCTTGAATCTCTGCTATGCGAACACGTTTGATGTATTTTATTGGGACTTTATGTGATAGAACAACATGAAGCTGCAGGGAAATAAAAATCTATAAATCCTGGTATTTGTTTTCAACCAATATGTGGCAATTACAGCTGCAGTTCTTTTTGAATTGATCTTTTTTTGCCCCCTTCATTTTTGAAAAATAGATCAGTGAGATGGGTGGAGAACATTCTAGTACATAAATATGTACATAGTGTTCACTTTTACACTGCCATCAGTCTTTCCACTCTTCCCCAAAGTCCAAATTTGTTAAATGCAACTGGAACTGTTACATCAGAACATTCTTTGACCTGCAGCTCGTCCTTACTTGGCAAAGGCTTCTTGACTGCTTTTTATTTTTTGATTTAAAAGTAAAGGGGACTAAGTTGAGTATTGTTTGGAAAAAGAAAAATAAAAGGTTGAAAACCAAGAATCACTTTCCTTCAGCTGGGATATGATGTTGGTTGGTTTGTAACATCATATCCCACGTGGTGAAGCTTGCGGTTTGCTACAGCACAAAATGCTACATCGCCCCTTCATCTGATTTGCATGTTGTTTTGACTGTGACAGGCATGATGGTGGAGCAGTTTGTTGTGGACGGTCCACACGCCCGCCTCTATGATCGGGAGAACTCCTCATGGGTCAAGTTGATGAACTGGCAGCACAGCACCATGTATTTGTTCTTTGGGATCTCGGGAATAGTGCTGATTGCCAGCGTAAGAACCAAACGGGTGCCGGTTGGTGCCGACCGCCTTGCTCTCTCCTTGGCTCTTTTTGTTGAAGGTAAATAATGTTTTTTGTTTGTTTTTTTTGCTTTTCATTGCTCGTCTCCGATGTGTGTAACACGATATTATTTGGATCACCCAGGATTTCTCTTCTTGTACCATGTGCACGGCCGGGAGCCCCTGGATGCTCATGTCCACACCCTGCTGCTGTATGCCGTCTTCGCCGGATCGGCCAGCACCATGCTGGAGGTCTTCATAAGAAACAACATTCTTCTGGAGCTTTTCAAGGCAGACATGTTCATGCTGCAGGGCTCTTGGTTCTACCAGGTGATCCGAGAAAGGAGATTTTATCTTGTCTGACTATTTGTGTTATTTAGCGTCTACCTTATCTTGCTGACTTACGGGCAATTTGAAAAAGTATTCACACACCTAAAACTTCTCAACCTTTTTTAAAGCATATTTGACTCTGACTTGGCTTTAGTGATTTTTGCAATGACGAATAGGCAAGACTGGTAGTGTGTAAATGTTCAAAGAATCTAGAGACCAAGACAGAAGATAAATCTGACATACTAACTCACAGGTGCTGAAGACTTTTCACTTTAATTTGTAAAGGGGGAAAAAAAGTCCTTTACAAACAAAAGGTTTGTAAAGCTACATATTTTAAAGCTACATACTGTACATATAAAGTATGTAGCTTCAAAATGACCAACACAAGGAAGTTCAACGGTTGCAGACGCGATTTTAAGACACTGTAGATCAGTGATGAGCTATAACGTGAGGCCTCTCAGTACCATGATATCCCTTTACAGTAGAACTAGAAGGTATTCATTCAGAAAGTGAAAACAAATAATCTGTTTTAAAACGTTTTTCACCCCAAATAATCAGTTTTTGTGGCGGGTTAATGCTTAAACTTTTCTCAACGTGGACTGGACTGAAATGCGCAGAAATCAAAGCGGAAGACAGACGATGCTAATCCGCGCATGCTTGTTAAATTCAGCTGTAATTTTGCCTCTAACTTAACCAAATTTGACTTGTAAAGGTTGCCTTATTGGCTCCCTTTGTCGTTCCAGGTTGGAGTTGTTCTTTACCCCTTAAATGGAGACAAGTGGGACCTGAAGCAACATGACAACATGATGTTTGTCACGATGTGCTTCTGCTGGCATTTGGCGCTGTCTCTAATTTTGGTCTCTTTCACCGCCTCCATAGTTTGGTTGTAAGTATCTCGTCTATCAACCTTTGCAGGATTTAAAATGTTGAATAGTTAAGTAATAGTGGCCGCAGATCAGAACAGAATAAAGTATTAGGAATACACTTATTTGGTTTCCTCACAAACTGAATCAAGAGTTTTTTTTAAACGGATGAATAACATCCAGGTGTCTTTTTATCAAAAATATTTGCAGATTTCTGCTTTAAATTCTATATTAGTGGAGTTGCTTGATCATAAGAAGATACTATAACAGCGGTTAAGTGGGGCTCTAAATTAACATTATCAAGATTAACCGGTGCTGGAATGCAGCAAGAAAATGACTTCAATTACATCAGTGCAGAAAATACTTGAACAATGGGAAGAGTGTTTACAAAGGTGTTGGTGGAAACAAGACCAGTGGATCTCCCCCCCTGCCACACACACACACACAGTAGTGGTATTCAGTGCTGTGAAATGCTATTTTTCCACTTGCAGATTTCTTCTGTTTTTGCTATTTTGGTCACACTCAAATGCTTCACATTAAACCGATTTTCTTACGAGACTCGAGTGTTTATGATAACAATGTCATTACATCACTGTTGCAGGAATTTTGGCACATTCTTATTTGCTGTTGTCCTTTCGGTTGTTGAGCTGTAACCCACATTCACTTGAGCTTAAAGCCACAAACTGGCAGCCAAGGATTCTTCCTGTTTTCTGCTAGAGAGAAGACTCTGTAATTAACTCTGTTGATTATAAATCACTTTTCTTATAAAGCCAGGTTGGTTTTGGAGCCCTCTCTCCTTTTAAATTTACCAAACAAATTCTACTTCACAAAGGTGTGTGTCTAATTTTAATTATGAATCATCTTCAGATAGATTTCATACAGATCAAATTAAGTTTCTGTCTGTTGAATGATTGTGGTTTACAGTGGATGAAAACTCCCAATACATCATATAAAAGACTGCTGACTTGACAGACATCCAGTAGACAGTCAATGAGAAGTTCCACAAAGAGAATAAATAAGAGTTATTTGCTAGATAAAAGGCCTGAATCCTGCATTCAAGTGTATCGATATAAAGTTGAGTGGAAGGACAAAGTTTGGTACAAAAAGGCACATCACCACCTAAAGTCAGTCTGCACTGACAAAACCCAAGAAATAAAAGCACACTTAGTTTTTACCAAAGGCGTGCACATTTAGAGTTTCTAAAGTAAAATTAATGCTTGCTATATTTTGGTAATCAGGTCTTGGGAATAAATCTGATTTTGTTTAAATTAATCTCCAGAAAGTGTTAAATGTATCATCTCCTCTCAGTTTGAGCGACTTATTTAGAATCTTAAAGCCAGTTATTCATAAAATGTGATTTTTTTTTTAAAGTAGGGGATTGTGTTTCTTTAACACTAAAAATCAATTTGCTTAGAGCTGCCTCTGATCAATAAATGGTGTGTCATTAACTACAGTCACTTTCAACCTGCCATTGCTTCCTCTTACTTTTACTTTGCCAGCGTAGTGGCAAAGTAAAATCATGTAAAGGTTATAAAAATAAACTGCCTTGCCTTTATCTTTGTTCCAACAGAACCACAACAAGATTCTCGGCAAAAGGACGGGACGTAGAGATCGGAATGCGAAACACGTCCTCTAAAACCAGCTCTCAGAAAGCTTTACTTGAAGAGTCGGATGAAGAGTAAAACGACGGTTACTGCTCTCCCCATTTTCTGTTTTAAATCAAAATTTCATTTCATTATGTGTTAATAATGCTTCATATGTTTAAACAAGCCAGATGTTTGGCCAAATAAACTTTATCTTTTTTGAAATAAAAGTAAGACAAATCTGGATATTACTGTGGTTTATTTGTTCTTTAGGAAAAAAGATTTCAAAAAAAGAAACGGGGAAATCATGAAACATTATGACCCGTTTTTAAATACACCACCTTGTAAGGGAACACAAATCACAACATTCAAATAAATCCAGCCACATCCGATTTATGAAATTTTCAAATGACAAACTCATTCAACAGCAAGTGTCTGGAAATCAAAGGGTCCATCGTTTTAATCACTCTGCTTCCAAATAATTTACACTAACAGCGTGGAGATCGTAAAGGAGAAAACATTTCAGAAAATACCTTAAATATGTCAACACTCTCAAACAGAAAACATGTCAACCCTCACAGTAACGCGTATCGCTGATCAGGTCATTGCTGAGGAGCGGGTGGAGGATCGGGTGTACATTTAGGTGATGGTGCTGTCGTGACAACCACTGTTGAAACGGGTTTGGGGGAACCGGCTGCCACGTGCTGGAGCTGCTGAGTCGGGACCGTTTGGATCCGAACCTGAGGAGATTTAACTTGGTGAGACTAAACATGTCCTGGATAACTTTCATTTAATCAGATAAGAAAACAGAAAGTGAGTGAAACGCGTTCAGAATCAAAACATACGGCATAAATGAGTTTTGCAAGCCTTTGATGTGCGTGTTGACATGCGGCTACCTTGACTAGTTGTCATAGCAACTTTATATTCAGTTGGCACATAATCTTTATCAATAAAAAATATTTTTCTTAAACTTGCATGTTAGTGGGGGCAAAGACAAAGTCACCAAGTTATTTTTAATGATCCTGAATGCCTCTCTACTACACTTCCCATAAAATAAAAGACTAAGGAGAATTTTAAACTAGAAAAGTTACTCGTCTTTTCCAGTCATTGCGCATTAATGACTGTACATTAAGGTGCAAACATTTCTACAACCAAGCAAATTATTTTTACTTACTTACTTGCACAATGTTAATGGATAAAATGGAATCCAAGCTAATAAAATAATACTTTTACATTCATAAAGGCCAAATTTACATAACAAAATAAGAATTGAAAACAAAAAAAGAAAAAGAGGTTCCTTAATGTAATCAATTTTTCAAAAACATCTGTTGATGGATTCATAATGAACATTTTAAAAGAATGTATTAGCGATCACAACATTTTCCATAATGTGCAAAACAGTTTTCTGGAACGACGTCACTGTGTTTCGTGGCCCGTACTGACCTGTGTTGCCTGGCCTTGCTGCTGAAGCTGCTGGAATTGTTGTGCGGTGACGAAACTGACCGGCTTGTTCCCAGCTATTAGCTTTGTGCCTGCAGGCACCGTGGTCAGGATGATGTTCCTGCCCAGGCTGCTGATACTGCTCAGGAAAAAAAACAAAAAAACAATTAAGTCATGTTAAGAATAAAATATAAAGAGAAAAAATTTCAGGCTGAAGAAAGAACTTTTTTATTTTGATTTAAACTCAATCAGAATCGCCACTAAACAGACTCACTTTGTATTGAGGTTCCCTTTGACTATCGGAGTCGTCACCACACTCTTGCTCTTCAGGGGTTGGTTGAGGACGGAGTGGACAGTGATCCGTGCAGGTAGCTTTCCCTACCGATCGCAATCACAGCAAAGAAAATATTAACCGCCCCCCCCCCAGGTCAGCTGGGTGGATTATTTAAAATAAGTGCTACTGAAGAAATCAATAACTCCCTGAGCAAGATTAAGAGTCCCTCTGCATTATAATTAAATGTAATCAGAGATCATCTCCGTTTCTAACAGCTCAGGTTTCAGCGTAAGTAATGTTCAAAACATTGGCGATGAGATTTCTATAGTCGAGTTGAAACAAAATATCTAAAAAAAAAAATAAAATAAAGAAAATTGGTAGCTCTCTGTGAGAATTACTCCATTCTTCCAGAATGTGATTATACAACTCCTCCTTTTACAGCTGTGGCCAAAGGTTTTTCAATAAAAACCTTTTTAAACTGAAGTTTAACTTGGCTCCCCTCACAACAAGATGAAGCTCTGAATCGGTAAAGTTGGTGGGGGAAAAGAAAAAAATGCTCAAAAACATTTGGCCCTCATTGCAAAAGTATTCAAACACTTTTACATATTTCAAAAGACAAATTTAACTCACTTATTTTTCGCTTGATTGACACACACGATTTGTGAAGAGGAATGAAAGCGATACAAGATTTAAAATTTCTTTGCCAACCAAGAATCTGAAAGGTGAAGTGCTTTGGGTATTGTTTTACAACATGAAATTTTATTTTGGGGTATCAGAGTGAAGAATGCACAACGGGACTTCACATTACACTTCAGATTTTAATTTGTAAAAGAACAAGCTAACAAAAAAACTGAAAATTGTGTATCCTTTTCCATCCCCCTCACAATGATGCTGTACTTTTGCTGGATTTTCACATAAAATTCCAATAAAACACACTGAAGTTGGTGACATGTTTAAGGATTTCGAACACTTTAGAACCTTACGCTAACATTCTTTTGGTGAAAGACCTTCGGTTTTACCTTCAGATGGACATTTTCTTACCGTTTGTGTCGTAACAACCGAAGCAGGGACTTGTCTCACAGTCGCCGTAGCCGCTCCCAATGACAGCGTTGAACCGGAGGCTGCGGGAGCCACGGTGATGCCTTTAGCTCCGGCCACGACGCTGGCTGCCATGGTCACAATGTTGCCACATGTAGACGCTGCTAGTGGTTTGCTGCCACAGGCGGTCGTCATGGTGATGGTCTGACCCTGCTTCTGGGGAATGACCCCAAGGCCAGGCATTATGCGGATGGTTGCGCTGCTCTTGTCTGGGGACGCCACGGTGGAGAAGGTCCTGGACTTTTGGTCGGCCACGCTGACGGCCAAAGTCGGCATCAGCCTTATGGCTGTGTCTCCTCCAGTCTTCAGCAAGGTGGAGGCGACAGAGCCCGACTTGCCCGTCTGCGCCTCCGTGGTGCTGGGTGGGGTAGCGGAGGCAGGCGATGGTGAAGGGTGAGGCGGCGCTACATGCAGCGTGGCCGATATGCTCTTGCTGCCGGCGGCGGCACCGCCCAGGAAGTCAGAGGTGAGCTTTACAGTCGCGACCGGAGATTTGGCAAGAGTGGCCATCATGTCCGGGGTTATCCGCAGCACCGTTTGGCCTTTGGCGTCGGTGGTGATGGAGGACGGGGGGAGGCGGAGGACGTCTTTACCCTGGATACGCAAGTTTGTTGCAGTTATTGGAATTCCTCCTCCACCTGGAGTCTTCATTCCCAGCTGCCCAGTAATGGAAACCTGAAGCAGCAGGAGATGAAACTTTAACTCAGAAATCACTGACTTTTTTCTTTTTTTTTTTTTAGATATATGGATTTTGGTTTCATAACCAGCATTTTCAATCACAACGTCAGCCTCGCATGCCGGGATAAAATTCTTCACCTGTTTGATGTTCGGGGACGTGACACTTTGCAGCACAGCCGGAGGAGTGGGGTTGTTAGCGGGGCTACCTGGAGATCCGGCCTGAGGCTTGGTCACATTAAGAGCCGACACAGAGAGGCTGGTTGGAACCTGGACAGGACTGCTACCAGACGGACTTCTTAGAGGCACAGAAACAACAGCCTATTGCACAAAAGAAAAAAATATATATTAGTATTGATTAAAATACAAGTACAGCTACATGATAAGTGTTTATATTCCTGGAATGTCACTGTCTTTTGTCACAGTACAGTTAAAAACTTCAATGTGTTTTATTGGTATTGATCAGACGGATTGAGGCGGACATTAACTCATCACTGGTCTTCATGTTCATGTTCTCTAACAAACCTCTTCGCAGGTTGCTGGACTCACTGGGATTAACTCTTATTTTCTAATTAGATTACTTCTGCCTCCATTACTTTTGAAATATACCCAAAGCAATTTCTATTAAAGTCGTGCATATACGTCAAGTGAAGAATCACAGCAAACTCTGCAATGCTTCGCTTGTTAAAGTAAATCTGTCGGGCCTCACCTTGGCGCAAGGGCAACAATCCTGAGTGCCACACTGCCAGGCGGGACACAAAAAAAGCAAAACACACTTGGTGACAGATGCAGGGAGCTTACTGCTGGTGCTAAGAGTTTAGCAATCACAGTTTGTACTTGCTTGTAATTCAGATCAGATCAGTTCCTAAAACAGCTCAACCCAAGACAGACAATGCTTAAATGGCGCTTTATAAATGCATGTAGGTGAAGATCCACCTGTGGGTACGTATAATTATAGAGCTACAGGTAACACTGCCTGTTGTGGAACAAACAGTGTCTGCAGAAATCTGGTGTTCATTTTAACAGAAACTACAGTTCTCTTTCACTCAGATCTGCATGATATGTTTTCAAGTAATTCACCCAAATAAATTGCTTATAAGGGATTTAACTTGTTTTGTTTATTTTTTTAAAACGTGAATAAGAAAGCAGGAGCCAAACAGTTTACCCTCTGTGTTTCATGTACCTGTGAAATGCCCTTGGCTGCCACGGACACAGGCATCCGGATCTGGTGCGAAGTCTGATGCACCAGAGTGGCCTGCTGAGCGGCCGCCGATGGACCCAGACCGCCGGGCTGAGCGGAAACGACCCGGACCTGCGGGAGGGAGCCCGCCGCCAGGTGGCTCACTATCCGAGCTGCCTGCTGGGAAGTCACCGGCTGGGAGGCCGGCGGACAAGCCTGACTCGTGGGTAGGATCGTTCCCAGCTGAGGCAGCGACGGAGGAGAGACGAGGAGAACTCTGCCAGAGAGAGAAGAAGAAGAAGAAGATGAAGATGCACATTCAAACCGGGCAGATGAAATCAAAGTACTGAGCAAAAGAAAAGCTTCGGTCCGACTGACCCTGGGCTGGTTTTGAGCGTGTCTGGAACTCCGGTCTTTGTTGGTGTGGTAGCAGAGAAAGGCAGAGGTGATTTGGGGGTCCCGGGAGTGTTTGGGGTGGGAGTCGTTGGGACTGGGGACATAGAATTACAGCCCAGGTCCAGTCCGGCCTCCAGAGATCCGGGTGTTTTGCTGCTTCCGTCTTTACTTCCAGACTTCTAACAGTATGAATGCAAATATGACCTTCTTTTGTAACTAAAAGCAAAAGCACTAAATCATTTAGTCAAACCAAGGCACCAAGTGATAAAACGCCCCTAAGACTTTTTCACATTGCAAACTTCAATTGCTTCAATAGGTTTTATGTGTTAGACCAACACCAAGCTGCAGAGATCCAAAGCTCAGGTGGGAGAATTGTTAGTCATTCATTTCACAAATACAGCTTTTCAAATAACATCTCGATAAAACCACCGAAAACCTAGAAATTGCCATCATGAAAAAGTTTTTTTTTTTTCCAACGGTGGGTCAAGTCAAAAAAGTAGATACTTTTTATTTAATACATTTTAGACAGTGAACTCACCGGTTTCGATGCTGGTTTGGGTTTTTGCTGCTGAGCTTTTCTTGCTTTTGCAGCCGCAGCTTGAGCCTGATGGATCCTCTCTGAATGGAGCAGAGAACATTGTAGCCTCACACTGATTTGAGCTCAGGAAACAGAAATGACTAAAACTTGTACCACAATCTGGTAAATAGCATTATAAAAAGCAAAACACACAAATCTATCTCCAGTAAACAATAACTTTCAATTTTCAAAATTGTACTAGTTTTATGTGTTTTTCTAGAGCAGATTCCTGCTTACCGAACTCTTCCTGACTGCGGTGGCGGTGCAGGTAAATCCACAGTTTGCGGCCGATGTCGTACTTCACACAGGGATCCTTCTCATAGTGAAGTCTGTCCAGAGCCCCGCTGACAACTGTGTTCACCTAAAGGGAAGAGAAACTGTCTATTAACAAACGTCCAATGCAAAGTCAGCATCCATTTCTGCAAAGTGAACAAATAAGGTATGTAAACCCGCAAACCCTGACATTACTCAAACAAAAAGCAGGATAATAGAGGAAAACAATCGCAGTACTTGTGCACTTGTGACATCTGGAGCAAGGAACTGCGAATCTTTTAAAAGTTCACAGATTTCCGCCCTTGTTCCCTCTCCATTGGGTAACCGGGCAGCTGCATCCCGAACTGGGGAAAAAAAGAAAAAAAAAGAAAGAAAGATAAATAGATGCAGGGTTGGTTTTCAATAATGTTCTTTAAAAAATAAAAAAACCCAGCAAACTGTTGCTGGCCGATAACAAAAGATTTCTAACCCAGAGAGAGGATGGTGACGTATGGTGGACGGTCCGAGCGAAGCAGTGTGTGTTCTCTGGCTTTGTTTAAGGACATTTCCTTATCAAACACGCCTTTAACTGGCCCCACCACGGACTCGAAGCCGTGCATCCTGAAGGTAAAGGCTTTGTGAGGCTGGTTATATCTCTGCTGCTCCTAATGCACGAAACATAAAATTTAGAGAGCTTACGTCGAGATCAGGTGTGAAATAGTGTAAATACTGCAGCAGCACGCACAAACCTGAACTTGAAACACCTGTTTCTCATCTCCAGTGCTCGGCCGCACCACATAATCGGTTGAACTGCAATAGTAAAGGCAATAAACAGTTGTTTTGACGCTGCAAAAAACAAAACAAAACAAAAAAAAAAAACACAAAATATGGTAACGTGTTTAAAAGCTCACAGTTTGGGAGTGGAGGACGTAAGCTCCAACAGGTCTTCATTTTCTGTCTATATAGAAAAATAGCAATAAAAACCCCCCAAAAGAAACAGTGTTATACAAAGTGAAAATCTGAAAATCGTAACAGTACTTTAAACTAAAACTGAATATTTGTACAACTTTGACAACAAAGTCTTTGGAGTCCAGCCAGAGTTGACAGAGCGCACTGAGGTCCTTTTCTGTGTCCTGGGTGGGACCTGAAAGAAACCACTGGTTTGAATCCAAACATTCTGGACACAAAACACAACCATCAAGAAGGGAAGACATTGAACGAGCCGTCTTACCGATCCATCTCCACTGCTGAAATTCATCAACAAACTCCACAAACGGAGAAAAGCCACTCGGGAGCGCCATCATGCCATCTGATCAACAAAAAAGTGAGAAATTTGACTTCTTACATCCCAGCCAGAAGTTTAAATACCGGCACATTAATCAAGGATAAAGTCGTTTTGCAGTAGGAGAGTTGTTGGTTCAATTCCAGCAACATAAAAAATTCAACCCTTTGGACATTTATAAATAATGTTATAACTTCAGCTTTTAATGATTAACTTCCTGCAATATTTGTATTAATGTCCTTTACCAAGTTGCAGAAAAGAAGCTTCCACCTTTAAAATCAACACGTACTGAAACTCGAAGCGTCCAACAGGGACAAATCAAATGTCTCCTGGAGAAAAGTGTTATTGTCAGACACTAATTAGACCAGGTTTTAAAAGACCTGTTGATTTTAACCCCGCGTGAATTAAAAGAAAATCCACTAAAAAGTGAAAGTTTGAAACTTTCGTCTTTAAAACCGCTATTCATGATGGGAGTAATAAGGCTTAAAATAAAAATTAGTGCAAAACTTATCATTTCAGCTTCCAGTGTTGATTGTAGTTTACCTTTAGTCTCTCCTGCAAGAAACTGCAGAGCTTGAAGAACTAGATCTGACCAGCATGAGGCAGATGAAAACCAGGTGTTGAGCGAACTGGCTGGAGAGGACTGCCAAGTCTGAACCTTTTCCTCCAACTGAGAGACAAACATATTAGCTATGCGGCGGCACAATTGATTGTATTTCCTGTTAAAGTGGCACTTTAACATGAGGACATACCGTCAAGGTACTGGCAGGACCCTCTGCTCTGAAGATGTTTTCCAACAAGCTGAAGAAACTGGCGGTTATTTCCTCAACTGCAACAGGGCTGCTTTGAGCTTCCTCCACAATTCTGCAATAATAATAATAATAATAACAATGAACAACCCAAGACTCAGATTCAAAGATTCAAAGCAACAGTTAAAAGCTTCAGGATGATGGTCTTGAGGAACGAGACTCACTCCTCCTTGATGTTGGCGAGAGGTGTGGAAGGCGCCTCTGGCAAAGAGTTGATGATATTCACTGGCGGGACTGAGCAGGAGTCTGAAGGAGTCAGAATTTCACAAGGATCCTCAGATTCCACTTTTATTGCCTTGAGTCTCTTTTTCTTTCTCTCGTCTCTCATCTTCTTCTTGGGAAGCAACAGATCAAAAAGTGCTGAATGATAAAAAAAAAAAAAAAAATTAAATAAAAATGAGGTCAGGTCTGAGTGAAAATCCTAAAGGAAGAGCAGTTTACTTCACGCAGATTTACTTACGCAAAGCTCCCTTCCGACCAATGTTTGCTCTTGAGAGAACGTCCCCAAGGTGGATGTCAGAGGTTATCAAGTCTGGATGATCCTTGCGACACCAAAATAGTCACAACATGCACAAGGCAAGTTTAAATCCTGCAATTTTTTTCTGCTCAAATCATAACTTACTGGCTGGCGTTTCCTTTTCTCACGATGGTGATGCAGCATGACCTTTAAATCCATTTCCCCCAATTCTATTTTTTCTGTAAAAAAAAAAAACAATATCTTCAACACTGGGCGACGCATTTTCGGCTTAAAGCAATGCTGTCACCTTTAAGGCCAACATTCACTGACCTGTAATCTTCATGTCTGGTGTAGAGAGGCTAGGAAGAACTCTGAGTGAGACGGTAGGAGTGGGAGAGGAAGGAGACTGAGGGGCTGGATTCCACACTGACGTGTCTAAGACACATGGTGGAGGAAAACAGAAATGTGATGGTCAACGAAATATTTTAATACTATATTGATTTTCTGCTGTTTGGGTGTTTTCAGTTTCATTCAGCTTATGAAATAAGAAATCAAAATTCAGTTTAATTGTATTGAGCCCTGAGGTGACAACCTTCCTACAAAGTTTTGAAAATATTTCCAGATTCAAATTTCTGGAGTTGCCTTTTTTTTTTTTTTTTTTAGCATTTTTTTAAAGCAGAAATCAAAAAGCTCTCAATACATTTATGGCAGAAATTTCTATGGATGGGTGGATACAGACAGACGGATGGATGGGCGGACGGATATACAGGTTAATGAACAGGTGAAGAAATTGATAAAATAAACATTTTTAGAGAGTTGGATTAGGAAAAAAATAAAGAAACAAATTTTTTTCTATGCTGTTTCTGTTCTCACACTTATACCTACACAAATTTCAACTTATATACAGGGAAATACCGTCTGCAGCGATGGATCTCAAACAAAGACAGACCTTCATCATCAGAGGAAGCATTGCTGTCCTCACACTCAGCTTTGACCTCCTTCAGGATGCGGCTCAGTCTTCTTCTCACTCTCAACTCGCGTGTTTCAGCCTGAGTCCTGTTTGGCAGCCGTCGTTTGGGCGGAAAGTCCAGACCGTTCTGAACTGCAAAGTCGAGCAGCTCCTTTTTCAAAGACAATAAAAAGACATGTAAGCCAAAGGAATAAGATGTGGGCGAAATGCAAATAAATTGTTACTATGCAAAAATAAATATCTGAACCTTTCTGGAAACAAGAATCTGCTTCAAGAGTCTGTGGTAATACTGCTGAAGGGAATGCAGCTGGCGCTTCCTTTGGGATTTGGCACACAACTGTCTGTACTTGACCACCTCTGGATTGAAGTAACCATCTAGATGAAGAAGATCAAGATTGCAATAAGGAAGCGCAGTAAAAGTTCATTCAGTTACATTTCAACAGAGATGTGGTAGGTAAATTTCGTTCAGTGTACATTTTTAATTAAGTCATGGTAACCTTTTGTTATATACACTCAAGATTTCCCAAATTAAATGGAAAGCAAAGCATCATTTATAACCAAGAAATATTCAAAAATCTGTCTGAAAAATGTGAGTATTTATGACCTTAGACAATAATTTGTCTTTAAAATATTAAAGCACCTCTGAACAGCCTCTGTGCAAGATGGAGTGGATTTCCAAAGTTAAAGTTGGTGTTGTTGAACAACTCCCTGATGGTGCGATCCTGCTCCTCTGTGTTGTTGTCAGGAAACTGTGGCAGAAACTGTTGAAGATGTTGTCTCTGGGAGTCTGTCAGCACTTCATCCCAGGTGTTTTCACTCAGCACAGAGAAAAAAATGTCAGGCTATGAAAAAAGGAAACAAAAAATCAGCATGCTTGCAAAAGCGCAAATATCATCTGCAAATGTGCTCCAGGTTCTAGATATCCAAAATCTTACATCCTCCAGCAGATCCTCTGGGAGGTCCACCTTACAGTTCCCAAGCAAACATTCCTCTGTGATTTGTCTTTCGTCTTCCTCTTTAGGCTCCAGCGGGTCTGTCAGCATGTGTTCAAGAGGATCCATCCCTCTCGGCACCAAGCTTCAAACAGAAAAATACAAGACGACCACAAGGTCTTTCTGATCTTCCTCCTTCTTTGCCTTCTGAAACTAATCGTTCACTGTTTCTGCCTACGAACGTTCATGGTTTTACAAGGAGGTGGAGAATAATTTATCAAAGCCATTCTTCTCCAATGTCAGAGCAGTTTGCGGGAATCACAGCAATACTTTCCGAAATAAAGTTAAGATAAAATCATGTTCCCTAGCTAATCTGACTGATAATAGTGACCTAGCAGCACAGATATAAGCTAACCTTAACTTAAAGAAACACACAATGCTAACGTTTTAACTTTACCAGTTAGCACAGGCATGATTTCGTTTAGTGTACATTTTTAATTAAATCCAATGTAGTAGATAAGCGAAAACAGAAAGTAAATCTGTCTTACCTTATAACGTTTGTTTTTGAAATAATGGGGAACTATTTCCCTGTTGCACTCTTTTTTTTTGTTCTACTGGAAATGGATGCTAAACGTGCCCGCTGCTGCCCCCAGGAGGAAATTGACTGTAAAGACATCAGTTAATTTCCACACGAAATGTAATAAGATAAAACTGTAGTTTTTCGCTGTAAAATGTTTAGTGGTATGCTAATCGGTTCGTTAGGATTTTAATATTGTTCTTATTATTTTCGACCCCGTCAAATATAAACTTTAGTGAAACCATGAAGTATTGGACATTTCTTTAAATTATTGCACAAGCCTATATAATATTTCACACTTTTACTTTTTGTTCAGCACCCTCTTCAGCACCTCTGCTAGGCTACAGCTCCTGGAATACACAGTCTGGCTCGAAGATGGCGGATAAAGTTTTTATGGTAAGTTGCTTCTTCTCCATCAACACTCTGCAGCGACAGTGCGAGAGGTGTATTTCTACAGATGGGTACAGGGAAAAGGGAGATGACATCGAGTTTTTCCACAGATTATCTATCTGTCTCATGTTATATCGTCACAACATATTTTATAAAAGTTTCATACTGCAGCTTTAAATCAACTATACCCAGAAAAAAAGAATTCTATAATATTTATTGTACAATGTAATTGTTGAATAGAAGACAACATGGTCACCATAATGTTGTGGTGACCATGTGACGTTCTTCAATATCGTTTAGCGTACACATACACTGGGGAAGAAGTGCTATCTTGGGCTACACACCATAAATGGAAAAAAAAAGATTTTTTTGTCCTCCAAAGGGAAAGAAGATTGTGGTGCTCTAACACCACCTGTTGTCTGTCTGTGCACACCCTTGATTGTCCTGTATTCCTTGTGCCTCATGAAGAAACCCTTTCTCACAGCATGACGCTGCCATCGCCATGTAACAGGATATATTCCACAAAATTTGCTTCTTTGCCATGAGAAATTAGTAGAAGGTCAAAACCATGCAAACGAAAATTCAACTTCAAGCCGGATTAATATATATATATATATATATATATATATATATATATATATATATATATATATAAAAGAAAATAAATAAATAAATTAGTAATTGCATTGTATGAATTTAAAAAAAAGTATTACAACAGTTCAAAAATATTGGTATCTGTCATCTAGTGAAGGTAAGCCATGTGAGTTTGTCTGCTTGCTCCACCTCTTCGTGATGCTGTTTCTGAACAGCTGTGAATAATGAACAGTCAATCCCTGAGCCTCATAACTCAGCCTGGGTCAGCCAGTGGCAGCAGGGGGTCACATTTATTTTTTGTCCCTCAGAAACCTGCTCTATGTTTGGAACACAACAGCACTCCGGAGTCACAGATCCGTGAATGCAGCCGATTCCCGTTTCTCTCAAGGTTTGTCTCCTAACACCTTGAGAGGATGGCAGAAGGCGCTGACGGAGAGGAAGAGATCCAGTTCCTGCGTACAGTAAGTGCTGTTTGCTTCCATTCACAGCATGGAGTACGAGTTTTTTTTTATTTTTTAAACAATGCAAAGTGAAAACTCTTGGCCGTTTCTGTGACTTGTTCTTTACTTAGATTGAACGGAGACAGACAAAGACAGGTGGCTGCAATTGTTTGCATTGTTCTGTATTTATATCCCAGCAGGCTCTTGATATATTAGTTTTGTCTCGTGACATATGGAACTACAGGCCTCATCAAACAATAGAACACAGTAAAAACTGCTGGGTTAAAAATAACCCAATACGTAACCCAGCGCTGGGTCAAATATGGACCGACCCAACGCTGGGTTGTTTTAACCCAACTGGGTTGGGTTGAGGGTTTGACCCAGCACATTGGGTCATGGCAACTAACCAAACGTTGGGTTAAATTGACTTGTTTAAATTGGTTAAACTGACCCAAAATTGGGTTGAAATTCATAACCCAACACAAGGGTTATTATACCACTATAGTTGGATTAAAAAAAAATTATTTTAAATTTCACTATATAAAAAAAGGATTAAAAGGCATATGAATTTAAAGCTTCTTTTATTTCCACATGATACATATATAGAGCCAGCAATTTCATTTACAAAAGTTACAAAACATAAGTAGTTAAATCACTTCAATTCATTTGGCTACAACTCCAGAAGTATCTGTTACTCCATATTAGAAAACATTTAATGAAAAAAAGTCTGTTTTAAAGCAAACTACAAGTAAACCTTTCAGCCATTAAACAAGGAGCATTTTTAACGACACTTTAGCATTTTGCCAGTCTCCCTGCATGAGGACATACGGGTTGTCACATTTTGTAGATGCACCACCAGGTTTGTCCCAACCTGATGGAGAGAGAAGACAGAAAATAACAGGCCATTAGTGATGAACTTATATAAACAGCAAACAATTTGAGCATAATTCAGAGATGAATGTTGACTTACAGGCTGGATATCAATGAAACCCTCTGAACTTCCAGGTTGATGGATCTGAAACTCTTTTCCCAAATGTGTAAGTAGGGAGGAGTACTGGCAGCAGCGTCAGGGCTACATCATCTTGTCTGTCTGGCAAACATAAGCTTGTGTTAAAATGTTAAATGTTAACAGTTTATAAACATCTCTTCAGCTTTCAATACCTTAAGGGAGAAAATTCATGTTGTTGAGAAGACGGCCGCTCCTTTCTCTTCTTGGCCATACAAAAGATCTTTGTTGAGAACAAGAGAGAGAAGACACAAAAACAGGCCGTTAGTGAATTTAAAGGTAAAGGGCTACATTCTCAAAAACTAATTTCTGACTGATTCTAGTTTAACACAAAACCTCACTATTGAATGTAATGCAATTATTTAAACGATCTGAGCATGATTCAGAGATGAAGGTTGACTTACAGGCTGGATATCAATGAAAACATCTGAATTTCCAGGTTGATGGATCTGAAACTTCTCCCAAATTAGTAAGGTGGAGCAGGAAGGGGTACTGGCAGCAGCTGCAGGACTACATCATCTTCTGTATCAAACATAAGTTAGTGTTAAAATGTTGCAGTAACTAGAAAGCATGAAAACATTTTAGAGAACATTTCTTCTGAGCTTCAATACCTTGAGGGAGCAGACTCATGTTCTTGGTCATGCAGAATGTCTTCCTTGAGAACGAGGAGTTTCGCTTAATTCTCCTGAAGATCCTGGATGTAAAATTACAAAATCTATCAGAAAAGAAAATCACAAATCAAACTTTAAGAATGACTGAATTAAATCTTATAGCTGTCTCCACTGCAAATAACTTGTAATTAGCCAGCAATTTCAAATGTTCAGAGTAATTTTATGTTCCTAAAAATAAATATAGCACTTAATAAAATAAAATGACACATATAATTTAATTTAGAAGTAAAACTTAACACAAACTTAGTGCTGAATAACTTTCAGCACCAACTTTAAATAAATGTATTTGTAATTAATAGTAACAATAATAATAAAATGAGCAAACATTAACATTAGATATTGTCTTAGTTTTGCTTTTAATTCGTTGCCGAAAACCAGCGGGAGTTTGAAAGCAATGTGCCGGGAGACGGTCGTTCTCTTTCGGCTTAACGAGCCGCTCCGCCCGGTCAACTGACTGAGCGGGAGAGACGAGCAGGCGGCTGGAGGGAAGCGATAAGTCCGAACACGTCCGAGCATGTTTGTAATTAAGCTATATGTTAATAAACCGAGCGCATAATTCAGGTTTACACAACTAATTTATCGCCTAATAACTTTGCAAAAGTTATTTTATTTTCAACAAGCATAATATACCCACATTATTAAAGCTCTGCTCGCTCTCCTCCGCCATTACTGCTGGTGTTCGAACACGTAGCCTCAGCCCGCTGACGATGCGCGCGCATATTGCAAAAATCAGGGGACAAACCGTCAACTACCTTTTCTTTTAAAACTAAATCGATTTTTAAAAATTTGACTATGTTAAGTTATGAACAAATATGATTGAGGTTATATTAAAAACTGAATTTAATTTACTTGACAAATTGTGCCCTTCCCCTTCATCTATTTTTCCCCAACATCCGTGTTGTAGCAACACCGAAGCTCTTTGTCAGAGCAACCTGCCATAATAAACATTTCAAATAACCATAAAAATAAATATCAAACATGTTTGAAATAAATTCAATTTATGTATAAAATTCTATTAACGTTGAAACTTTATCTTCTTTTTACTTACCATGTCTTATTTCAAAGTAGAGGAGAAGTCCGATATGCAACGTTCACAGTCATGTTGAAAATGGAGGCTTGTGAAGAGGGGCGTGGCTTCTTCCAAGTTTCATCTTTAACCCAACCGTTTGGGTAAATCTACCCACCCAACTCCTGGCCCAACAGAAGTGTGCAAGATGTAGACTTCCGATAAATTTCTGACCCAACTCATGAGTTATGAATTTTGACCCAATATTTGGTCAAACTAACCCAACCTATGACCCAACAGCTTTAACCCAGAAATTGGGTTATGAAAATAACCCAGCATTTTTTACTGTGAAGGTGTTAAACAGGAATGTCTGACAGCAGTTTTAACTTCAGATTGACCTTTTTCAGGCAATTTAAAAAGTCAGTCCTGTAAAACAAATAATGTCGATGGTTGTGTAGGAGTCCACTTCCATGCTCTGTTAGCAAGAGGAAGATGAATAAAGAAGCTCCATGACATTTTTTTGTTTAAGTTTTAGGCATATGCAATGTTTGTAAGAATAATATTTGTAATTTTGAACAAACATGGAGCTAAGGATATAAGCAGAACTTTATACCTATAGATCACATATGTCAGAGTCAAGGCCCGCGGGCCACATCCGGCCCGCGAGAAGGTTTTTTGCGGCCCCTGGGATGATCTTGATTTATTATTAGAACCGGCCCGCAGACCGCAGCAAGCCGGCACCCCGTCTGAAAAAAAATATCTTCCTTATTTGAACTGTAAGTAGTTCTTTAAATGTTCTGTGAGATGATGTACTTACCCATGTATCCATAACAACCGGAACTTTCAATATCCACCAAGTTATTGCCGAAATATGCCGTCTATTAAACGAGTGCCCCCCGGATTAATTACATTCTCTGCAGCTGCAGCTGCGAAGTTACCGTATTAACCCGATACTTGCTGGAAAGTGCAACGTCTCCCCTTTCAGAAACCGTTGGAATTTTTCCACTTAGCGCTACGTGTGGCGGAATTACGGTACTGCAAATTTAGATGTGTCGCCAGCGACACATCTAAATTTGCAGTACCGTAATTCGCCGGCGACACATCTAAATGCCTTGACTCTGACATATGTGGATTAATAGATTTTTGCACTTTATTTTATTGTATTTCAATCCAATTATATTTTAAAAATATTTCAGTTGTGTCTGTTGAAAATTAAAGATTACTGACAGAACCATAAGAAAATATTGCTTTATTTATCTGATCATATTGGAATATACTTGTTAGGTTTTCAGTAGGTTCAATTAGGTTCACTAGACTATATGCGTCATTTAAAAAAATTTCAATGAACATTCGATCAGTCCGGCCCTCGGCTTGTAGCTAAATTTTTTATTTGGCCCTCCGTCCATTTGACTTTGACACCCCTGCTATAGATGAATGAACTTGAATAATTTGACTCAGTTGATCTACACTTTATGGTTATACTGCAATGTGGGTTCTTCTTGTGGTCTGAATAGTCAGAGTAGTTGAAGTTGTTTGAATAAATTTATGTGATCAAGACTAGTTCTCTGTTTAAAAAAAATAGAAATGATTGCACTAAAGGTTTTCAGACAATATTTTAGTGATCCTAACTATATTATGCCATGAAAGATTTTCTTGTTCTTCATTAATACCAGTCTGTTACGGATTCAGTAATGCTTTATATTTTACCAGAGCCTGAAAAAAAGAAAGCAAAAGTACATTGCTCATCAAATCTCTTCTAAATTATTAAGATTTAGTCATTTTTTTCATCTTACCATTTTTCTCCTGTGTACTTTCAGTGTATTATATCTAAGTGTTAGAGACATTTAGTTTATTTTTGCTGCAGTGTCCGTTGCCAGTGTGTCATATTTCCCTTTTTGATCTCCCTGCCACCGCCTGTTGAAGGACACTGTGGGTTGGCAAACGGACTGCGGTAATGTTACAGTCTTTATTTGGAGGGCCAGTGTTTGTACTCCAACATTGTGTCGCTCACGTTTTTTTTTTTTATGTCCTGAACCGGACTCTGAATATCTGCTAACTACATTTCAGGGCGTGGGGTGCGTTTAAAGTGCTCACATGCTGGTTAAAATGTATCAAGTGTTAAAGAAGTCATTTGCAGAAACAAGTCGTGTGTGAATGCAGTGAGATGACGGATATTAGATGTGTCTTCAGACATTGTCCCTTGGTGTGAAACACAGCACTATATGAAATATGTGAGCAATGTGTCATTAAGTTACTGTCACTCTGGCGCTGTTTAGGCTTGAACTCAGCTGGCTTCTATATTTACTGTGTGAGGATTAGCAGGTTCAAAGCTTCACCCAATTCAGCACCTGCTTGCTTCAGTCCATGCAAGGGACAGTGCTGCTTGATTTATTGCTGTTTCTGCTGAGATCGTAGCATCAAACAACGTAAAAAGCTGCAAGGAAAAACATAGGCTGAGCTCATGTTGTACACCGCATGTTGCCAAGGCTAAAGGAAGCGACGCTGGGACAGAGTCTGACTGTTGCCATGGCAAGGAGGCCATGCTTTACAGAAATAATGGGACCTCTATTCCTTTTTTGTTTACAAAAAGATTTTATATATATATATATATATATATATATATATATATATATATATAGATAGATAGATAGATAGATAGATAGATATTGAAAGCTGCTCTGTTCTGGAGCAGCTTTCAATATCTAATACGTTTGTTTATCTATCTATCTATCTATCTATCTATCTATATACATATATCTATCGATCGATCGATCGATCGATAGATAGATATATGTATATAGATAGATAGATAGATAGATAGATAGATAGATAGATAGATAGATAGATAGATAGATAGATAGATAGATAGATAGATAGATAGATATTGAAAGCTGCTCCAGATAAAATCCCATCATTAATTTGAATATGCTGAATATGTTTTTAAAAAACCAACAGCTAAAATGCTTAAAAGTCGCTACCCGTTGGCAGTGGTGGATCTCTTCGCTTTGGGCAGCAATGGATCAAGGAGCTGCCCTAGCAGTTATCTGACAGCTACACACCTTTTTTTTTTCTTTTTTTTATTTAGATCCTTGCCAGAGCTTTTTCACAGCATCACAGTGGATAAAAAAGGATTACTTGTTGAATTTAGTTACAGGAAGTTACCAAATGGATGAAAAGGAAATGCAACTTCTCAAGAGTTTCTATTCATGCCAGAACTCAGTGATCAGACTCGACTCGACTGTCTTGATAAATCCAATCTCCGACATGCTGCTCAATAGTCACATTTAAGCATGTCTCTCTGTTCCCGAAAGATCAAGACACATCTGTAATGTTGCTCTAAATAGGAAGAGCGATGAATGGGATATGGGGTGCAAGTAATATCAGAACGCATTTCAGGAATGATGTGCAGGCAAAGAGTGTCGGTCCCTTGAGCGACAATCCTCAACTCAATCTCACCAAGGACAAAATGTTTCTGCACAAGGCCTTAGAATTTCCCGCACCCTTCCAAAACAACACGTTAAAGTGCCTTAAACATGAAAACTATCATTAGAAACCATATCAACACTCTAAACATGAACTACACAATCATTGCATCCAGTAATCAATTCGTAATTATGACATAGTCATCTAATATTTGAAGCTACAAAACAATTACAGAGTGATTCAAACTTTGACCTTCAGCTTGGAATAGTCCAAAGTCGAAGCTCTGTCAGTGAATGGTAACAATATCATGACATCATGAAATAATGATAGAAAATGTCACATTCTGAGAGTAGAATATGATGCAACATTAAAGAAAGCCAGACTTTGGAGATGAAGCTTCACACTAGAACGACTACAATGAAGAAAACATATTGGAAAAATGGTGTGTGTGTGTGTGTGTGTGTGTGTGTGTAGCAAATGAGTTAAGGTTAACAGGGGAATACAGACGATCTGTCCAAAAGATGAAGTTTCTGTTTGACTTTCTTGTCTGGTAAATTTGCAGCTCACATGTTTCAAGCAAAAATGCATTTTACTTTTCCTCTTTCTAGGATGATCAAGTGGTGCTGCAGTGCACTGCGTCCATTCTCAAGGAGCAGATCAAACTGTGTCTGTCATGTGAAGGGTTTGGGAATAGGCTGTGTTTCCTGGAGACCACATCAAATGCTCAGGTACACAGCAGACACAAGATTCATTGCTTTCTGATTCGCTGTTCCCTCTGACTGTCACCGCTCACTGGTTATGTTTTTTTTTCTCAGAATGTCCCACCAGACCTTGCAATTTGCTGTTTCATTTTGGAGCAGTCTTTGTCCGTGCGAGCATTGCAAGAGATGCTGTCTAACTCCTCTGTGGATGAGGTACTGCACAATCAACCATAGTTTTAAAATGCAATTCCCTTTAATTGGCGTGCATATGCTTAATAAGCAACGCTTACTCACTTAAGTTAAATGTATCGTTTCTGTTTTACCCATCAAATCCTAAACCTGATGACTGGAGGCGGTTGATTTGGACAAATGGGTAAGTGCCGCCTTTCGGGACATATCTCGTAGCAGTTTCATTGGCATATTTTATTTTGTTACTCTGATAATGTATTTACTTTGACACTCAATCACTGCGTGGCAACACAATTATAAAGACGCAGCTGTTTTTATGTCTACATAAACGTGCTATGAACTCATCAGCCTCCTTTTCTCATTTTCTTCAGTCATCACAAGGTGGAGGTAGTCGAACTCTTCTGTATGGACACGCCATTCTCCTGAAACACACTCACTCCAACATGGTGAGCACAGTGTATTCATTCTGCTTGCCTTCACTTAACAGCAGGTAGGCATCATAATACTATGGCATTTCACCTCATTTAGTTTATGTAGTGCCAATTAGCAACACATATCATGTCAAGACAAAAAAAGCATAATTCATATCCAAATGACATCTGATTCAGATGAAATAAATCAAATTAATGTTAATGCAGTACTACTGAAGTCATTATCAAACCGTATCACCTGTGATCCAGTTAAATCAAGAATATAGAACAACAAATTACTTCCATTTTGGAGAGATTTGTGTTTAAATCCAACTGATAGCATTTAATTGTTATTAAATGGAATCCACGTTATTCCACAATCTTAATTTGTTGTCTCGTATTTACACCATAGTACTTGAGCTGTCTGACTACATCTCGGTCGCTGACTGACAAGCTGGCCTTCGATGTGGGCTTGCAGGAAGACTCCACAGGTGACTTTACTACTAAGCGTGAACAACACACATATGATTTGTAGGGGGGAGAAAATATTCAATTTATGTGTTGCAGGAGAGGCCTGCTGGTGGACCATACATCCAGCCTCCAAGCAAAGATCAGAGGGTGAAAAGGTCAGGGTGGGAGATGACCTCATTCTTGTCAGTGTTTCTTCAGAGAGATACCTGGTAATTATAATTGCATTACTATTAAATGATGCTTTGTTTGATAATGAATGTTACTAATTTTAAAAACCTTGCTATGTCCAGCACCTTTCCTATGCAAGTGGTGACCTAATGGTAGATGCATCCTTCATGCAAACACTCTGGACCATGACTCCTGTGATGTCTGGCTGTGAGCTCGCCGAAGGTCTGCAGTTCCCCCAAAATTAGCTCTGCTCCAGGAGACTGACATTCTGTTATAAAAAGAAACTGTCGTCTTCCAGGTTTTCTGATCGGAGGATATGTGCTCAGACTCTTTCACGGTCATATGGACGAGTGTCTGGCCATCCCATGTGCAGATCAGGGGGATGACCAACGCAGGTGGCTGTTGCCTTGTTTTGTTAGATCTTTTCTTTTTTTCCCCCCTACCTTGTTGGGAATTTAATCAGCTTGTCAGTTCACCATCTGGAAATGTCCAAATTGATCGGAATATTATTCTCCATATCCCAGAGTTGCCCATTATGAAGGTGGTGCCGTTTGCAGTCATGCTCGATCCTTATGGAGACTGGAGCCACTGCGAATCGGGTGGGTATCTTCCCCGTTCTTTCTTTCCAACATTAACTGGAAAGACTTATTTTGCGGACTTACTTTTGCATTTCTACAGGTGGAGTGGAGGCCACATCAAATGGGGACAGTCTTTCCGGGTACGCCACATAACAACGGGGCGATATTTGTTCCTCGACGAGGAGAAGGGACTTCTGTTGGTAGACCCAGAGAAAGCCAACTCCAAGATGTCTGCTTTCTGCTTCAGAATTTCTAAGGTCTTTGCTCGACCAGCTGTCGGGTTTATTTTAACTTGTCTAGATTAGAATTTAAGATGTACACATAAGGAAACAAAACTTTTTTTTTTTTTTCCATTTAAAGGAAAAAATTGAAGTGGCGCAGAAGCGGGATGTGGAAGGCATGGGGATACCGGAGATTAAGTACGGGGAGTCTATGTGCTTTGTACAGCACGTTTCGTCTGGCCTTTGGCTCACATATGCTGCTGTTGATGCCAAATCTGCTCGTCTAGGACCTCTGAAAAGAAAGGTAAAACATGTCAAGTTTGGGGGGCTAAATGTAAGAGTTTCTAAAAGTGGTTTTGAAGCAGCGTACAAGATTTAGATATTTTTGTTATGTTTCTCCATATTTGAGTCAAATGTGATTTCGATATTCTAAATTGTATTCCCACTGGGACTGACTTCCACTCACTTTTCCTACGTTTATTAACATTTTAAATATTCCTGAGAACATTCATGCTATTCCATGTTTTTCCACATTTTGTCACGTTTTAACCACAAAATCTGTGTGTTTTTAGGGATTGTAGGTAAAATACAAAGTAGCAAATAAGGATGAAGTATAAAAAAAAAAAATGTTAAAAGATTTCAGCTGAATCAGAAAAGCTTAGTGGAGTTGACGAGAAGATGAATGGAACTAAATGTAGGACAATCCTGGAAGAACTTGAGGCTGGGGAGTGAGTTCACCATCCAGCAGGACAATAACCCGAAAGCATCCTTCATGCAAACACTCCGGACCATGACTCCTCGACTGCAACCAGTCGTAAATCCAATTGAGAATCAGTGGCAAGAATTTAAAATAGATTTTCACGGATGCTCTCCGTCCAGTTTGGCTGAGCTTGAGCTTCTTTTTCAAACCAGAATGTCAGTCTTTAGTTTTGAGAAGCTTGTAGAAAAATCACCTAAATGACTTAAATGTGATGTGATATGTTTACGTTTTGGGTTTTTGCCTGGTTTTAAGTGTCCGTGACTTTGTCTCTCAGGCCATACTGCATAAAGAAGGTCACATGGACGACGCGCTCACAGTTGCTCGATCTCAGACCGAAGAGTCTCAAGCTGCCAGGATGATATACAGCACAACAGGCCTCTTCAACCAGTTCATCAAGTAACTTCATTACTTCCCTTTCAGCCTTAATGAATGTGTTTCTTTATTATCCGGTGATGAGCATTTTCTTTTTTACCCTTTATGTTTGTGTCACGCCTCCAGAGGTTTGGATGCGTTGAGTGGGAAAAACAAATCTGCTAATCCGCCGTCTATGCCGATGGACGCGGTGGTGCTCTCACTGCAGGATCTCATCTTCTACTTCCGACCGCCTGAGGAGGAGCTGGAGCACGAGGACAAGCAGTTCAAGCTTCGCTCCCTGAAGAACAGACAGAACCTTTTCCAGGAGGAGGTTGGCCAGCCTAATGAGGATTTAATCAGTGGAAATTAGCTGGAGACAGATTTAATGTCATTAAATGTCTTGTCTTATCATAGGGGATGATTACCCTGGTTCTGGACTGCATTGATCGGCTCAATGTGTACAACACTGCAGCCCACTTCTCAGAGTACGCTGGAGAGGAAGCTGCAGAGTTGTGGAAGGAGATCGTGAACTTACTGTATGAGCTTTTAGGTAGGTCCTGCACGTTACATTCGATAAACGTATTTTGGGATGATTTTGTTTCGTTCATTTTATTTCTTGCTGATCCGCTTTCCTGAAGCTTCTTTGATCAGAGGGAACCGCGCTAACTGTGCTCTTTTCTGTGACAACCTGGACTGGCTGGTCAGTAAGCTGGATCGTTTGGAGGCATCTTCAGGTATCAGTGGCAGAATAGTTTGGTTTGAGCTCATTCTTTATACAAAACATATAGAGAAATGAAAGCCGATGGTTTTATTTAGAAATTGTTAATCTTTTTTTTATTATTATTTCTTGAATGACTCACAAGAAGTCATTCAATACCTTGAAGTCTTTTCTAAAGCCTAAACTTCTGTATGTTCTCATTTACATGACAGGAATTCTGGAGGTGTTGTACTGTGTTCTGATTGAGAGTCCAGAAGTGTTGAATATTATTCAGGAGAATCACATTAAATCGATTATCTCTCTCCTTGACAAGCATGGGCGCAACCACAAGGTTTGTAAATTCAAAATATTTTGTTTGGACTGTTTCTAAGAGCAGTCGGTCTGTTGGCTTTGTTACTGACAGACCTCTAACAACCTGTTCTGTCTAGGTTTTGGATGTGCTGTGCTCCCTGTGTGTTTGCAATGGCGTGGCTGTGAGATCTAACCAGAATCTCATCACAGAGAACCTACTTCCAGGTCGTGACCTCCTTCTTCAAACGGACATTATTAACTATGTAACCAGGTGGGTAATTTCATGCAAGCGAATATCCCCCCCGGCCCCCTGTCTCTGCAGAGTTCATCTGAATTGATTTTCCTTTTTCTAATACTTTAGCATGAGACCCAACATTTTCCTTGGAACTTGTGAAGGATCAACTCAGTATAAGAAGTGGTACTTTGAGGTGATGGTGGATCACGTGGAGCCGTTCATTACCGCCCAGGCGTGTCACCTGCGAGTGGGTTGGGCTCTGACGGAGGGCTACAGTCCTTACCCCGGTGGAGGGGAAGGATGGGGGGGTAACGGGGTCGGCGATGACCTCTACTCCTATGGCTTTGATGGGATTCACCTGTGGTCAGGTAAAGCAAGCAATCGCTTGACCATAAATAGTAAAACTGGGGTTTGTGTTCATGTTAATGGAAACAGCTGGAGTCTAAATTCTGACATTTAAAGCAAAGCTGAAAACGTTACAATCAAGTTTCAAGCAAGGGGAGAGGTAAACGTCAGTTTCCACCAAGACTACAAAAACTGTGTGAGCACAACACAGCTGAACTGTGTCACACACAGATGAACCATTTAACACTCAGCCGGTTTGCCTTCAGCGGAAAAGTCTTGACTTTCTGCACTAATTATCTAAAGGAGATGTAACTCTTATATGCTTCCTCAGGTTCTTTTTTAGACATCTTACTAATATCTAAGATGGCTAATGTGTTTTCTTCCCTAAGTTACCACTTCAACACTGAAAATTGTTGCTATCTGAGTAACATGTTAGCATTTTGATATGGAACATTCACTGACAGGAATGAAAATGCTGTAAGTAAATGCTGTAAGTTTTTAATATAGGCTAATCACCAACTTAGTGGGTTAAGCATAACATCTCCCTTTCCATGAATTCATTTCCTTTGTTTTTCATTGTGCATTTACTTGTAGGGCGCGTGCCACGGCATGTTGCTTCTCCCAGCCAACACATTCTGGCAGCAGAGGACGTGGTCAGCTGCTGTTTGGATCTAAGTGTGCCGAGCATCTCCTTTCGCATCAACGGACACCCTGTGCAGGGAATGTTTGAGAACTTCAACCTCGACGGCCTCTTCTTTCCAGTTGTCAGCTTTTCTGCAGGCGTTAAGTACGGCACTTTGAAGCCTTTTTACTCTTTCAGTTTCGCTATCTGTCCTGTCCCACGGCTCAGTATTTTAAACAGCTAACGTTTGTTTCTTTGTTTCAAATACAAGGCTACGGTTTCTTCTTGGGGGCCGTCATGGGGATTTCAAGTTTCTTCCCCCTCCAGGCTATGCACCATGTTACGAGGCAGTGCTGCCAAGGGACCGATTGCGGATCGAGCCCATCAAGGAATATAAACATGATTTTAATGATGTTCGCAACCTGCTCGGTCCAACCCAGTCCCTGTCTCACACGGCGTTCACTCCCTGTCCAGTGGACACAATTCAGGTAAATCCTGCAAAGCGTATGGTGTTGAGAATAAATTCTAGTTTTAGTCAAATATCTAGCTCATCTTTAGGAATTTTTCTAAACTTCCTAAAGATTTTTAGGAATCTTGTTGAGCATTTGTTTGCTTAAAATGCAATTTTTTTAAGCAAAACTGCATTCATTTGGTTTTAGTCTCAGTCAATTAATTTATTTTCTTCTTTCAGATTGTACTTCCTCCCCATTTGGAGCGCATTCGAGAGAAACTCGCGGAAAACAGTCATGAGTTATGGGCCGTAAATCGCATTGAACAAGGGTGGACATTTGGACTGGTGAGTGTTTTTGGGATTAGAAATTTTTTTATTTTAATTTTGTCGAGAAAACGTTGCTGGGAACAAAAAGCTATTTCTCCAAGCAAATGTTTGTGCTTTTCTCTTTCTAAAGTTTCGTGACGACAACAAGAAGATGCACCCCTGCCTGGTAGATTTCCAGAGTTTACCTGAGCCGGAGAAGAACTACAATTTAGCAATGTCAGGAGAGACACTGAAGTATGTAAAAGTTTAAATCAACAGTCCTTGGCACTTCTAAAGATAGCTCCTACTTAGTGTGGAGTAGCATAATCTATGATTTTAATTATACTGAAACCTGAACAAGAACAGAAGAGGAAATAGATGTGGAAATGTAACTCCATTACCAGACTTTGATATGTATTGTTGCCTCTAACACAGGGGTGCCCAAAGTGCAACCAGGAGTATATTTGTGGAAGTTTGACATGAAAACTGTGTAGGACCTGTGTCTAATGTGTATCGTGTTTACTTTAATAGGACTCTGCTAGCTCTGGGCTGTCATGTGGGGATGGGAGATGAAAAAGCAGAGGAAAATCTGAAAAGGACCAAGCTCCCCAAAACGTGAGCTGCAACATGTTATACATGTGGCGTTTGAGTGTGCTACCATGTAATATTGTTTCATTTCAATGATAAATGCCACAGTTGTCTGAAAGATTCACTCACTCTTCATATCACAATGCATTGCTTGTTAGCTACATGCAAAGTAATGGATACAAGCCAGCTCCCTTGGATCTCAGTCATGTCAAACTGACTCCAAATCAAAACACTCTAGTGGAGAGACTGGCAGAAAATGGACACAATGTGTGGGCAAGAGACCGGGTTCGACAGGGCTGGACGTACAGTATTGTGCAGGTATCAACTTCTTTACGTGCAAAAATGCTGTGACAATGAGTAGTAAAAACGTTTCAGTGTTTACTGTTTAATTGAGTTGGTTTTAACTTCAGATGGACTTTTTTCAAATAGGACATATTGAACAAGCGTAATCCCCGTCTGGTTCCCTACAACCTGCTGGATGAAAAGACAAAAAAGACCAACAGAGACACAGTTTGTGCAGCAGTTCGCACTCTCATCGGCTACGGCTACAACATAGAACCACCCGATCAGGAGAGTAGTAAGTTTGCACTGCTGTTTCAGCTACATGAATAGAAATCCTTCCATTTTGCCTTGTCTCCATGCTTTCTTGTTTATCAGAATTTATTTTTATTTTTTTTAACAAACTTTCTTTTGTGAACCTCTAAAGGCAGAATAAGCCCTATCAGTATTCCTTTAAATCCTGGTTGTAGCATGTTCTTTACTGCCACGTTTTTACTCTAGGCGGGCATGGACCGGGCAGCTCCCGGGGCGATAAAATCAGAGTGTTCAGAGCCGAGAAATCTTACGCCGTCACACAGGGGAAATGGTACTTTGAGTTTGAGGCTGTCACTGTTGGAGAGATGAGAGTGGGCTGGGCCCGGCCTTGTGTTCGTGCGGATACTGAACTTGGTGCTGACGAGTTGGCCTATGTCTTCAATGGCTTCAAGGTGGGATGCAGACTCGCTTTGGTTGTGAAAGTGGGATAGACCCTTTGTGATGCTAAATTCTCTTGGTCGACGTTGTTTTAGGCCCAACGTTGGCATATTGGAAATGAGCCATTTGGCCGCCAGTGGCAGTCTGGTGATGTGGTGGGCTGTATGATCGACCTCACAGAAATGAACATCATGTTCACGCTCAATGGAGAAATGCTGATCAGTGACTCAGGCTCAGAAATGGCTTTTAAGGACATTGAGATAGGGGAAGGTAAGTACAGATCCAAAACAGATCAGAAATAATCGAATAAATGGACACTGATGATCATGCTTTAAACATTTACAGGTTTCATACCCGTGTGCAGCCTGGGGCTGTCGCAGGTTGGTAGAATCAACCTGGGTCAAAATGTCAGTAGTCTTCGTTACTTTACCATCTGTGGCCTGCAAGAGGGATTCGAACCATTTGCTATCAACATGAAGCGTGACATTACCATGTGGTTCAGTAAAAGCCTTCCCCAGTTTATCACTGCTCCCACAGATCATCCACATATTGAGGTACTAATACAATGCTTTTCTCAAATTATTTCTAAATATCAGTTTTCCACATCAAAATGCCACTTCTTCTTCTTTTCTCTAGATATCGCGTGTTGACGGGACAGTTGACACTCCCCCTTGTCTCAAAGTGACTCACAAGACATTTGGGTCTCAGAATGCCAACACCGACTTGCTGTTCTTCAGAGTCAGCATACCAATTGAATTTCACGAGACCTTTAAAGTCCCTGCGGGGACAACGCTCCTAACTCGGGCGCTGACCATTCCTGAAGACCAGGTTTTAGAGGTCGACCCAAACTCTGACTTTGAAATACTCAAGAAGTCAGCCACTCGCAAAGAACAGGAAGATGATAAGAAGGAACCCTCCGTGCCTAAAGAGACTCTGGCCATCAAAAATGGAGAGAACGAGAAAGATGCCTCTACTGAGAAAACCAAGAAGAAAGGGTATGTGGTTATTTAGTATTCTGAGACAGAGAGGACAATTTGATTGGTATGCAGCTGGGATGTTAATAAAATATAATTATAGCCAAAAGTTTTCAGGTCGAAAGAGGTTAATTTTCTCTAACATTTGCTACTTTAGTTTGCTGAGGGAGAAAGAGAGCGTGATGGTGCAAGAGGAGAGGAGAAGGAAAAACACAAACTGGGGAACATGCATAAGATATCTGGCAATAAACAGTAATGAAGAAAAAACTATTTACACAAGAACAAGAAAGAATAAAAACAAGAAAGTAAAAAAAATACAAACACTGGAGAAACTTGAAAATCTAACAACCCTGAATCCTGACATAATTGCATTTCACATGATAATTTTTCATAGCAATCTAGACATAATGCAAAATGCAAAATGCTATAAGAACCAAAACAGTTAAAGATTTCTGTCAGTCTCAACATTTGAACCAGCTTGTACTATACACGTAGTAACTGGTTTTGTCATTTACAGATTCCTTTTTAAGGCAAAGAAGGCTGCATTAATAACTCCACCCCCTGTCGTTCCCACTCTGCCTCGCTTAGTGGAAGATGTCGTACCAGATGACAGGGATGACATGGATATAATCCTGAACACCACAACTGTACGACTATTACTCAATTTAGACTCTAAAATCTGAAATTGAAGGTTTATTTTGCAACAATCATGAATAATATGCATAAACCAATAAGCTTCTCATGTCCTTTTTCAGTATTATTACTCAGTGCGAATATTCGCAGGACAGGAACCAGGGGGCGTGTGGGTAGGCTGGGTCACACCAGACTATCACCAGTATGATCTTCACTTTGACCTCAGCAAAGTGAGAAACGTAACAGTAACTGTTGGGGACGACAGAGGAAACATTCACGACAGGTGGGTTTGTTTCCCTAAAAATGTAAAAAGCGTGATCCAAAACCCCTGAGTCTTCTTGGTTTGTCTGCCTCCTGCAGCATAAAGCGCAGCAATTGTTACATGGTGTGGGGGGGGGAGTTTGGCAACTCCCAGCAAACCCGCGTCAGTCAGGAGGACTTTGTGATTGGCTGCCTCGTTGATTTGGACACAGGACTCATGACTTTCACCGCCAACGGAAAAGAGATAAACACCTTCTACCAGGTTTGTGGGCTTCTGCCTCGGTACGCTGAAGTTCTCGTGAAGTCCCGGTCAGCTGCAGCATCATCTGCTTTCAGGTGGAGCCGAACACGAAGCTTTTCCCGGCCGTCTTCGTTCAGCCTTCCAACCAGAATGTGATTCAGTTTGAACTCGGCAAGCTCAAGGTAAACGTCCACGACCTACTCTGTTACCGAACCTTTATCCACACTGCAGCTGCACAGGATAAGAGGTTAACACCAGTCAACGTCTTACCTGAAGAAGATACCTCTCTTTTCGCCTTCAGTTTGTGTAAATCTATGTTACTATGCGAAACATTTATTAATAAGGTTTAAGAATTGCTTAAAGGAGGGGTATTATATGCTTTCCACACACAGAGTTCTATTTTATACCACAATAAATTTTACCTTCAGTTGTTATGCTGCATATGTCAAACAGAACTTAATGAATAAATCCAAGCAGCACTCTGGGTACATTTTTGGATGAAGACATTGTAAGATGATTTAAACCCCCCAAAAAATTTTATTTTGCATTCCCCCTGTGCTAAAAACATAAGGCAGTGTTGTGATCAATCTAATTGGTGTTTAACAGTTAGGATTAAAGGCAGCAGTCCTCTCTACAATAGAGCAATTTGGATGAAATAAGGAATAAGTTTGTATTATTCACTTGGCAACAAATGGCACTTTGAACTGCCTTGTTACTGAAATGATCCAGCTCTGATTCTTCTCCCTGCAGCAAAGACTTTCACACCTGAGAGAGCTGCAGTCCAGTGCACTCAGGTTTACCTTATGTTTTGGGGGTTCTTATGTTTAACCCGCATGGCTGGCGAATTTGGATTTCTACTCAATTAAGATGCAAAGAGAATGATCAACCAAAGGTCAGACTTGTGTCCAAATAAGTTTTCCTTACCAACGTCGTAAACGATCCTTCTCGTTTTGCCAGAACATCATGCCATTGTCGGCGGCCATGTTTCGGAGTGAACGCAAAAATCCAGTTCCGCAGTGCCCTCCCAGATTGGACGTCCAGATGCTAACCCCAGTGATCTGGAGTCGAATGCCCAACAACTTCCTGGCTCCAGAGACAGGCCGTGTCAGCGAAAGACTCGGCTGGATGGTGGAGTGTATGGAACCGCTCATTATGATGGCCCTTCACATCCCAGAGGAGAGTCGGTCAGAAATATTTCCCTCCGCATGCCAAAGAGAAAATATATATTTATTTAAGTTTTTTTCTAGTTAAACCTGACTCTGTGTTTTATTTAGGTGCATAGACATACTGGAACTGTCTGAACGAATGGACTTGCTAAAGTTCCACTATCACACTCTGAAGCTCTATGGCTCTGTGTGCGCTCTGGGTAACAACCGGGTGGCACACGCACTGTGCAGCCACGTGGACGAATCTCAGCTTTTCTACGCCATAGAGAGCACCTACCTGCCGGGACCGATGAGGAGCGGCTTTTACGACCTCCTCATCAGCATGCACCTCGAGTCCGCTAAGCGCAATCGCCTCGGAACGAATAAGGAATTCATAGTTCCGATGACGGACCACACGCGCAGCATCACTCTTTACACCGTGAAGTCTCACGCTCTGCCCGGGGTCGGCCTCACCACATGCCTCCGTCCAAAACTGCATTTCTCCTCCGTTGGGTTTGTGGGGACAGATCCCGATATCTACACTCTGAGTCCGACCATCCCCTTACAGGTGAGATTTTCTCGTTTCAGTACCTTATGGAAATGCTCTAGAGAAAGAAATACATTAATTTGCTTGCATTTAAAGGTGTTAAAGACCAAGGCTCTGAACATGCTGATCGAAGCTGTCCAGGATGGAAGTCAAGCCATGAGAGACCCTGTGGGAGGCAGCGTTGAGTTTCACTTTGTTCCAATCCTGAAGCTCATCAGCACCCTCCTCATAATGGGCGTGTTTGACGATGAAGACGTCACGCACATCCTGAAAATGATTGAGCCCACGGTCTTTCATACTTCAAAATCAGAGGAGCCTTTGGAGGAGCCGTCAAAGGTGAACAAACAAGAGGAGCCATCAAAAGTCGCAGCGGTCAAAGAGGATGAGCAGGAGGTTGAGGCAGAAGAGGAAGAGGAGTTTGAAGACTATGTTTACGATGATGAGGAAGAAATAGAGGAAGAGGAAGAACTAGAGGAAAGAGATTTAGGTGTGGCCCAAGGGGAAGCAGGAGAAATAGATTTCATAAATGGTGAGAAAGGAGCTGAGGAAACGGAGAAAGAGACTAAACTAGTGGAAACCTGTGGGGAGTCTAAGGAGGAACACCTCGAACAAGGACTTTTTCAGATGAAACTACCAGAGTCTGTAAAACTGCAGGTACAAACTAGTATTACTACTTTTTTCACCAAAAAGGTTTCTAAACAATGTTAGCAACTCATATTGCTTTTGTTTTCTAGATGTGCACCCTGTTGCAGTACTTCTGTGACTGCGAGCTACGACACAGAGTGGAGGCCATTGCTGCTTTCTCGGATAAGTTCGTCACCCAGATACAGTCCAACCAGAGGCAGCGCTACAATGAGCTCATGATGGCCTTCACCATGTCGGCCGCAGAGACCGCACGAAAGACCCGTGAATTTCGCTCTCCGCCGCAGGAGCAAGTAAGAAAACCGTATATGAACCTACAACTGCAACTTCCATCCCAAACAAATAGAAAATCAAGCAAATATGGATTAGGTTTTACTTTTTAAATCAGATTTTTTGAAACCAGGTGCCTACATACGCTGTATAAAATATTTTCCCACTGTCTGAAATCAAATCAGCCTGTTCAATATTTGAAAGTCTAGACTTATCTAACATTAAAGGATGAGGGGAAAATGGTTGTCCTATTATATAGATTTTGAGGTAAAAATATGATTGTGATTAGACGACATTAAATAACGTTTTGTTACATATTTTGCTGATCTCTTTCCAAAGACTTCCCATCTGCTTGTGCGCTGTTTGTGTAGGTCAACATGCTCATGAACTTTAAAAATTGCCCTGATGACGAAGAGTGCCCAGTTCCCGATGAAGTCCGTGAATCCTTGCTGGTTTTCCATAATGCTCTTCTGACACACTGTGGTCAGTTTTAATCTGCTATCTCCCAGTCGGACATGAATCCTTTAAATCTTTCCTCTTCGCGTGGCTAACAAATAAAATGTTCAGTGTTTAATTTCCAAACTAAAATTTGCAGGTGTTCATATCGATGAGGCAGAACAGGAGGAGGAGGTGGACAATTCTCTTCGCGGGCGCCTGCTTCGTTTGCTGGAAAGGGTGAAAAAGTTTCGGCAGAAAAAAGTGGAGGTGGAGCTTGAGCCGCAGGAAGATAAAAAACCAAGTGAGCTGTGTCACTCCGCTCTGCCACGCATGACGTTACAACACGGATATATACCTTTTTGTTCAGGCAGCTGTGACTTGAAGGAGAATCTCCCATTTAATCTTTGAAATTTTGTTTTGTCCTTGTTGTATGTTCGCCTTTCCCGATTCTACCAGGCACATTGCAGGAGCTCATTTCCCACACGATGATCCACTGGGCCCAGGAGTCATTCATCCAAAACCCGGAGCTAGTGCGCATGATGTTCAGCCTCCTTCACAGGCAGTATGACGGACTCGGTGAACTGATGCGAGCCCTTCCCAAGGCTTACACCATCAACGAGGTGTCGATACAGGACACCATGGATCTCCTGGAGTGCTTGGGTCAGATCCGCTCCCTGCTTATCGTGCAGATGGGTCCAGAGGAGGAGAGGCTCATAATTCAAAGCATTGGGTATGTGGATAAAGGTTTTGATTGTGGTTTTTGCCATTGGTTAAAACTGAAGGTGACAAGACATTTATCCAATCATTTTCTGCACTGTAGAAACATCATGAGTAACAGGGTTTTCTACCAGCACCCCAACTTGATGCGTGCTCTGGGGATGCATGAGACTGTCATGGAGGTTATGGTTAACGTGCTAGGTGGTGGAGACTCAAAGGTATTCATTTTCATCGTCTTTGTTTGGGTTAAATACCGACGGGACTCGAGGCTAAAAAAGTAACATTTTGTGGGATATGTGAAAGTAAAAACCACAACCTTAAATATCCTTAAGCTCAACTTGATCACACTGTCTTTCAACAGGAAATCCGCTTCCCTCGAGTGGTGACAAACTGTTGCCGTTTCCTCTGCTACTTCTGCCGCATCAGTCGCCAGAATCAGCGTTCCATGTTTGATCATCTCAGCTACCTTCTGCAGAACAGCGGCATTGGCCTTGGTGACTGTTTCACTGTTCACTTCTACAACTCTTGCTGCTGAAGCCGAGCTGAACATGGTGTGCTGTTTGTTCAGGAATGCGCGGCTCTACCCCGTTGGATGTGGCCGCGGCGTCTTGCATCGACAACAACGAGCTGGCACTGGCTCTCCAGGAGCAGGATTTAGAAATGGTAAAATATTGCTGTGACACCCTAAACCACAGGTGTCAAACTCCAGTCCTCGAGGGCCGGTGTCCTGCAACTTTTAGATGTGCCTCTGCTGCACCACACCTGAATAGAATAATTAGGTCATTAGCAGGATTCTGGTGAACTTACCTACACAAGGAGGAGGTAATTAAGCCGTTTCATTCCAGTGTTTTGTACCTGTGGTACATCTAAAAACTGCAGGACACCGGCCCTCGAGGACTGGAGTTTGACACCCCTGCCCTAAACAGTAGTAGATTCACTTTGCTTAGCTGTCAATGCTGACATTTTTGTAGGTGGTGAAATACTTGGCTGGGTGTGGGCTTCAGAGCTGCCCCATGCTGCTGGCTAAAGGCTACCCTGACATCGGTTGGAATCCCTGCGGTGGAGAGAAATACCTCGACTTTCTTCGTTTTGCTGTTTTTGTCAATGGTAATTTAACAAATATTTAAATTCTGAAATTGAACTTAAAGGCACCCTCGCCTTCTCCTTTTGTAGTTTGACAATAATAAGACTTAAGATGACTTTCATTCATCTAGGAGAGAGCGTGGAAGAGAATGCCAACGTTGTTGTGCGTCTTCTCATTCGAAGACCCGAGTGCTTCGGTCCGGCTTTGAGAGGCGAGGGTGGTAACGGTCTGCTGGCTGCTGTGGAGGAAGCCATCAAAATATCAGAGGACCCCGCGAGAGACGGTCCCAGCATAAAAAAAGACAGACGTTTTCCCATGTAAGAGGTCTCAGCGTTGGTTCAGAAAGAACTCTGTCCTTCTCACTTTGAGTTAAAGAACAAATTACAAAATGTATTCCTTTATTCCTGGAAGGTTTGGAGGAGAAGAGCAGCAGGAGGAGAATCGTGTGCACCTCGGAAATGCCATCATGTCCTTCTATTCTGCTCTCATTGACCTACTGGGACGATGTGCTCCAGAGATGCATGTAAGATGTGCAGAATCACAGCATTCATGCTGGATTTATATAACACATCGGATATAGCGGTAAACAAAATGTGTTCTTTACAGTTGATTCAAGCTGGAAAGGGTGAAGCCCTTCGGATCAGGGCAATTCTGAGGTCCCTGGTTCCTATTGAGGATCTCGTAGGAGTCATCAGTCTTCCAGTTCAGATTCCTGCTTTGGGGAAAGGTAAAATGTTAAAGCACGACATTAAAAGAAGCACGCTGCTAATTCGTTTAACAGAGTGATTCTGTTAAGCGAATTAGCTGTATACTGTCACTTACCGTATTTTCTAAAAACACATAAATATCATGCATAGTCATGCATAACGCATCACTAATTAAATGCAAGTGCAGTCAGACTTTGGTGTGGACGGTTTCTGACCCCAAAGCGACCTGCATTTGCATTAGAGGAACATAGACGTCAAACAGCAGCGCATTGTTAGAGGAAGTAATCATGGATGGAGCCATTTATGCATCATTTTTAAAGTTTATTCAGCAAGGGCAGATGACAGCATCGTCACACAATCACAACGAGACAGAGGATGATAATAAAAAGAAAGCACCAATAATAGCAGTGGTATTTTGTAGAGGGCTGACTGGGAAGTCTTTGCGGGTGTGTAGTCAGACCAGGAGTGATAAGATTTCGATGTGATTCTCTTCAGTGACACAGACTTCTTCCAGAAGTTCATATTTATAATTTCAGCATTTGTTTACATCCTGATTTACAATGTCTGGCTTTATCTCGTGCACAATTATGATGCATGAATCAGGTGAATGATGTAAAATGACCATTCAGACTGCAGGAAAACTAGCAAAAGTCATGAAAACCCATTTACTTATTTTAATGCCATTAACAAACCGGAACTGTAGTCGTTTTCTATCACTTCTAGATTAATGAGTTGTTTTATTTCACTGTTTTCATAACTTGTTTTTTTGTCGGTGTATCATACAGCCCTTTGAATTAAACATGCTTTATGCTTTTCTCAGACAATAGCATCATAGAGCCAAAGATGTCCGCCAGTTTTGTGCCAGACCACAAGGCCCCCATGGTGTTGTTCCTGGACAGAGTTTATGGTATTGACAACCAGGATTTCCTGCTGCATGTGCTGGAGGTGGGCTTCTTACCTGACATGAGGGCTGCCGCCTCTCTGGACACAGTGAGTCAGAAACGTCTTCTGGAATCGGTACCCAGTGTGGATCCCAGGTAACAGCTGGGATTTATTTCCAACAGGCCGCGTTCAGCACAACAGAGATGGCTCTCGCTTTGAACCGCTATCTGTGTACTGCCGTGCTGCCTCTCATCACCAAGTGTGCGCCGCTGTTTGCCGGCAGTGACCACCGAGCCATAATGATAGACTCCATGTTGCACACGATCTACAGGCTGTCTCGAGGGCGAGCCTTTACGAAGGCTCAGAGAGACATCATAGAGGAGTGCCTCATGGCTTTGTGCAAGTAAGCTAACACCTCAAACAAAATATAGCAGTTCTCTCGTTCATCTAATATTGTTAGGTTTGTTCCTGAAGGAGGCTTTGTTTGTGTTGCCTTCAGAAATCTGCGCCCGGCCATGCTTCAGCACCTGCTGAGACGCCTGGTGTTTGACGTGCCCATCCTAAATGAGTATGCCAAACGACCACTGAAGGTGTGAAGACGTTTGATTATTTTCTTGATAAAAAAAAAAAGTTGAGTTTTAAGTTGTTTTTTTTTGTTTGTTTTTATTTTTCACTTTTATTGTCTTGGATCTGCAGCTACTGACCAGCCACTATGAGCGTTGTTGGAAATATTACTGCCTCCCAAATGGCTGGGCTAATTTTGGAGTTGCCTCGGAGGAAGAGCTGCATTTGACTCGCAAACTTTTCTGGGGTATTTTTGAATCATTGGCCCACAAGGTGAGCTCCCAGAAACACGGTGGAACTGCCAAAATGTGAACTTCTTCAGGCTTTCTCATGTTACACAGCACAAACTGGGGTTAGGGGCTCTGATATGAGAAAAAGTTAAAAAGTTGTTGATGTACAAATACTCAAATGCATTAGCTGGCAAGTGTCTCTTAATACTGTAACATATTGTCATTAATGATTCCAGAAATTTGATGCTGAAATCTTCAAGATCTCAATGCCCTGCCTCTGTGCCATTGCTGGAGCCATTCCTCCAGATTATGTGGACGCCAGCTACTCCTCCAAAACAGAGAAAAAGGCGTCGGTAGATGCAGAGGGAAACTTTGATCCTAAGCCAGTTGAGACCACAAAGTAAATATTTTCTGAATCTGTTTGATGGACACATCTTTCAGTTGTTTTAATACGATAGCTAAATTGTCTCTGATTTCTTGCCTCCAACAATAGCACCATTATCCCTGAAAGACTGGATCCCTTTATCAACAGATATGCTGAATACACCCATGATAAATGGGCCTTTGAAAAGGCAAGACATGTTCCTATCAGCTTGCTTACTTTCCATTATATCCATTATACCCATTCAGAATCAACACAATACATTTCTTTAATTGTATCTGATATTATAACCATAGAAATCAACTCTCCTTCTAACAGTAAGTGATGCAGTTTGTCTTCTGTTTTGCAGATTCAAAATAACTGGTCATATGGAGAGGTGTTGGATGAGAATGCAAAGACCCATCCCATGCTCAGACCATACAAAACCTTCTCAGAGAAGGTAAGCTGTCCATTGCAGGTCGTTTCATATCGCTCATTCTCCTCTTCATGTGAGGCTGATTTCTATTTTTTTATTTATTTATTTATTGCAAAGGACAAAGAGATCTACCGCTGGCCGATCAAAGAGTCGATAAAAGCCATGCTGGCATGGGAATGGAACATAGAAAAAGCTAGAGAGGAAGAGGAGTCAGAGAAGAAAAAGGCAGCTTCTAGAAAAATTTCCCAGACTGCTCAGGTTTGAAGGTCTTTTATGTCTCGACGCTTTATGTTGCATTGCTACTTGTATGTTATAATATTATCTTTCTGTTACAGGCAACTTATGACCCGAGCCATGGCTACAGCCCACAGCCGATTGACGTCTCGCACATGGCTCTTTCAAGAGATCTGCAGGTCTGGCAGTGAACGTTCAACATCTGCCTTTATCTCAATTTATAGTCAATATTAACAGCTTGCATTTGAACACAGTCAATGGCAGAGCAACTGGCCGAAAATTATCACAACACCTGGGGACGAAAGAAAAAGTTAGAGCTCCAAGCAAAAGGTAAAAAATAAAAAAAATATATATCTGCTGCTGTGCTGTATTTTAATATTGAAGATGGAGCTTTTCCTGATTTCTCTTTGCTTGTGGGATTGTTTGTGTAGGAGGCGGGACACATCCTCTGCTGGTGCCTTATGACACTCTGACAGCGAAGGAAAAGGCCAGAGACCGAGAGAAGGCTTACGAGTTGCTCAAGTTCCTGCAACTTAATGGATATGCTGTCACAAGGTAAAAAACAAAAAAAAACTCTGGAGTGCTGGTTATAAGGAGCAGGGAATTACATTTTTTACATGAGTTTTTGTTTTTTATGTCCTGTGATTTAATTGTGCAGTCCTAATAGATCTAGTGTTTTCTCCTTTTTTTATCAAGCTTTGGTAATAGGAAATGTAAGCAAATTAAATACTTGTTTAAATGTACAAATATCAGAAACAACGTAAATACTGGTTTGCTCTCTTGGTAAAAATAGATGAATGGGTAGAAAGTTGTTGTTTTTTTCCACAACAGGACAACTCACAAACTTTTTGTAATATTCCACAAATTGCAGCATACAGAGGAAGATGTTTGAATTGTCCACTCTTACGCAAATGAAAGGTAGAACAGGTCAAAATGTTTCAGTGTGATATTATCCTCTTTTAGTAAAATCCAATGGCTTGGCTGGGGAAAGCGAAGGAAATAGTAAGGCTGTAGCCAAAACTTCATAACTTTATTTTTTCTGTTAAAGAACTTTTAGACATCATAATCCTTTTATTTGATATTTATGCATTGATCTAAGGCAAGCGTGTTCACATAAAACAAAGAAAAAGTGTAAATATGTCGCCTCTTTCTGTGTTCAGGGGCCTGAAAGACATGGAGTCGGAGATATCATCCATTGAAAAGAGATTTGCTTACGGCTTCCTGCAGAAGCTGCTGAAATGGATGGAAATAGCCCAGGAGTTCATTGCTCATCTCGGTACTGTGGGGAAAAAATGCAAAAGAAATGTCTTGATGTCACATGTTAAAAATCTGTGAGGCACTAAGAATAAACCAAATCTAGATTTGCTAAGCCAGTGCTAATGTGTTATTGCCATATTTTGGAATACGTTTTGCAGAGGCTGTGGTGAGCAGTGGGCGAGTAGAAAAGTCTCCTCATGAGCAAGAAATCAAATTCTTTGCTAAGGTAAAACCTGTGAGAAAATCATTTTAAAGGCTAAATCTCTTTGTGGTACTAATCTAAAAAAAAACACTTTTGTAGATACTGATGCCTTTAATCAACCAGTACTTCAAAAATCACTGCCTCTACTTCTTATCAACGCCTGCAAAAGTCCTGGGCAGTGGCGGCCATTCTTCTAATAAGGAGAAGGAGATGATTGCGAGGTGAGTTCTCCCATTGTTCTAGTGTGCAAATACTTGCTTTGAATTCTTCTTTCTAATCTCATTTCTTTATTCATGTCCTTTTTCTTGGATTTCTCTCTCCCTTTACTTTTTTTTCTGCTTGTTATAGTATCTTCTGTAAAATGGCTGCTTTGGTGAGGCACAGAGTTTCTCTCTTTGGTAAGATTTCTCATTAGATTATTTCCGAGTCTTTTGGTTCCCTCTGACTGAGGAGACCTCCTTTTACTCTAACCTGGATAACTTCAACTAAATGCTTGCCCGGTTAGTGTGTATCAAAATTTTATAATACAACCTCCGTTTGCTTCTGTAGGAACGGATGCTTCTGCGATAGTTAACTGTCTTCACATATTGGCCCGGTCATTGGATGCAAGGTTGGCTGCTTCTTAAAACATCTTTCAAGATGAATGTGTGTTTATTCTTACTCTTTGAAATTTCTGTTGTGACATGTTCTTACTGCGTTTCTGTTTTTTTTAGGACTGTGATGAAATCAGGTCCTGAGATTGTGAAAGCAGGCTTGCGGTCATTCTTCGAGAGTGCAGCCGATGATGTGGAGAAGATGGTGGAGAACCTCAAACTGGGCAAAGTATCCAAAGGCAATCAGGTACATAATGTTTGAAACAGATTATGCAAAGAAATTAAACACTGGAATTAAATTCAAAATGCCATCTGCCTCGTCCACGATAGCAAGTGAAAGGCGTTTCCCAGAATATCAACTACACAACCATCGCCCTGCTGCCTGTGCTTACCTCCCTGTTTGATCACGTCGCTCAGCATCTCTTCGGAGACGATGTCATGCGTGAGTTGTTTCCTCAAATTTCTGTTTATTTCTTTGCCTTTAGTGTATTATTTGACCTGGATCTGCCGTCTGTGTTTCTGGTTACCTGCACACAGTGGATGATCTGCAGATTTCCTGTTATAGAATCATGTGTAGCATCTACTCAGTTGGGACTGTCAAGAACCCACATGTCGAGAGGTAACTCAAACTTTGCTCACACAGGTGCTGTAGTAATAAGGAATACAGCACTCTTTAGCATTTCCTGCACTGTGAATCGACTAGGAATTCTGGGAACTTGAGAGTAGGGAAGCATGAATCTGTTGGCTCCAAGTTATCTTTTTTGTAAACAGGCAAAGACCAGCTCTTGGGGAATGTCTGGCTCATCTTGCTGCTGCAATGCCAGTGGCCTACTTAGAGCCTCATCTAAATGAATTCAACGCTTTCTCTGTGTACACCACAAAGACACCAAGAGAGAGAGCTAGTGAGTTTAAAACCATTGTATAATCCTGCTCAGTACAGCCTTGATCCTTAGTTTTCTTCCATCCCCTCTTGTGCAAAGTCCTGGGTCTTCCCAATGCGGTTCAAGAGTTATGTCCTGACATCCCACCGCTGGACCTTCTGCTGAAGGAGATTGGAGACTTGGCAGAGTCGGGGGCCCGCTACACTGAGATGCCTCACGTCATTGAAATCACTCTGCCCATGCTGTGCAACTACCTGCCACGGTGGTGGGAGAGAGGACCTGAAAACTTTCCTGAGATGGAGGGTCAACTCTGCACCGAGGTCACTTCAGAACATCTGAATCAACTTCTGGGCAGCATCATGAAAATTGTAGTCAACAATCTGGGTATTGATGAAGCCTCCTGGATGAAGAGATTGGCCGGTGAGCAATGGGTAGCTTGCTGCAAAGCCATGTTTTCCTGAGTTAGTCTTCTTGCTCAAATGAAATGGCACAATTTGTTTTCTCTGCTAGTGTTTTCGCAGCCCATCGTGAGCAGGGCAAAGCCAGAAATGCTGAAATCCCACTTCATTCCAACGATGGAAAAGTTGAAGAAGCGCACGTCAAAGGTGGTGGCTGAAGAGGACCATTTGCGGATGGAGGGGAAATCAGAGGGGGACGAGGAAGATGGGACGATACGCGATGAGTTTGCTGTGCTCTGCAGAGACTTGTATGCCCTCTATCCTCTGCTTATTCGCTACGTGGACAACAACAGGTGAAAGAAAATCACCGCCATCGTTTACAGCCTCTTAACCAGGGTACTTACTTATTCCACCTTGTCTTGTTTTCCTACAGAGCGAGGTGGCTGACCTGCCCTGATCCAGATGCAGAAGAACTTTTCCGAATGGTTGGAGAAGTCTTTATTTTCTGGTCCAAATCCCATGTGAGTTCGTTCATCTTGTCTTTGATAACAAACATCGGTTGGAAAGTTAACTTCCTTTATCTGGCGTTTCTTGCTCTCTTTGCTTTCCACTTTGTAGAACTTCAAGCGAGAAGAGCAGAACTTTGTTGTGATGAACGAGATCAATAACATGTCATTCCTCACTGCTGACAGCAAAAGCAAAATGAGCAAGGTGAGGGATTACAGTCTTACTGTACTGCTAAATCTCATTTTAGGCATTTCTGTCACTGTTGTTGGCATTGAACGTATACGTTTGTGTTTTTGTGTAGATGTCTTTTGTTCCTTTAGATTTTTTTTTGTTATACATCTGTAACCATTTTCTGACATTTACTGTTGGTCAACAATAAGCTGTAGTAAAAGTATGGATGTTGAATTTTTGTGTGGTTTTCTTGTGATGATGTGAACATCAGTCTTTTATTAGGAGAAAGTATAATTCATATCTTGATCCAAAAACGATGAAGCTGTTTTTTGCCTGATCTTGAGACATTTGCTTCGGGGAAAATGTTCTGCTTAATTTAATTTAACTAGACATCAATAATTTTCCACTTCAGCTGTGAACTTCACCACTGGGTGACAGATAAAGCAACAGATTATTTTGATATTGTTATCAATACAAAAAGTAGTTTATGATATTTAGAAACAAGTTTGGATTTGTAGCCTCCTGCACGATCTCCTTCTTTTGCATTTTATAGTTTTTTGATGCTCCTAAACAAAGCTGCAGTGAAATTTTCTGATAATGAAGAAATAATTTTGTTGCATCCAAATTAAACAGATTTACGGTTTGTAGTTAAATGCCTGAATATCCTTTTTTACATGTGATGCCACTTAAAGCTCCGTAGAAGTGCAAATACTATTTAAATTGTATATTTAATGGCGATACTGATCACCTAAACTAAATGGAAGACAATGACTTTAGATTTCTGCACTTAGTCATTTGGTGAGATTAAAAATGAAGCATTTTCCCAAAAGTAAATATTTCTTCATCATGAGTTGATGATTTTCTTATCACAAGAAAACCATTCAAAGAGCAGACGGCTGTCCTTGGCGTGTGTAGCAGCTTCTTTAAAAAAAAAAAAAAAAAAAACATTTTTATTTGGCACATATTTAAAAATAAATATGTTTATAGTGTATATATCTGGTTTCGCTTCTGGTACATTTTTCATTAATCCCTGTCTGCAGGGCTCGGTGGAATGTGATGTAGTTTGCTGTAATTTCTTAAGGCTTGTATTTTAGTTCCCATTTTTCTTAAGAGTAGCAGTTGTGTTAACGATATTCTCTCTCTGGCTGTCCTCTGTGCTCTTCCTTTGGGTTGCGGCTGGGTTTCCAGGGCGGTGACACAGAGGTTAGACTTTTTTTCTGCACGAGCGCTGTGCTGACCGCATGGCACCTCACTTTTGGGGAAAATTTTCATCAACCCCTCCAGCACACTGGCACATCTAATAATCTGCATTCACGTGTAATCCATACACAAATAAATGTGCATACTGGTGCTTTTATTTAGACAGAGCTGATCCAAGATTGTGTGGGGCCATAAGCAGAATTTGATTTTGAGGGGGGCAATTTGATTTCACAGCCCTATATGGCCAGAGTTCATAGCAATAAAAGATATTAAAGCTAAACAGATACGTTTTTTTCACTTTGTTAAATTTTCTACTCTAAGCCATTTGAAGACAAACAAATCCCACTAACCACGGCTGTTATGGTTTAATTAAAAAAATTAAATACTGTTTACCACTAATATGATTCCTTTATAAAACATGTATGGATTGAATGCTTACGCTTTTGTGGTAACGTCTTCAAGCTCCATAAGCAATTTTAAAGAAAAAAATAAGAAAGAGATCAAAGTTATTTTGCTAAGTACTAAGTGTTCCCTGTATTGGTTAATTTGTAACTACAATATGTTCATACAATGTGACTTTAGCACAGACACAAGCAACTGAAATTATAACACTAGCAACAGCAAACTTTTAGAGTTTGTTTCCTCTTAAATCCTCAATATGTTTAAATCAAGAAGAATTTAAAATCTTTGTATTTTATTTTGAAAAGTTAAGTAAAGCGAAATGTAATGTTTGAGATCTATTTTCTGGGTTTGAATTTCAGGGTTTTTCGCCCTGGGGGGTTTTACTAAGCAGCTTAGTTCACATATGCCTTGGGCCAGCTCTGCATTTGGTCATACTTACGGAAACACGCATAAACATGTGTATGGTTCATACAAAGAGACATGTCCAACTCTGCTTTAACTTGTGAACATATTTGCCCATGTAGAGAATTGGCGATAATTGGTCACAAGTTAAACATGCTGACATTCTCGGTGGATCCCAGGACAGACGGGCAGGCCTGTGGGCCGCTCCCAGTCCTGCCAGTGTGCGTGGAGGGGAGCCTGGAGGCGCTTGATGAAAGTAAACATCGGTAGAGATGGGCTCATGGCACCGGTCTTTACATGGATCCTGTTGAGGCCGTGAAAGAACAGTGCCATCATCCTCTCATCCTCTCACTGAGTTTGCCCTTTTATTTCATCATAGTTGAGTTGGAGACTTCTTGTTTGCCTTTTTTTTCATTTGTTTATTTTTTATTTTCATTGATGGGTGGTTGAGCTGTATGTTTTTGTAATGTAGCTTTTCGCCTCTAGGGGACGTTGTTAGTCTTCTCTGTGCTCTTTCTTTTCTCCTCCCTTAAAATGCCACAGCACATTTTGGCTCAGTTTCCCGTAGACTTATTAGTTTGCAGACTAATATGTGGTTTGAAGCTTAATGTCACTGAAGTAGGTTTTTCTCACACTTGTTGGGTTCCCCCTTAAAATTAAAATGGCCATGAACCTAACTAAAACATTAATTCACACTTATTTTATAAATTCCCTCAATTGTTTGCACCCTCTAAACCACTCCTATGTAACATAGATATATGTTTTACTTAATAGCTATTAGTAGTGGATACTACCTTAGTTGACAGAGACTGATTAATTGTTTAATGTGTCATGGAGCAAATTCTCTAAAGAGTGTGTGAAGTGAAGGAAATTCATTGAAATTTATTTTGCTTTTGATTTCAGCATTTATGTGAAATTACTCCTAAAATTTGTCTTGTCTTAAATGAAAAACTTATATATGCACACATTAGCCAATGTAGCAATTTACTCTACACTGTAACTGCTTTAGGTACAACATTTATTGTCATCCATGGTAAAGATGTGTAAAAAGCATTAAAATTAATCTCTTATTCAGGTAGGATAGTCTTACACTGAAAAAAAAAATATAATTTGAGTACATTTATACCTTGCCCTAATAAAGTATTGTTTTAAATCAACAGTGGTACAATTATCGACAAAGACTCATAAATGTAACTAAAGCATTTTTATATTTAACTTTTTTTTTAGGTAAACATGGTTTCCGGGAATCTTTAATTAGTGATCTGCAACTTTCTGTTTCTCCTGAAATGTGACTTGTTGCTGTCCTAGTGGCAAAAAAGGCTCACACAAAACAAAAATACCACTGGCGCCAATACTTATTGCATCTTCAATTTTATTAAAAACTATTTTTTTCTTAACATTCTTCACTAGTTAAAAGCTCAGCCATCTAGCCAGATTGAATTCACATATAGTGTTGTTTTGCATCCTTCAAATGGGAGCAGTCTCTGCCTTGTGTTGTATTTTTGCTTCAAAGACGGATAACGTCAGTCTTTTTAAAGAGCATGTATTTTGAAGGATAAGTGTTCTCACCATGAAGTACTTTCACATGCAACACAGTAAACTCTCGCATCAATTTGTCCGTCTTGGAGGAATCCAGAAAGAGCAGCTAACAGAAGAACTGAACTTTTGCAAAAACAAAGTCGGAGTTTGAGGCATGTAAAGTGATAAAAGCCCCCAGCAGATGTTTGACAGTTTAACTGCATGCAGCAAATAGATTTAACCTTAAAAATAGTTTTATACTCCTTAACGCCATCTGATATTTTAACTCTTAACAAACATAACAAGTAACAGTGTTCACAGAATGCTTACTGGTTCCTCACCTGAGTGGAATATAATTATTGCATGCTGTAATTGTAGTTTCTTTTGTTTTAATAAGACCCTTTTTTTTCAGCCTTCCTAATCCCCATGGCAGTGATGTCACATCCTTCCCTTTAATTTTCTCTAGATCTTCAGTTTATCAGTCTGAGCTAAAAGATTGTAGTTTGAAATTCATGCTCAAATGTAATATTTCAGCTAAGCATGATAGTTATATCTTTGCCAGAATCATTTATAATGTTAACTAGGCATTTCTGCTATTAATTGCACAACTTCCATGTTCTGCATTGCCTTGTAAAAGTAATCATTTCAAGTTTTGCTGAAGTGATCAAGGGATCGCTACAAACCTAAATGTATTTTATTGAAATGTTTGCTGAAAGAGTAGTATATGAGAGTAAAGTTAAAAGGACACAGCTTTGACTTTTTTAGTCATAAAAATGTGAGAACCCTGGTGTGAATTTCTATTCACTCACATTTGAGTGGTCCTCTGCAAAAGTGCAATGCCTCACCTTCAGAAGTCACCTACCTGTGTGTAATTTCCCTGCCAGCATCCCTAGGTGGGCCCCATGTGGGGGAAAGGAGGGCTGATATATGGGTCCCATATGGGTTTGTCCGCGGGTTCCACGATGGCCCCACATGGGTTTGCCCATGTACGGCCACAGCCCACATGGGTTTGCCCATGTAGGGCCACAGCCCACATGGGCCCAATATGGTGGTGGCCCACATGGGTTTGCCCATGTAGGGCCACAGCCCACATGGGTTTGCCCATGTAGGGCCACAGCCCACATGGGTTTGCCCATGTAGGGCCACAGCCCACATGGGCCCAATATGGTGGTGGCCCACATGGGTTTGCCCATGTACGGCCACAGCCCACATGGGTTTGCCCATGTAGGGCCACAGCCCACATGGGCCCAATATGGTGGTGGCCCACATGGGTTTGCCCATGTAGGGCCACAGCCCACATGGGCCCTATATGGTGGTGGCCCACATGGGTTTGTCCATTTAGGGCCCATGTAGGGCCCATGTGGGCTGTGGCCCTACATGGGCAAACCCATGTGGGGCCATCGTAGAACCCGCGGACAAACCCATATGGGACCCATATATCAGCCCTCCTTTCCCCCACGTGGGGCCCACCTAGGCATGCTGGCTGGGTTTGTTCTTTATATAAATCTGACTCTGCTGCATAGGCTGCAAAGAGACCCATAATGTCTGCATATGCCATATACAGATGATCTGTATCGAGTTTGCTGAAATTGAAAGAAGAGCGTGAACAAACGCTCCCATTAAAAGATACTGATGGATGTAGATACGATCAAGAGTGGATACTTTGTATTAGCAATTAGTTATGCTCAAAAACATGTTTTTCAGTCTCATGAATGCACTATAAATCAAAACTTACACACTCAATTAGATTCTGTAATACACACTAATCTAAAAAATATGTTATTGTTATTTTCTGCATTGTACATATCACTAATGAGAGCGCATATCCCAGGTGTCGCGCCTGTAAGATTTTACGGAATATTGTGAATGCTTTTGGTTTGTTGTCATTCCTGTCCTCAGGGTGGAGGCTCAGACACCGAGCGCACCAAGAAGAAGAAGCGTGGAGATCGCTACTCTGTTCAGACGTCACTCATTGTTGCTGCCTTGAAGAAGATGCTGCCCATTGGCCTCAACATGTGCTCCCCTGCCGATCAGGAGCTCATCAACTTGGCCAAAATCCGCTACTCTTTGGTAAGGTTTCTTCATTTTTTTATAGTAAAGATTTGGGTTTGAAGATAGTTATTGATTGCTAATGAATGTTTGTTTCACTTAACAGAGAGACACAGATGAAGAAGTAAGAGAGTTCCTGCAGAACAACCTCCATCTTCAGGGCAAGGTGTAATATCTGACCCGTTAACACAGCAGGGTCAAGTTTTACACATGAGTCAAGGTTCTAGGTAATCAGAAAGATCACATCTCAGAAATGTTTGTGGCCTGTTTTTGTGTGAAAAGGTGGACAACCCCTCCATGCGCTGGCAGATGGCCCTTTACAAAGAGATGGCAGGAAAGGCTGAAGATGCTGATGCTCCAGTGAAAGTTGTCAAGAGAGTACAGGAGGTGTCTGCTGTCCTCTACCATCTTGAAGTGGTAAGCACAAGAGAACCGGTTATATGGCGAATGTAAATTATGCACCTCAACCGCAGGATAAGACGACAGGAAGGAACATTAGTAAGAAAAGTAAACACCAAAATGTTTCTGTCTCTGCAAGACGGAGCATCCTTTTAAATCCAAGAAAATGGTGTGGCACAAATTGCTGTCCAAGCAGAGACGCAGGGCTGTGGTGGCCTGCTTCAGAATGACGCCACTTTACAACATTGCAAGGTGAGAAAGCTACACACACCGTGGATATTTACTGAACGCCAACATTCAGTTATTTATGACTGCTAACATTCTTTCCAGGCACAGAGCTTCAAACATGTTCCTTGAGGGATACAAGCGCAACTGGATTCAGACGGAGGGTTGCTCATTTGAGGACAGGATGATAGACGATTTATCTGTGAGTAACATTTCCTTCATCTGGATCCAGATTTTCTCAGACGTTCTCTCACGTTCGTTTTCCTGTGACGTCTAGAAAGCGATGGAGCAGGAAGAAGCAGAGGAAGAAGAAGAGAAGGAAACCAAGCCAGATCCCCTTCACCAGCTTATTCTTCACTTCAGTCGAACAGCGCTGACAGAAAAGAGGTCAGGCAGGTCCAACCGGACTCTACGGTTTCTCGTATGAAGAGCATTAAACCACAACTGTTGCAAAATGCTCTCGTGAGATTGTCGCCTCTTCTTTCAATTTCAGCAAACTCGATACAGATCATCTGTATATGGCATATGCAGACATTATGGCAAAGGTGCGTCCCTCCCACGAGATCCCAGCTGCGGGATGTGATATTTGGCATCCTGTTTATCGAACGGATGAAATGACTTTTCACTCCGTCTTTATGTTAGAGTTGCCATATTGGTGAAGAAGAAGAAATGGGAGAGGAAATGATGGAACAATCTGAAGATGAGATGTCCTTTGAGGTGCGACAGTCAGAACTGGTAATGGGCGACCAGGGGCTAGGGACCAGGAACACGGCGGAGCGGTAGCTTTCGATGCATCGAGTGAACTCATCATTGGAGCATTTACGTCACAACCACATCTCCTTCTCTCTGTCCCGTCTTGTTGTCTTTACGTGCTTTTTGTCGGCTCTGCTTCATTCATTACTAGTTTCCTAACTCGGCAATCACAAAGTTCCAATCCAGATCTCCATTTTTTTTTTTTTTTTTTTTTTTTTTGTTTCAAAAATTAAACATTAGATTTGATTTTACTGTAAAGCAGCATCTTAGGTAGTTTGATGTGGCGTGTACCATTTCAAAGAGTTTGTTAGTACATCTATTTTTTCATGGCCTAAACCTGGATTGGGTCTAAGAACAGTGTTGAGATAAAGTATTTTCTCCCTTTCAGGTTTCTTCTGTTGTAGCTCATTTTCTTTTGAATATTTCAGATCATCAGAAACGGTTTATGTATTTTTATCATCCCTTGAAAAAATTTTGTTGGCCGGCCAACTCTGGAAAGGATCATCAGTGTTCCTAGCTTCTTCTGTTTGTGGTCACGGTGGTTTGCTGGAAACGGCTTTGTGACACTTTCAAGATGGACAGATACTAATGACTTTGTTTATGGCTTCTTAGTTTTTTGAGCTCCTTTTGCCTCTAGCCTAAATAAAAATAAGCATCCCAGAAAATAAACGTTTAATCACAGTTCTAATTCAGGCTGGAATGAGGACTAAACGCTCAAAGGTGCAGGGTTCAGAAAAACAAGTGTTGCCTAAGCGACAACAGAGACGGCATTCAAAGGAGATGACTGTGAACACAAGAATGAGGAATCAAGTCTGGTGTGTTCATGTCAGGTCCATGCAATTACATGAGACTTAGGAAAGAAAAAAAGGCGTGGCTGATCCAGCTACATGAAGCTCAGAAAGGCCAACACATTCTTTCTACAGAAGATAAAAACAGGTTTTATTTACATTCCACATATGCATTTTCCCAGGAATGAGTGCAGTAACTGACAGAGAAACATTGTTTACTACTTCATGTTGAATAAAGAAGAGATTAATGGAGGAGGGGATTACTTTCCACATGTAAAGTGGCTTGAATTTCTTTTACCCCTTAAATGAATGAAATCAATATTTTGGAGAATTATTTTCTGTATTTACTTAAGTGTTTAATATTTAATTTGTTGATGATCTGAAACATTTAAATGCAACCAAAAAGGCAACAAAAAAAAAATCTGTAAGGGCATAGATACTTTTTTCAGCACTGTAACTCAAGTTAATATAAATGTTTCCATCATAATAATATTCCGCATAATTATTGCATACATATATTTTTTAAACTGCAACTTTGTATATTATTAACCTTTATTGTCCTACCTTATTTTAAAGGTAAAAATATTAAAACAAAAGTAAGAGTAAAAATGTCATGGTTTTTTTTTTAGTGTAGATAATATGCAGTATTAATGTGCAACTCCAGCCGTTCCTGAGCAGACCATCACTCCTTTCCATCCAAGTCTGTGCACTCATTTGCTCACCCTGTGCTGACCTTGCAAGCTCCAATATCAGTCAAGTCAGCTTTCTCTGTTTCCTTTAGGCATTTTTGTGCTTCGTCAAGATGTATCATTTTACACAACTAAAACGTTTATGAATCCAAAAACGGCTTTAAAATGTTTCTAAATGCTTACCGCAAACTGGGGAGTCAGACATGCCTCAAGTCACAGCTTTCTAAGACTGCTTGATCTCTAAAAATATCTCAAGATGCCGTTATGCAAGGTCAAGGACGATGTCATTCCTCCCAGTTTATATTGCTGTCTGTCGTCTTTCTCTCTTTCGCTTCGTCCACTGCTCCATGTAATGTCCCTCACCTTTATAACCCCCGTCTTACTGACTGGATGCTGCTGACCAATGCTCCCTTCCCCCCACTCACATAGCAAACTGACTACAGTGAAAGCCAGGATAGCACACGCATCACAACTGGCAGTCTGTTCATGCAGTCACGCTTTCAAAAGTTCGCACACAGAACATCCGAGAACAATTCGATGTCACTAGACTGTCGGTGACACGAGCACGAGCGTAACTCTCAGGCCGCACGACACATAGTGGGTAGAGCACAGCTAAATGTATGTGGGTGGGAGGGTGGTGGTGGGAGGTGAGGGAGGGTGCGGTCGGGCTAAAGGTTTCCTAAAATTATTTGTGAATTGGTTGAGCAGATGAATGTTCTCTAAATTCAGGATTTTCATTTGACAGCCATTGTCTTCTTGCACGTCATTTTATTTCAAAGTAAAAATAATACCTCTTTATATTGTCATTAATGTATGTTTTATTAATTGAAGCATTACCATGAAATGCCAATAAAGAGGGAAGTCAGTGGGTGGTTGTTAGCCGTTGTCCAAAACATCTTATTTGCAGAGTTCCTGCAACTGAGACACTTTGGAAACGATACCGGGGCGATATGCCAAATCTGTGGGGCCATTTCCTGTAGTCCAACGCTTGCTCAAGCCAGCAAACGTGAAGAATTAGTGTAACAGATCCTTTACTAATGAACTGAGCTATGAGAATGTGTGTAAGAGACAGACACTTTGAAATAGTAGTGATAATTCCTAATGATGCATGTAAGGAAACAGTACTGCAGATGAAAAATAACTAATTATAGCGATCGACAATCCAGGTCTTTTTTTTTTTTTTTTTTTTTTTAGCAGGATTTTGTAGTATTTAAAGGCAATCAACACAGTTTTTAATTTTAAGAATTGTGAAGAAACCTTCATAATCAGTGGAAGTTTAAACCATGGCATTAACAGGAAAAATGCAATCCTAGCGGTTTTAATCCTTAAACCTAAGCTTACGTGAATGAAACATTATGAGTTTCTGAACTACTCCACTGCTCTGAGTGCTCCATCATATGTTCTGATTCTTTACGCCGAGATCAGTCTGGCTGCCATCTGCTGCAGTTAAGAGTTTAGCCTCCTGTGATTTGGAAAAAGAAATAGAAAATAAATATACAACATTAGTTTTCAATGTGTCTAAAGGGACTTGGTGTAAAACCCCACAATTTACTGTTCTCTAGAAACACTACAAAATTGGAGTCTGGCTTCTTTAAAATGGCAAAAACGAACTTTTCTTTTGCCCCTGCTCTAAATGACAACCGTGAGTAAAAATGCCATAAAAATACCAAAACATGTTGATTTACTGAAAAACTAAACCATCTCTTAAGTGACTTAAGTAATATACCATATTGATTATTATATTATAATAATGTTAGAACATTTTATAAATGTTTTTTTTTCATGATGCTTCAAATGATGAATAAATTTAGATTAAATGTAGTGTAAAGATCAACTTCATTTTGTGCAGATTAATATACCTTCTTTCTCGTAGATTTTAATCAGGAATTATTAAACTGTGTCACCTTAACTACGGTGATAGGTGGCGCTGTTTAAATGAATAAGTTACCAATTGGTAGAGCCTCACCTTCCTATTGTAATAATATGTGTGCAATATATAGCTACCAAAAACTCATCATGATTTCTGCCTGCCAAAGGAAAAAGAAATGGAGAAGCAAAGGCTTCTTTACCAACAGTCCAGACTTCATAACCGTGGCGCCGCAGAAATGGTCCTGCAGATGATAAGCGCCTGCAAAGGTAATCCTCCTCCGTTTTTTTACTCTAAAGTGTTTTTTTTTTCCTTCACCGTCTCCCTGTGCTCGAATCTTCCTTTGTTTTCTAGGTGAAACTGGCCCAATGGTGTCTACCACCCTCAAGCTGGGTATTTCCATCCTTAATGGTGGAAACAGCGAGGTTCAGCGGGTATGTGTTGTTGAAACACAGGTGATTATTTGGTGATTTAGTGACGCCGTTTTAAAACTGATTTTCTTCCACTGTGTTGTCAGAAAATGTTGGAGTACCTGAAAGACAAAAAGGATGTGGGCTTCTTTTTGAGTATCCAAGCTCTAATGCAGACTTGCTGGTTGGTTTTCAGTCCTTAAGCTGTTTTCTGTGGGAAAAAATAGTAAAGCAGTTGTTTGTTTCTGACCAGTTAGGACCGCTGAATGAAATCAAAGGTTTATGTTTTAAACAGCGTACTGGATTTAAATGCCTTTGAGAGGCAAAACAAGGCAGAGGGGCTTGGCATGGTTTCAGAGGAAGGAACAAGTAAGTCTCTGATTTCTTCTCTCTACTTTCATGCATAAGATATTTAAGACGCAGACAAGTGAAAGTGATGTCACACAGTTTGATATTTTTTTGCTAAGTAATCAAATGTACGTACTCTTTGCTGCTCATCCTCAACAAGGTATTGGATAAATATAAATCTCAATACTCGCTTGAATCCAAAATAAATAATTTACTATTTAATTCATTTTGTTTTATATGCTTACCATCTTCAACATTAAAGCACAAATTTGATCTGGTAGATTGACAAGTTTGCTAACATAAGTACTATTAACACAGAGAAAATGTAACCGAATTTAGTCAGAAATCATTTCATTTGTATGTCTATTAGTGGTCTAATTCTGGAGAATAGTTAGAAGTTTCAACCAAAATGATTTCGCCATGGAATGTTGTTAATATCCTCCCCAAACCTCATCTCTTAGTCCTCTGCTGTTGTCAACACACTGTTCCTCTCTCCCTTCCCCATGATCACTGCCTCCCTCCCCATGTCCCTCCTTTCATGGTCCTCAGACTTGAACCTAGATCGGGGTAAATCATCATTCTCTCCATTGGCCTCTCTGCTCTCTCATTCCCCTGTCTCACTTGCTCAATTCTTTGTTTTTTGTTTTTTTTTAATGATGATGATTCTGTTGAGAGGGGATTGTCCATTGCTCATGTTCGCACCTTGTGTGCTTTTCCACCGTTATCGAGGGTCAAAAGGAGCACAATCCAACAACCACGTAGTTTATCTACTAAATATGAATTGAAACCAGATCTTTAGCAAGACAAATCAAAATATTTTTCTAAGTTTGACTTCACAATGAAATGTTTCTGTTAGGTTAGTCAGAATTACCAAATAGCCTCTCTTCTCTAAATGCCAGTTTAATGAGGAATTTGAAAGTTCGCCCTTTTCCCCCCCAAATTTAATGTTACCCAACTTTTAGTTTCATTAGACCACAGGACAGTCTGTCAGCAATAAATTGATTTGTAGTTCTAGTTTTGTAGTTCTAGTTTCACTTTAAGGTTGCCGTCCCTGATCTGATTTGCAAATTGTAATCTTGATTTCCATCTTGCTTAGCGTTTGACTTGCAGAGCCTGGGACTTAATTTGTCGTGGTTAAGGACTCTCACCAGCTTAAGCCATTATCTTCACAAGGTCCTTTGCTTTTGTTCTCAGATGCTTTTGTGTGTGAGGTGTGGCCTTAAATACTTTCCCAAATGTAGTTAAAACATCATCATCTACAGTATGTTCGCCCAACTTATTTAAAGGCATTATAATTTTAGTGTAGTTAAACTTCTAATAAACAATTCTTAATCAATGCTCCCTTGTTATTCTGGTGTTTAGAAAGTAGAAGAGATGTCATCATGATGTCACATTCAGCCTAACATTTGATTGGTTGTTAGGCTCTGCGGCTCTGTTAGCCCTCGCTATTAAACTTGCTGAAGGCTAAGCTAAATTCACTTTTCAACAAATATTATATAATTGGAATAAAATTGTGTTCTTATATCATAATTTTGATTACTGTTCAATTTATAGAAACATCAGTATGTATTATGATATGCATTAGTTATGCATACATTTATTTTGTTAGTATTTATTTATTTAAAAAAACACTAATAATTTTATTCCAAGTTTCACATATAAATATTGATTTGATTAGTTATTTTGGTTTTACATTATGGCACTTTTGGCACTCGATACTCTGTGTGTTTTCCATTTTTAAATGCAGTGAATGGAATCCAATATTTTATGTTCATTTACATGTTCCAACCCAAACAACTAATTTTCCATTCAACTCTGATTGCACGCCCTTTGAATATAAACCTAGATGGAAACAGGTAGTTGACTCAAAAGTAATTTTCACATTGGACTTTTTGTTTGGTGCCTTAGAGCCTCAGACTGATCTAATACTGGATTCCCTTCAACATTTCAATGAGATGCACCAATCAGGCCTTCACTGACAAAACTTTGGGGTCTGAATAAAATTTGAGTTTTGCTCGGTAACTCAGTAAAGCTGACTTAGTTAGAATCACGGTGTGCTGATGCATTCGTAGATGGGGATAAAGTGGGTCATTTCTGTTTTGATTCATTCGATGCAGATGCAAAACCAACCAACCAATCAATGAGCCAATCAATGTAAATTGGTCTCATTTCTTTGTCTGGATAATTGATTGGTGCATCACTAATGTTGATGGACAATGTCCTCTCTTACATTTAATTGACATGTCCTGAATTGTTCATTGTTTGTGTGTGTTCACTGCAGGCAGGGGTGCACTGCTTTGGGATAGGACGGTAGTATAAATCATCATTAAAATAGGGCAGCTGATTAGTCAAGTGTCAGTTTGTCAGGCGCAAGGTGTTCGATCCAAACGTCTTGCCCTCAGTTTAATGTTTGCAAACACCAACTGAGTTTTAGTTTTCTGGAAAATATATGGATGTTTTGCATCTCTTTTCCCCTAAGCAACTTCTAAATGTGTCCATAAATGTTCCCACGTAACAAAACAACAGATAATTATGATGAAACGGAAATGGGTTAAACATCGAAAACTAAAAATTAGATTTTTAGTTTTCTAAAAATCTAATTTTTAGAAAACTAAAAATGTGCATATGTGTTTGCAAATAACACATATGCAAATGTGTTATTTTCGAAGTTCCGTTTTGGAGCATGGTATATATTGTGAAAATCATCACCACCTTGCTTGCTTTGGAGGCGAAGGTTTTCAGATCTAGCACCTTGTGCCAAAAAGCTTTTTTACCTATAGAGGACTTTAGAAAACAGATAATTTGTAATTTTTGTGCACTTTACAATTTTTCCATTGTTTATTCTTCTGCAATTAAATATAGATATAGCTAGATAATCAGTTCACCCCTGAACGCTGTAAAATCTTGGCATTAATTCCATCTCTCCATTTGTCAAGCAGTGGATTCTTAGTTCAATTTATACTTGTTGTTAATGTGGCTGTTTTCCACTGCAGCTTGTTTTCACATGTTCTTGGCACCTCTTGTATGTTGTTTGACATACAGTTTGACTGCATGCCTGTGTCCTCAACATTAACCATGTATTTATAACTCTTTGTAAGCGGTGGCAGTTGCAGTATGTGACACTAAAACTCATTTACCTATGATGGTAAGTTGAAAAATGAATTTAATCAATTCTTAAGAGATATGTTTAAGTTGTAATCCTTTTTTTTTCTTTTTGTTTAATAATCTAGGTGAGTTCCCGTACTTTGATTCATACATTTATCTGTGTTAATCTTTCCTCTGAAGATGAGAAAGTCATGGCGGACGACGAGTTCACTTGTGACCTGTTCCGTTTCCTGCAGCTCCTCTGTGAAGGACACAATAATGGTGGGAACACGTCATGTTTCAGATTCGAGCTGGACTGAAATCAAATCAACAGTAAATTCCATCAAAACAGACTTTGCAAGCTGAATAATCCTGTTTCCGCAGATTTTCAAAACTACTTGCGGACACAGACGGGAAGCACAACCAGCATCAACGTCATCATCTGCACTGTGGATTACCTGCTTCGACTCCAGGTGCACTTTGCCTTTAATCTGCCCTGCACAGCGCATGGTGAAAATTATTAGAGACTTAAAATAAGAAAGCGTGTAGTACATACGAGCAAATCATTCCGGAGTTAGTGTTTGTATAAATAATTTTCAAATATGCCAATGCTTTTAACAGTTTTTTTTTTTTTCATTCAAGGAATCTATCAGTGATTTCTATTGGTATTATTCTGGGAAGGATATCATCGATGATCCAGGCAAAAAGAATTTCTCCAAAGCTATGACAGTGGCAAAACAGATTTTTAACAGTTTAACAGAATATATTCAGGTACTTTTACAACAAATTACCAATTTATGTTGTTTCTTTGTAAGTTAGTTTGTAACAAGCAGCCTTTTTTGTTTTCTGCAGGGCCCATGTACAGGCAACCAGCAGTCCTTAGCTCACAGCAGACTGTGGGATGCTATTGTTGGATTCCTGCATGTGTTTGCCCACATGATGATGAAGCTGGCACAGGTGCACAAATTGATGTAACCCAAACATATAAAACGAAGATGCATTTATCATAACTTTTCATATAATTTTTCAAATGGGTTTTTGTAAAGCTTTGAGCTTCCGGTGCAGATTTAAATGCAAACAACATTAAATGAAAGAGAAGTCAGAATATTGTGCGAAAAGCATCATATTAAAGCAGAGTTTAACAAATGTTTTCAAACAAAAATAACCCAAAATAATAGTTGACATTGCTGTTTTATGTTCAGTTTCGTTACATCATGTCACCAAGAAGTTTGGATAAGTTCAGTATTCTAATTAGGCAGCTGAAATTAAAGCACAGCGAATGTTTTCTATAAAAGTTATCCACAGATGTCTCGACATCTGTCTTCCTCACTAATTCTTCCTTGTATCTTTGAGTTGAGTTTATTACCTCCTGCATTCCAGTCATGATATCATTACTGTATTTCCTTATGACCACAGGACTCCAGCCAGATTGCTCTGCTGAAGGAGCTTCTTGACCTCCAAAAAGACATGGTTGTTATGTTGCTCTCACTATTAGAGGGTAAGAAAAAAAAAAACTTAAATACTGCCAAATAAATTTGTGATGCCTTTAAATCACTTGTTTGATTTTTGTTTTTATTCTTGTTTCAGGGAACATAGTTAATGGTACAATTGCGCGACAAATGGTCGACATGTTGGTGGAGTCCTCCAGCAACGTTGAGATGATTCTCAAGTTCTTTGACATGTTTCTCAAACTGAAAGACATCGTTGCCTCCGATGCTTTCCGTGACTATGTCACTGACCCTCGAGGCCTGATCTCTAAGAAGGACTTCCAGAAGGCCATGGACAGTCAGAAACAGTACTCCCCCTCTGAGATCCAGTTTCTTTTGTCGTGCTCAGAAGCAGATGAAAATGACATGATCAACTACGAAGAGTTTGCCAATCGCTTTCAGGAGCCGGCCAAGGACATCGGGTTCAACATCGCAGTGCTGCTCACCAACCTTTCTGAGCATGTGCCGCACGACTCCCGGCTGCAGAACTTCCTGGAGCAAGCAGAGAGTGTGCTCAACTACTTCCGTCCGTTCCTTGGCCGCATTGAGATAATGGGCGCCAGCAGGAAGATTGAGCGCATCTACTTTGAAATCAGCGAAGTCAACCGCAGACAGTGGGAAATGCCACAAGTGCGAGAGTCCAAACGGCAGTTTATATTTGATGTCGTCAACGAGGGCGGTGAATCTGAGAAAATGGAGATGTTCGTCAACTTCTGTGAGGACACCATCTTTGAGATGAATATCGCGTCACAGATTTCAGAGCAGGAAGAAGAGGAGAAGGGAGAAGAGGATGACGAGGGAGATGAAGGAGCGGGACAGGGGGCAGCAGGCGGGGCGGCAGGTGGAGGCGGGGATGAAGATAGCAACGGCGACGAAGAGCGACCCGAATCAACCTCAGCATTTACAGACTTCCTCCACAGCATGTCGAGCTTCCTCAGCATCTTCACCTTCCGTAACCTCCGCAGGCAGTATCGCAGAATCAGAAAGATGACCTTTAAGGAGATCGTGGTGGCTTTGTCCAAGTTCTTCTGGGCTATCCTAATGAGCATCCTGACCTTCATTTACAATGTGTGCAAAGGCTTCTTTGTGATCATCTGGCAAGCGCTGTTTGGAGGTGGATTGGTGGAGGGAGCTAAAAACATAACAGTCACTGAGATTTTAGCGAGTATGCCAGATCCCACGCAAGACGACGTGCACGGAGATGGACCAGGCGAGCTGGGGACAGGGGAAGAACAAGAAACCGGGGGGATAACAGACACTGGTGAATCCGGGAGTGGTGAAGAGGAAGAGGAGGACACGCAGGAAAATGAAGGAGGAAGGATTCCGGGTATGGATGCTCCAGGTGGACTTGGAGATATGGGTGTCGAGGAACCAGTTGAGCCTCCAACTCCTGAAGGGTCTCCCATTACGAAGAGAAAAATGGTAAGGACACCTCCAAAAAATTAGCAATCTGAAAACAAAATCCTTGTCTTGTGGATGATCTTTCCGTTTCACTGCAGCCAGAAGAGTCTGATGCAAGCCAAAAACCACCTGAGCCTGCTCCTGTGGAAGAAACCCCTCCAGAACCGGAAAAGTCAGAGTAAGTTTACGTGTGTGGGAAACTGACTAAAGTATAAGTAACACAGATATCAATCAAAGCGAAGCACATTAAGATGGATCAACAGTGCCAAGTTGATGTTGGGGAATAAAATTATACAATGAAACTTGTGTGTTTCATTTCCAGTGTTGAAACTGGTGAAAAATCGGAGAAAGAAGCCAAAAGCAAAGAAGAAGAGAAGCCACAAGAACCAAAGAAATCTGCAGCCAAGAAAGAGAAGAAGCAGAGGAAGCAAGTGGGTTTTCAAATCTGGACTGAGCTGGAAACTCAGAGAAATAAATTCATGGTGAGGGCATTGTACCTTTTGTGGTAAAAACTAATGTAATGTCATGCCATTTTCAATTTTTTTTTGTAAAGCACCACAAATTCTTATCTCTCTTTACCAGAACTACCTCTCCAGGAACTTCTACAATCTGCGATTTTTGGCCTTGTTCCTTGCATTTGCCCTGAACTTCATTCTTCTTTTCTACCGGGTAAAGCATTTTGTACTGAAACATTGTTTTCAAATGGTGTACAGATTGTAGCTGAATTAAGCTTTTAGGCCTACTAAACACTCTGACTTCCTGATCTTTGGCAGCAGTAGATTTTATGGCTCTTGTTTTGTGAAGGTCTCCGATACTCCACCTGAAGGGGATGAGATGGAGGGATCCGGACTGTCAGAGGGAAGCGGGTTGTTTGAGGGTTCTGGCTTGTTTGAGGGCTGTGGGGATGAAGCTGAAGGATCTGGAGCAGATGGAGGAGGAGAAGACGAAGAAGAAGACGTTCTGCTTTATTACTATTTAGAGGAGAGCACTGGATACATGCAGCCCACACTATCATTCCTAGCCATTCTCCATACAGTCATTTCATTTATCTGTATCATTGGGTACAACTGTCTGAAGGTATCACAAAACATACCTGCACTTACTTTTTACAGTGTCTTGCAAAAAGTACTCATGCCCCTTCGATGTTTCCACATCTTGTCATGTTATGCCACGACTGTGGGAATCCTGATTCTTCAAGTATAATAATGCAGCCTAAAGCATCCAAGGCAACAGGCTGCACTGGATTTGAATTGGGGTACCACAGTAAAGATAAATCTACACCCCACTTTTGAGTTTTATATATGTAAGCAGTTATCATTTTTCATCACATTGCAATGATACACTACTTTGCAGTAATCACAAAAGTAACTGAAAATTTATGGTTGTAACCTGACAAGATTTGGAAAAAGTGGAATGAATACTTGAAAACAAAATTGTTAGTTTGAATTCCTGGCAATGAAACCGTTTTTAACTTAACTTTGGTTTTAATCAAGATCCCGCTGGTGATTTTTAAACGAGAAAAGGAACTTGCAAGAAAGCTGGAGTTTGATGGCCTCTACATCACTGAGCAGCCTGAGGATGACGACATCAAGGGCCAGTGGGATCGTCTAGTCCTGAACACGCCGTAGGGAGACCGGAGGGGGAAAAAATGCCTGTTTCATTACAGATACTGTTAAATAATATCAGGCTTCTGTTAATGCAGTTGATGCTTCATGTTGCTTGTCTTTTCAGCTCTTTCCCACACAACTACTGGGATAAATTTGTCAAACGAAAAGTGAGTTAGATTCATGATTACGGTGCAATAGAGATTTTTGCTCTCTGATACGTAACATACTGTCTGTGTCCAGGTCCTGGATAAGTATGGAGACATTTATGGGAGAGAAAGAATCGCTGAGCTCCTGGGCGTTGACTTAGCCTCCTTGGATGTCAGTCAGCAACATGAGAAGAAACAAGAGGAGCCAGACAACTCTGTGTTTGCATGGTGAAGTAGAGCTTTGCCAGAAAAGGACAAGAAAATGGGTTATATATTTACGTTTCGACTGAAAAACGTAATTATTAAACCTTATTTTATCTTTTAGGGTGACTTCCATTGATATCAAGTACCAGATCTGGAAATTTGGAGTTGTGTTCACAGACGGCGTAAGAAAATGAGTGATTGTATGTTTCGCTCTGTGCTTTATCCATCCCCTTGACACTTTATTTCCCGTATTTCCCCGTAGACCTTCCTTTATCTTTGCTGGTACCTGGTGATGTCCCTGCTTGGTCATTACAACAACTTCTTCTTTGCCTGCCATTTGCTGGACATTGCAATGGGCGTCAAAACTCTACGCACTATCCTGTCCTCGGTTACACACAACGGCAAACAGGCAAGAGCAAAAATGAAAACATCAGAATGCATCTTTAGCTTTAGTCAGAATGTATTAACTCATCTTTTTTTTTTTTTTGTGCTGTGTGTTGCAGCTCATGATGACAGTGGGCTTACTGGCTGTCGTGGTGTATCTTTACACTGTGGTGGCTTTCAATTTCTTCCGCAAGTTTTACAACAAGAGCGAGGACGAAGACGAGCCCGACATGAAATGCGATGACATGATGACTGTAAACCACTGATTATTGGAAATGACGGCTGTTTTAAATCACATGTAACCTCCCAGTTTATGTTTATGAGGTTTTCTCCTGCGCAGTGTTACCTGTTCCACATGTACGTGGGCGTGCGTGCTGGTGGAGGCATTGGAGACGAGATAGAAGATCCCGCAGGAGACGAATACGAGCTTTATCGAGTGGTCTTTGATATAACCTTCTTCTTCTTCGTCATTGTCATTCTGCTGGCCATTATTCAGGGTAAAATACATCCTGGATAATGGTTTTTAAATGAATAATATGTGAAGATCTTTTGGCATGGAGATGCACATGAAATTGGCTGGTACTAGAATCAGACAATTTTAGCCAAGCAGGTGTGGCAACACTCTTTGGCATGAATGTCGTTACTGAGGGAAGAAGGTTTAAGTTGGCAATTTTCGAAGGTATTTAAAAGAAAAAACAAAACAAGACAGGTCCAGGTTCATTCAGGTTTGGAGAACGAGATTTTGAGCAGATCTGTGTCATTTTCAGCTTTCAAATGTGTTTTGCAGCTTTTAATCATGGCCTCTTCTCTCCTCCTGATGCTTATGATCAGCAGCCTCTCATGACAGGAAGGGTAGAAAAACTGTTGTTAAATCTTATTATATCATAAGTCTTAAAGAGAAATCCGAAAAATCGGCAAAAAAAACCAACAACCTCTGAACGGATGTTTTGCATGCAACAGATTTTCAGCTACTATCACAATATGTTTAAAACCCTGCAGGTCTGATTATTGATGCCTTTGGAGAACTCCGAGACCAACAGGAGCAGGTCAAGGAGGACATGGAGGTACAGTGTAATACAGTTATTGCTGACCGATACCTTCAAGTACATTTGGGAAGAGTGTTTATATTCTTCATTGCTGATTTTTGTGCAGACAAAATGCTTCATATGTGGCATCGGAAGTGACTATTTTGATACAACCCCACACGGCTTTGAGACCCACACCTTTGATGAACATAACTTGGCCAACTACATGTAAGCATCTCTTCTGCATTGCATTTGCACAGGTGCAAATGAGAACAGATCAACATTGGAGTTTTGTTTTCAGGTTCTTCTTGATGTATCTCATTAACAAAGATGAGACAGAACACACTGGGCAGGTCTGTCTGACGTGTTTTTGTTTTTGTTTCTTTTTAAATTCAGAATTTTTGAATTCTTGCTCTTGCATCCTCTGCTTGCAGGAGTCGTACGTGTGGAAGATGTACCAGGAACGATGCTGGGACTTCTTTCCTGCTGGAGACTGTTTCAGAAAGCAATATGAAGACCAGCTTTCCTAACTGGCAAATAAACAAAAAGTGTTTTTGGAAGGAAGGGAAGGTCATGCCTAAATCACTATTCTAATCAACCAGCAGGCCTAGCTGCACACTCACCTATGTAACACAATTTTTCTAATGTTCTTGACCCAAACTTCCCTCCCTGTCATCTGTTCATCCCTACGTATCATCTCTCCTGACCCGTCCTTCTCATTCCTGTTTTAGGACCACTCATGTCCATCCAGTGTGGTTTATTTCTAGAAGGGATTTTAATAGTTGCCAGTATGTAAGATTAAGTAAGCACACAATGCACATGTATGTAATAACGTTAATAACTTCAGACGTAGCCATAATTTTTACATTCATTAGCAGTTTTTCCAAGTATCCATTTTTACCGTGTGATTTCTTAATTTATTTCCAATTTGGTCATTTTGAAATGTTGGAGTTTTATTCTTTATATAACCTTACGTGTGGATTTGTAGATAAATCTGTAAGCTTTCACGTTGTATTTTGGATTATACTCTGTTACATCATGCCTACCTGCCTGTAAGCCATCGCTAACACTGTGTACATCATGGATCACTAGAGATGTGGCTGCAGCCTCCTTTTTTATTCAGCAAATGATAATGAATGGAAACTAAGTGATACTTGATTATTAGGTATTTTTTTAAAATGAGAAATTATTTGTACAGTCACCACACACCTATATACAGAAGATTATAAAACAGCACCTGCCAAGTCAAAATACCAGATTTTCTGATGTGAACACATGTAATTAGAATAAATCATTTTTTTAGAAGTGTTCCTACTATTAACGTGTCAAATGTATTATAAATATGGTGTCAAAATCTGGTCATCATCCGATCCTCAGTGACACGCGATTTCAAGCGAGCGTTTGAAATTGACAAACGTTTTTAATACTTTTAAAAAAAAATGCTTTAGCATAATAATAATAATAAAAAGGCTGCAATAACATTGAATAAAACTAATGCTTTAATGAAATGGACCCCAGTAGCTGGACTGAATATAGAAATATCTCTGTTTACTGGATTAAAAGTAAATTGACAACTGTTTTTTTTTTTGTTGTTTTTGTTTTTATTTTGTTTTCATGTTTGCTGTGGAAAAGCAGCAAGATGACAGAGGTGATTTTCTGTCACAATATTGTTTATTTATATTCAACCCTGATTTTGTGTCTGTAAAACTGATCTGATAATAAAGAAGAACATGAGAAAATCTCTCTCTCCACTGACTCTGCACACAGTGCAACAGTTTGCGTGTGACAAATCATCACAACCCATTTTTACAACAATCTGCTGAGCTACGGCTCTGCGGCGTCCCAGCTGACCGAGGGGGATTAAGGGTGGGCATTAAAAACTCACATTGAATCTCATGTGCTCCAAACGTCCACAAATATTTCTCTCTGACAGCGCTGGACTGCGCGACACAGTCTGGAATCATGAATGTCTCGGGGATACACCACGGGGTGCTCAGGATGTATGGTGAGTAGAATCGGTGCAACATAGATCTCTGTACTTTAGGGGGGGAAATACAATCAAAATTCAGCTGTGGGAAAGTTTTGCAGTCTTTACCGTAGTTTGTGTTACTTCACGTGTATGATGTCAAATGTTTTTAAATCATTTTGTAAGAAATTTTGAATTGTTCAGCATTAGTCCCAGTCATGACACGTTAGTATGTTGTAAAGCCAGCTTTTTTTTACCGTAGGCACTAAAAGGTAAAGTTAAGTTGTCTTTTTAACTTTTCCTTACAATTTACTTACATATAAATAGAATTTGTGAAATGAGAAAATGCATGTGGATTGATCGCATTCAGCGTCCACAGCCTCCTGATCCTCTCTCCATCTGAGTTTCTCTAATCTAATCTGGTGGGATGATGGAATGACACAGTGTTCGTTCTTTAATCCACATGTACATTGCACACGCTGCCACTGTGATCGCTGAGGCCACACCTAATACTTAAGGTTCACACGCAGTATGCAGTTTCATTTGCGTTGTCCAAACTGGAGAAGTGTGACCAGTATGGTCCTGAAGCCAGTTTTAGGCATAAGGGGGAGTAACTCAAATACCCACAGAAGAAATATCAATTTGAAAATGATTTATGCTTATTCACCTCAGTGATCGACTCAATAAGACATTTTCCTTTTTTAGATAAAAGAACAGATCTTTGTCTTTAAAAGTCAGCAGATGAGAGGCCACATTTTGTTGTTTTTTTCCACAGCTGTCATCCTCATTTTTTCACAACTTCATTCCTTGTTTCTTTCACAACTCCATTCGTTCCTTCCTTTCTTTATTATTTCCTCCTGTCTTCTTTTTGTCTTCCCCTCGTGTCCAGACTTCCTATTGGTCCTTTCTCCCTCATGTTCTTTCTTCTGGCTTTTTAAATGAATTTCTTATCTTTTCTTCTGTTCATTTATCTTGTCTCTCCTTCAGCCCCTCTTTCTATTCTTCCTTTCTCATTTTTTGTGTGCTTTGTTCTTTTCTTTCATCATCAGAGGAGATGTCACATCAGTAGTCAAACTTATAACATTTGTATCTTACAATTGGCAAAAATAACAGGAATTGGAGAAAATAACTGAAATTTGTGATGTGAAAAAGTCAAAGTCTGAAAAACAACCTGGAAAGCTGTTCTTCGGGCATCTTTGTTCCAGCAGTTACTCAAAATGCCCCGTGTATTTTCATCTTTTCTTTTTTTCCTGAAGGTGGATTCATTTTCAAACAGTGGAAGAAACGCTTTTTGCGTCTGACTGCTGAAGGCAGTCTCTTCGTATGCCATGATGCTCTGTCTCCACCTCACCAGATTGTACTTCTGCAAAGTCACTGTGAGACAATTGTTGAAGGCAAGGAGATCCTGGACCTGCCAAAGTTACCTTCTGGTGCGTCCAGGGACAGCTGCTTCGCTCTGATCCTCACCCAGAATAAGTACCTGCTGCTGCTGACTGACACCCCCACAGACTGCAGGTCAGACGGACCGTGCGCTTTTACATTGTCGTATTGGAGTTGACATTAAATGTTTCTATTTTATGAAATTATGTTGTTTTTCATTAGGCAACATTGCTACATTTGATGAAATATTTATATTTTTTAATTAATGGCATACAGCACACATATTACTGTATAGAAGACTACTTATTGTAGGTAAATATCATATTCTCATATTGGCACCCCTGATAAAGATCTGAAAAAAGCCTTCAAATAATGTAATCTTTCTATTATCACACATTTTTTTTTAAAAATAAGATTTTCAATAGTAATTTTTGAATATCTGGCTTCTTTTGGATAAATTATGGTTTCTTGCCTGTTGCCTTGCCTGAAGGTTCTGGGTTCGATTCCCTGCCCGGGGTCTTTCTGCATGGAGTTTGCATGTTCTCCCTGTGCATGCATAGGTTCTCTCCGGGTACTCCGGTTTCCTCCCACGGTCCAAAACTATGACTGGTTAATTGGGCTCTCCAAATTCTCCCTAGGTGTGAGTGTGTGTGTGCATGGTTGCCCTGCGACAGACTGGTGACCTGACCAGGGTGACCCGCCTCTCACCCAGAACATTAGCTGGAGATGGGGACCAGTAATCCTCCCGACCCCACTAAGGGACAAGGGTGTACAGAAAATGGATGGATGGAAGATGCTGGTCCTCAACCAGATCACTTTGGCCTCCATATTACCTCTGGATCCCAAAACCAGGGTGCTAATCCCACATTAGCTGCCTTAGACTCCTTGACTGTTTTTAAAATAGCTCTGCAGAGGGAGCAACGACACACAACCACACAACATGCCTGAAAGATGCAAGATTTCTCATTTACTTACAGTAGTTTCAGCAATAAGAGGCATAATGTTCCTCCTTTTCCCAAATTGGGGGGGTTGGTTTACAACCTATTGTCAAATCACAAGCAGTCGTGTTTCATAAGATCCCACACAGCTTCGCATGGGAGAGTCACATTCAATGGCAGCGATTGGGATTACCACCTGTGGATTGGGATACAATGGGTGTCTGCAGCATTACCATTTGGTTGTGGCGAGTTAAAGCAGGATGACCTGTGTGAAGCCAAAACGACACTAATACTGCACAAAGGAGGGAATTTCAGTTACCTGCTCTTCAAAAGTGAAACAACAAGAAAATATGGTGAGAATGAGGCAGAAGTAGCTTCTTCTATCTATCTTATCTACGTGAAGAAATTGCGACTACAACATAGCTTAAATTTGCCCTTGTTAACAGCCAGAGCAATAGTTAGAATGCTAAAATGACTAAAATTGTGACAAACACTTGTAGCAAGAAGTCAAATGTATTTATTCAACCTGGTCATTAGCATGGGTTTCCAGTAATTGAAGAGGCATTCCATCTTATTTCAGTGCATCTAGATGCATGTTTTTGATTTTTGTGCTGCTTTTTTTGAAGCTAACAGAACTTTTTTTTTTATCACCTTTCAGTCAGTGGCTAAACGTGCTGAAGAAAGTCAAAATGGTGAGTTAATGATTTACAGTTCAGGTACTGGAGATGTATAGTCATAAAAATTACCTTCCTTTAGTTGCTTCCCAGTTTTGGCATGGTTCTATCTTACATTGCCTTATCTATCAAAATGCAGCCTGCTTACAGAAAGTAACAGTTGTAACTCTTATGCAAAGTACTTATTTAACAGCCATTGCATTAAAATGTGATGACAATTTGCGAGAAAAAATGTGCAAAAATGAGGAACAAAATACTTCCAAAGCAAAGTCCAGTAATGTTCTGTAACAGGCCTGAGGAGTTGAGTATATACTGAGTGCTAAAGAGTAATCAGGTAATTAGATTTCAAAGAAATGTTAGAGATGGTAGGGATGACAAATTATTGTATTTATTGTTTATCACGTAAAGGGGAAAAAAAACATAACTGTGACTAATCATTGGGATGACAGACTTTAATGTTGTAATGTGTGTATAAAAAATGACTTCAAGGTTGATTTTCTTACTATCCTTCAACTAACTGGTTCCATGGGAGCACCAATGTTTGTCCATTTATTATAGGATTCAATGTAAGGTATATGTGTACTAAAGTAATGCATCCAGCAGTGGTTGAATTACAGTATTTGTGTTTGCCGTAAGACTTGGTATCAACTTTAAAATCTCCAATCAGTTTTTTTCGCTGACCAATATTTCTGTAGATTAATGTAAGAAATTTCATTTCTGCTGCCATCTTATTACTGTTCTCTGTATTACTCTTACCTACAGAGTCTGTCATCGCCCCTCAGCCCTTGTAAGCGCCATCAAGTTGTTCCCCCACGCATTACTCTTCAAGACCTGGTCCCCGAGCAAATTCTGGACAAAGATCCACCAACTCCACCTGTAAGTGACACGGAGGCACCCTCTCCAGGACCGGCAAGCAACACTTCTCCAAGGGAGAATTGTGAGTTTAGACATTACTTTCATGCATTTTGTTACAATACAGATAAGAAAAAATATATGAAATGATCTTGAAAAAAACGCTTAATCCAACAGGCAGAAATTTCCCTCAGACAAAGAATTACAGACGGGGTGCGCAGGCTGTGGGATGCCTGCGTCACGGCACTCTCAATAATGCCCAAGCGATGAAGGCTGTTTATATGCTGATGGGAGGGGCTGCTGCCTCCTCTGCCTTGGGTTACCTCGGAGCATGCTCATCCACTAATCTGGACGTCAAAGCCGACCTGGCTGCCAACACGGACTTCACCGGCACAGGACCTGTAGGGGCGTACGACCTCGGTGGCTCCTCTCTCAACTCCCCCCATTTCAACAGTTTTGACTTTGAGGTGGGGGACTCTGATTTTGATGCTTTTGACTGTGGTGGGTTTACTTTTTAAGAAGCCATGCCCTAGATGAAAATAGATGGGAATATTGCAAAGGATTCCCTTTTTTTGTTTTGTTTTTTTTTTTTTTAAATCAAAGTGAAAAATTCAAATGGAGTCTTAGAGTTCAGCCCGCTTTTTGCTGAAAGCCGTTTTAGTGTTTTAGTGTTGCACGTTTGCCGGGTTTAATGGGCAGAGGAGACAAATGTTTCACAGTGGTGAAAGGATGAACAGATCTGAGTGATTAATCTAAAGTGGATCACAATGAAGAACTCCCTCTCACTGCCATGTTGTGTTATTCTTTAAAACACAGATACCAGGCCAGAAAGCTATATCGTTGTGCTTTTTTTTTTTTAATGTGTGTCTCTTTGATTTCAGGCTGTTTATGTTGTGAATATTATTATTCTGTTTTGTCTACAACAGTGATAGTACATTTTAATAAAAGTCAGTAATCTGTCTCTGTTACACTGGTGATGCGGTCTATTACATGAAGTTTAAGGAGCGTTATTGTATAACCCTCACTGGATTAAAATTGGTCTGCAGGAGAGTTTTGATTTAGTAACCTCAGACACCAGAGAAACCACAGAGCTCATTTAAAACGTTTTGTTTCCTCACAGCTGAATTGCTTCACTACAGTCAACCACTTGTTGTCATCCTGTGGGTCTATTGTTTGTTCCATGAAAAAGACTTGATGTGAAATAATTTATTTGAAAAGAATAAAGCTGGTTTTGGAACCTTGCTGCGCTTGTGTTTTCTCATTCTTTATTTAGCAAATGATGTATGTGCAAAGTCGTAAAACTTCTGCTGCATCATGTAGCACTACCGCAGAGAGATATTTGAAACATGCACTGATGATTTAAATTAAGGGACAAAAACAGTGATATGAAATCAAGTTGCCTGAATCTCAGTTGCGTTGTTTGCATGAAGGGCCCCCTCGGAGGGCTGTGTAAGGATTTGGTTTTTTTCTGGGTATTAATTTAAGTTTCTGTGTCTATTGAGTCTCTGTGTTGTCCTATCTACCCCTTGATTGCTCCCACCTGTGTCTCGTTTCCCTGACTGTGTGTATTTAATCCCACCTGTCTTCCTTGTCTAGTTGTCTTGTCAAGCTGTCTGGTCTTTTTTTCTGTTCTGCCATCAGTTGTTTGTTGATGCCAGTGTTTGAGCTCTTAGCCTTTTGCTCATTCTGTGCTGCCTGGACTTTGGATTTTTGTATTGTTCACCATTAAATCATCATTCTCACTCAACAACCTGGGTTTATCGCATCTTCCTCGCCACCTCATACCGCAAATCATGTCCTTCTGCTGCCCAACAGCAAGTTAAAATGCAGTAAGTTATCTGAGATAACTCAAATTCAAGCAATAATACATAATCCAGTTAACACCCAAGATGAAAGTAATGATGGTTAAGTGTGCAGAATGAAATTATTTTTGACAGGTATTTGTCCAGCGAGGAAGATGATGTTTGGAGAAATGTTGGCAGTAAATGACAACACATTCTCCACCCCAAGGATTCACAAAGGCTCTGTGGGAAGCCCAATCTGCATGCGGTTTGCTACACTGGTGACAAAAAAAATGCTAGTTTAGATGTGAATGAATTGTTTCCTTCCTTGCCTACTAATGTACATGTGTAGCAATACTCCTTGTTCTCTGGACAAATATGTTTGCAAAATATCAGCAAGTCATGCAGTGGTTATCTAAATCATATTGGGAATTGATGGAAGAATCTCGCTTCTACACACACGAACAGTCCATGTTTTACTAATGAGGGCTTTCACTGAACTATAGCGACGTAAGCTGTCAAAACACCATCTGTCACACCACTCAGACTCTAACAGGAACGTGCTGTTTGGGCTTAAAGTCTCTGAAAGCCAATGCTAAACATGTGGTGGACGGGAGAAGTTAAAATACAAAATTACAATCGGATCGAAGCTGTAAAACACGGTTGTCTCAGTGGTTCAGCTAATTATTGTAAATGGATCCATGGGGAAAGTTGATTGACGTTAATGCTGGACATTAATCTCTGAAATTTAGCAATCTTACAAATCTCTGGTAGCAACAGCAGATTTAAGAATTGCTACATTTTAAACAATAGGGATTTTAAAAAAAATGTGGCAGAGCTCACTGCTGTTCCAAATGATCATTGTACGTATGGAACGTCAGATTACCTTTTATACAGGCCGAACTCAATAGGCAGAAACATTCATTTAAAATTGTTAAATATATCTGTAAAAATGATGATTCTGGACGATTGCTATAGTTCTATCAACATATATAATAATTCTGGAACCAAAGTAAGAGAAATTGTTCCCTTAAGATAGTGAATAAGCTCAGGTTTACTCCAGTATCAACGCTTTATTACAGTTTTCTTGAAAACTATTACCAGTTAATGTTTTATAACTCCACCAAACTGTAGTAGAGTGATAAAGGAAAAGTACAAATATATAAGGAAAAATAATTCACTCTTATTTACAAAGCAGAGATCTATGATTTCCACTCAACAGTGTTTTCTAGACATTTGCAAGAATCAGAACAACAAGCAGATATTTGTTACAAGCGCTCTGATTCTGTTCAGTCTGTTCTAACAAGGCAACAAACATTACTATCTAATACACCAGGGTTAACACTTGGAGGTGTCACATTTCAGATTTTCCCCAGAGATCTGGGAACCGGCATCTCCAGCTCAGATAACCAGCATTGTAACTTTTCGATTAGAATGTTGACAAAGACCAAACCTTGAACTCCATCCTCATTTCTATGCGATATCTCTGGCATCTCTGAACCCTCACTAAAAACCAGCAAGAAATACAGTAGGCTCACACATAAAGCTAGCTGCATGCACTTTTGACCCTTCTTCACAGTCCAGTCTGGTAAATCCACTAAGCTTCAATTTGTCTGTGATGACACATTTGTCCACTGGGAACAAAAACACATGTTAGTTGTTCATGCTCCAGCCTCCTTCACAAACTTTGCAACAAGCTCACCAATAGCTAATCCATACACAAACACGGATTCATACACACAACAAAATCCTCTGTTGGGGCCTTTAAAGGCGACGGATGCCGTGTGGCATTGAAACGTCAGGTGGCATAAACCTGTCTGTGCTCTACTACCCACACAGGACCTGGACCTGTCACCTGGAAGATGAGTCATCATAACCTACGATTAATAACCTGTGTGGCTGCACACAGGTGATGACACATCACATCAGTGGCACATCGCTTCATGTGTTTAATAGTCTTCACTTTGTACCAAGATGCCCTATGGGTGTTTACTAGAACTCTGCTTCTGGTAAAGTTTCATTTTCTAACAAGTATAATTACTCAACACATTCTGTAAATTCAAAGTAAACACGGAAATAAATGTTCATATGCTCAAGGAATATGTTTTTTTCCTACAATAAAATATCCTCAGAAGGCAGTTGCAATCATATCAGAATTTTTACATGTCTTGTAAAATGCCATGAGATGACATGCTCTAATTTAACGCACAAAATGTTAAAATGCATGTGAAGGAAAAACTAATCAACAAAATTGTATTTTATAAAACATATGTTACAAAGTAATTATGCCTTATAGATAATTCTGGCTTTACTCTTAAGGTTGAAAACCTATTGTCAGGATTAATGTTTGCATTTTCTTCTGACATCTTGTGAATGTTTTCTAACAGGCCAAAAAAAAAAAAACAACAACAACAACACCCTGCACCTACTATTTTCTAAATGCACTATCTAAAGCAAATACCAAAAAGTATTTTGCAAAGATCGACATTACACTATAATGCTTTTTATGCACCAGTTAATAAAAGACGTATTTATTTTAAGCGCTGTTGATAGTACAAGTCCTAAAATCGTGTATTTAGGACTCAGTCGCTGGTCTCTCAGTCTGGCTCCGCCTCTTTGGTTGAGTGTGGTGCGAAGCGGCAGCTGCAGTGGTAGCTGGGCCCTCCCTCTTTCCCTGCAGATAAGTATTCGCAGCCCCGCTATCCCAGGCATGGATGTCGGTTGCAGCGAGACATGGCAGTGCGACATTATACTCTCGACATTAATCTCTCTACGCCAGGTAAGATGCTTGGAAAAAGACTCCAGAAATTGCGTGTTTATTCAGTTTACGGCCCCTGTAGCCAAGCAGCGTGTTAGCTAGCCGGCTGAACAGCTAATATTGACTCGCTAGTTTGTAATTGCCCTTCAAAACTGCAGGTTGGGAGTGATTTAGACGGAATTCAGCTCAAGCATGTTCGGTAAATTTTGGTTTGAAGGGTAAAGTTAACGTGGATAAACATTTTTACGTTTATGTGCTGCTGCTTGTTCACTTGAATGTTATGTGGGATTTTCTCGCAAATTTGCAAGGCACTAGTGAGCGGCTCGATGCTTGTCTTGCTAACAATGTGAATAAAGCATGTTCAATTCTGCGCTGTCGCAGAGGAAATAGTCCCTCTTCCGCCATTTTTGTAGTTTTGCTTGTGAAGGCTGAACTGACCCCAAACCCTCGCCGTTTAAAAAACATTTACAAGTACCAATGTCGCAACAACTGACCATATTTAAAAGTAAAAATAATAACCTGCCATTGTGCTATTATTGATGGAAATTTTTTAATTAAAGATATTAGAAATATTTTCCCCCCAGATTTTTTAATATATTTTATTAAAGTACATTTAGGAGACCCTTTTACATAATTTGATAAAAACTACGCATGGTATTTTATAGATAAAATACAAATTATGTACAATTATTCTTAAAGCAGTGCTTCTCAATTCCAGTCATCAGGCCCCCCTGCTCTGCATGTTTTAGATGTGCCTCTATACCAGAACAGCTGATTCAAATGATTGCATGACCATCAAGTACTGCAGAAACCTGTTAATCACCCAAATATTCAATCCAGGTGTGTGGCAGAAGGGAAACACTTAAAACATAGCCCTACAGCTGGCTTATGCCCAGCAACTGAAAACATGCACCATGAAATAAATTTTTATAAGTGAGTTAGTTATAAAATGAGGAAGGCATACATTTAAAACTGCAAAAAAAAAAAAAAACAATTTATTCTCTTCTCTCCGTAACTGCTTACCTGTAATTGAAAAGTCTATCTGACAAAAAGGTCATTATCGATTCAGATGTGACTTTATTAATCGTACTAATGTGCCAGACTGCTATAATTTTTTTCCATCTTTCTGTTTCTGTTCGTCTCCAGTCGACTCGGCCTCTGTAGTGCCTGGTCTGCTGTCCATATTTCATGAGCAGGAGCTGACAGAGACTATCCATGACACAAATGGGCATGGATATCTAGCTACATTTGTCGGCAAGAATGGGCGGTAAGGAAAGCAAGAAGAATATACGACACTGACGTTGAAGTATCCAGAGCTTTCTAATCTTCCAATTTTAAACCAAAAACAAGTTGGCAGCAATTTATTTTAACATTGTCAGAGTTTAATTAGCTCAGTTAGTCTAGTGAAGTTGAATGAAGTTTTATTCCTCTTACTTTTCAACATGCTTTTCTTTGGTGCCATCTGGTGGCCAAAAGTAGGAAGTCTAGCTTGAATACACAACTTACTCTGCTGCTTTATTGTGACTGCCTGAGGTATTGTCATTGTGTTGCTTTGAATATTTAGTTAAGATAAAAGAAATGCTATTATTGTTAAATAATCTTGATAAATGAGCTTTCCAACGATGTGCAGTAATTGGCTGTGTTTGACAGTCATTTATGTCTCAGTTCTAAATCTTGCAATAAGAAGTTTAACTCCCACTTAAAGTGGTTCTGACTTGGCTGTCAGTTTAGACTGATTCTTTCTCAGAACCATCTAGGAACGCCCAGGTTAAATACTTGAACTGTTTTAGTTACTGGGTGTTTGATCAACTTTTTAATCAGAATTGAAAAGTACAATTTAGAGTATCCTCTGTGAATGAAATCCTTGACTCTGAAGAGGATTTAGTGATGTTTGAGTCCTCCTCTTCTAGAGGGTATGTTCATAAATTGAAAGGTAAACTGAGAGGACTTTGTTTTAGATTTATTTTAAATATTTTCTTAAACCGATTGCATTAGTGGTAAGCAAGGTTGGTCCAGTGTGAATGTTTGAACTTAAACCTTCAGGCTACCGTCTCTGTTGGAAGAGTGATGGGGTTAGATGTTGTAGTTTTATGTTATGGGTGGAGTATCATTTCACCAATAAAAGGTTTTATAAGTTTGCTTTATTAAATCTTGTTTACCAGGCTCGTCGTTCTGCGTGTGCACTCCCATGGGCTGGTCACCGTCGATCTGCAGTGTCACGAAGATGATAACATTGCACAGCTAGACAATGTAAGTGATCAAAATGAAAAACACGTGGAGTTTTCAATATTATTGTATTTCAAGCTTGTCGTGGCATACAGTTTTAAAATGCAAGACTTGATGGGAAGAACAGCTATGCACAGACATTTATTTATTTTTTTTTTCATTTCCTCCACAGCTTTTAAATGCACTGGAAAATAAGTTAAAAGTTCTGTTAAATGGAAATATTACAAGGATTAAAAGGTGAGGGTCCTGGTTCTCATGATGTGTTTCCATTTGGGATGTTTGAAGACTTTATTTCATCAAGGATCTGTCATTATTTTTCATTTTCCCTCCAGGCTTCCAGCCTTAGTACGAGGAGCAAAAGTTGACCGATACTGGCCCACAGCTGATGGCAGGCTGGTGGAGTATGACGTTGATGAAGTGGTTTACGAAGAAGATTCTGCATACCAAAACATAAAGATATTGCACTCACGGCAGTATGGAAATATCTTAGTCCTTGATGGAGATGTCAGTAAGTATTTATATAATAAACTAGTACACACAAGAAAGCTCATTTAGACGTCTGACTCTTTTTAAAAATATTAACAGAAGGCAACAAAGGGGACAAATAGACGGCTTGTGTTATATTTATGTTCATTAATAAAAATATTTTTTATTGTGGACAAATGTGGCCATTATTAACTTCAGCTTCACTCAGGACAGCTTTACACAAAATTGCATCTTGTTATTAATTGTATGTAACTGATGTGTTAATGTTGCTGCAGACCTGGCAGAAAGTGATTTGGCGTACACACAAGCCATCACAGGTAATGGAAGAGAGAATTATGCAGGGAAGGAGGTGCTGATATTAGGAGGAGGAGATGGAGGCATCCTTGCTGAGTTGGTCAAACAAAAGCCAAAGATGGTCACCATGGTGGAGATATCCTTTTGAAATTTTTTCTGACTTTAACACCCTATATGAAAGTAAGTCGACATCTTAACCTGACTCCTCCTTGACGAGGCATGCACATTGACCAGAAGGTGATCGATGGGTGCAAGATGTACATGAGGAGGACTTGTGGCAATACCCTGGACACCCTGAGGGGCGACTGTTACCAAGTGAGTGCTGGGAAATTAATGATCTATTGGGGAAAATTCATTGCCATCTCACAACTGTGACGCAAAATAGTTTGGTACAAGTAATGTTTTATTTGCTTCTCTAGTTTAAATATTCTTTTTAGCATTGTTTAATAACTTTGAATAGAAATTTTCAACGATAATGTATTTATTGCTGTTTGTATAAAACCAGAAATTCTGACTGAAGTACTTTACAATAAGTTATCTGTAGAGCAAATTGCGAATGTTGAATACCTCAAAGTAAATGTCAAAGATTTTACCGTAGTCAACATGTGTTGTGCATTGCAGATTCTGATTGAAGACTGTGTCCCCTTGCTGAAGAAGTATGTCCAGGAAGGAAGAACATTTGATTATGTAATTAATGACCTCACTGCAATCCCAATATCTACTTCACCAGAAGAAGGTTCCTGCATATCCATTAATCCATTGCACACGCTGTGGCTACTTACGCATAATATAGAAAAGTCGGTGTTTAGTCTTTTCTCTGAAACTGTGTGCTCTCTGCAGACTCTATGTGGGAATTTCTACGTCTCATCTTAGATCTGTCAGTGCGTGTCCTGCACCCCAAGGGGAAATACTTTACACAGGTCAGTTGGGTTTTTTTTGCAGTATCTGCACAGTTTAGAGTGAAGCAGTCAAGCTTATCAGAGTCTGAAAGCTTTGTCAAAAGATGTACCATCTTAAGAGAAACTGGCAAATTTGCTCCAAATGACAAAATGTATGTCTAAAGACTTTTCTGTTTGTTGCGATTAGGGCTGAAACGATTCCTCGAATGATTCGAGTACCTCGATTACTAAAATTCCTCGAGGAAAATGTACCTGCCTCGAAGCTTCGTTAATTTATGTTTTATTAGTTAGCGCACCGTGTTCTGGCCGGGACTTCATTTGCGTTGCGCGGAGCTCTCACTTCCGCCTCTGAGTTGTTGACAAAAGCTAAGTCTCAGCGGCATAAAGTCCAATCTTCAAGATTGGCCCGTGGGGATTTTATTGATTGATGATAATGCCCGACTTTTTATCGTTTTTGGGGAACCAATAAGCATCCTTAAAATGACTGGGGGAATGCCTGGAGTACGGCAGCATTTCTCCTCCGGGGCTGCTGGTTGAAAGCGAACGGCGGGAAGAGCGCTGAGGTGAGCGGATAGACTGAGCAGGGCGGGCGGCTGAGTAGCTGATGCTTACCGTGTAAATGTAGCTTTACCGACGAACCGCACAATAAATTTCATATCCCGGACTAAAGAAACGGGTGGCGGAGCGCATCGTACATGGCTGGTAGATGAGTTTCTGAGTGTGACCAGTGAAGGTGTCGTAAATATCCCGTATTGCTTCCCCCCGTGTTCGTCCCCCGGTTTAACGGTTCGTCAGTCCGCTGGTCTATTTCCTCCCCTCCACCCCATCTTGCGTTCGTTCATTCGCCCTCTCCTCCCACTCCAGGCGGCATTTCCCGTATTTTCAAACCCAAAGCGTGACAGGTTAGGTGGCAAGGTGAGTTTAATTAATCTATTAAACTCACTGAAGATGAATACATAAACTAAAAGCTGGATTGTAGACATTTTTTATAAGCATATTTGTGAGCCTGCCTCTTTGTTATTAAATTCAATATAATTTCAGATTTTTCTATAACTTTTCTTCTGGTTAACTTAGAAAGTGAGCTATTATTGTTACAGGTTAGTTTTCTAAACTACAAAAAAGCAACTGTTAGGGATGCTCAAATATGAAAAATTGGACTGATATTGATATCTGATAGTAACACCGGTATTATGCCAGATTTACCAATATTTCATTTTAGAATTTTTTTTATCCGATTACTCGATTAATCGTAAGAATAATCGATAGATTACTCGATTACTAAAATATTCGTTTACAACAGCCCTAGTTGCGATTAACAATTGGAAAACAATACACAGTAAACATGTTTGACAAAAACCAACCAGCCAACTTTCAAGCATAATGGTGATGATTCAGGGTTGTTTAAAATCATATTAACACAATGCAGTCTAATCAGAGGCTTCAGACTTTAACCCAAAATGATCAGTTACTAATTTGTTCCAATGTATGTTGACTTCATGCTTTTTTTTTTTTTTTTTTTTTTTTTTTTTTTTACCCCCTCCCTTAAGCACAGTCAGGCAATTTTGCAAATGAAGTATAACTTCAAAGAGTAATACTTCAAAGTAGGGATGCATAAAATTTTACTGATATATTTCACAACCTTTTCGACAGCTTGAGAAAGACCACACACAATTATTCACCACTGTTTCTCCTTTTCAGTTAAACTCCCACAATCCTCCTCTTCATCACCAATACCGTCATATGACGAAACAAATAACATAACCAAACGCCTCCATTCAAATGGCAACAAGATGGAAATATCAGTTGCTAATATCGGCCCAATTTTATTTATCAGATCAATTCCGATAAATTGAAAAATGACTGATATATCAGCTGATACCGATATAGAATGCGGTTAATTTTTTTTTTTTTTTATGTGTGCATTATAACTTTTTTCCATTTTTATTCCATCAGGGTAACAGCGTGAATCTGAAAGAGGCGCTGAGTCTATATGAAGAACAGCTGGGAAAGCTCTCATGTCCTGTAGATTTCCAAAAAGAAGTGGTGTGCGTACCCTCCTACCTGGAGCAGTATCCTTCATTTTTACCGCCCAGTCATGGGTTTAAATCATGACATGCAGATCAACGCGTCATAAAAACAGTAGTATCATAAAGACTCTGTTTGTGGCCCTTAATAATCTTTTCAGATGGGTTTTCTACACTGCGTGGAAGAAGTGAAGACTTCCAGTTTTCTGAGCAGCTGGAATGCGAACGTTTGAATTCCCTTCTGCTTTTCACTTAGGCTTGAATGTGTGGTCTGACTGAACATGACATGAACACGGAAGGCTTGGAAAACGATTATTAAATAGTTACTGACTTGTTCGTAAGGTTTGTTGCACCAACCGTTAATGTAGATCTTAAAGTGTATCTGTTAACTGCCAACGTGCTGAGGGACTGTTTCTTGGGTGATTTATTGTGACTGGATCCAACTTTCAGGATCTTCTTGGATATAAACAGAAGATCCTGTTTACTCTTAACTGATTGAAAACATCATTGCTGTGTATGTTTATTTTCTTGAGTTAATACAATGAGTTTCGTCAGAGTCTGAAGGAATTAGGCTGTTTGAGGTCGAGACCTCATCTTAATGCTCTGTTCCTAAGCTTGATCATCCCAGTGAAGTAAAACATGGAGGAAATAGGCAGACCTCGGTGTGTCCATTGCGAACGCAGCAAACTTCTGTTTTGTGATGGTGAAACACTCCACCCTATTTTAAGCCGGTTAATGTGAAAAGGAACATGCAAAGGTTGCTGTAAATTCAGTCTATTATTTGAAGGTGCACATGAATAATTATCAATGCCATTGAATCCTGCTCCTTAGGTTTTGATTTATCACTGTTTGCTGCAACTATTTTTGTGTTAATGGATTTGACCTTGACTTGCATGTCTTCTGAAGAAACTTTTACAATTTATAAACACTGATCTGGTACACTGACAATGTTGTAACTTTGCCCACCATATGTGTGTGAATCTGATGTAAGTTTAAGCTTTTTTTTTTTTTTCCTCCTTTTGTTTCTGCCACTGAAATACGATGCAGCTCTTTCAGTCTGTATCAAGGCAGTGTGGTTCATCCTGATGAGTGCTAAGTGTTGTAGTCCAGGTGTGTTAAAGGGAAATTATTCCTCATTGTTGCCATCTGTGCATGTGCTGGTTTTGATCTGTTTTTAGCACCTTTGATTTCTCCTGATTAAGTATACTGGGTGCATGCTGAAGACTGTGAATGTAGCTTGCATAGATATACAGAACACAGCACATTAGATGGACCCTCTGGGACATTTATTTATTCAAACAAACTCACCAAATGCTGTTCTGATAAACTGTTTGACCATCTGCAATTAGTTTTGAGGAAAATGGCTTGTTTTTTTTTTGCCCCCTTATGTTTCATATGTATAGCAAAAATACCAAATGTTTGGAGCTGTAGAGTAAATATGTTGCAGCACACATTGCATTGTAACAACTGGGTGCTTCACTGCTTGCATTTATGTAAAGAAATGCTGAAATAAACATAAAAATGGATATAAGCCTCTTAAAGCCAAGTCGTGCTTCTGTCTTGGCTGCAGCTCTTGCAGACAGGAAATTTCCAATGTCATCCTACTTTGCTAAGCTTCTGTTGTGCTTCAGTTTTCTTCTGTTACTTTCAGTGAAATTGTAATTTAATATGCACAGAGAAATCGTTTGGTGTGTTTGCAGCTGGTGTTAAGGTTAGCCTGAGGACGGCATCACGCTCCAGATGGCTCCGTCACACAAAAGGTCTGAAGCATAATACGGTTTCTCAGCAGACAGACTTAAGTTGGATCCAACAAAACTTAAACAGAAAGCTTGTCTGAAACTTTAAACTTTATAGACAATTCTGGGGTTTACTATGTTTTTCTATTATTTGATTAACAAGTGGATAAAGGGAGATTTGAGTGATTTATCCACTATGTTTCAGTGTTGATTTACAGCAGCAGAATAAAAAAATTGTGAAGTCAGTTGACCAACATGACTTGGATTGACCTTTTTTGGCAAATATTTTACTTTGGGCATTCATATTTCAACTGTTTAATATGAGAACTTTTTGGATACGTGTGGGATTTTAAAATGTGCTGCTATTGGATTATCTAAACTAAAGGCATATCTCAGTGTCAGTTCTTAGATTTGAAAAGGGAACTCCATAAATCACAAATACTTCAATGACAAAAGAAATGTAGTCTATTTATTGCTATATGAACTTTAATTTGCTTTTTGAAAGCAACAGATGCAAGATCATTAAATCTAAGATACACATTAAAATGTTATATGAAGGTAAATAAATATGTATATTAAAGATTATGTAAAAAGCACAAAAAATAGCTTTAGTGTTTTAAAAAAATATATTCAACTTTAGACTTAGAATTTCTTAGAAATCAGTCAACTAATACATGTGACGGAAATGAACAATACATATTTTCTGGTAAATTACATTTTATACAGGCAGTTAACGGGCTGCTCTCTGGGTCAGGACCCCCGTCGACTCCGGAGCTGCTGTCTGTTGATCTCGTTGAGAACCACATCTGTCCTCGGTTCTTCGTCAGCTGTAATTATTCTGTCTTCAAGTGGATTTCCTGCAATGTACATGTTGGTAAATAATAGTTATTAAACCTATCCACAATTATAAAGATAGACAGGTAAAGATAGACAGAAGGCAATACTTCATCTCTTATCCAGCAGCTTATTTCTTCAAATTTGAAGTACAAGCAGAATCCTGTTCATACATATTCAACACATAATGATCATGTTGAACTGCCACCTGAATCTTGGAGCTACTCCTATTTTTTGCTAGTATACCATACTGGACCTACTGGTCATGTCTGGTACCTTTCTCCAGAGGTCATGCTCAGTGACTATCCATAGGACAATGATTCAAAACAATAAAATTATTGCCAATAACAATGGTAAATATGATTTAATGTACAATTGTTTTCCAGACAGAATGACCTCAGATTAATAATTATTTAATTCTGTGTGCGATTATTCAGCAGTAATATTTATTTTCAGGTATTTTACACATCCTTGGAAGGAATGCCAATGCATGTGGCGTGTTGGGTCAGTCAAGACCTATCACAGAAGGCATAACGTTGTTAAAGTAGGAATTCTTGCTTACCAATGCCGTTCATCTGCCCTGATGGCGTACTGGGCAGAAAAGTGGATCTGGATGGCCGACTGCTTTGTGAGGACGTAAAGGAGGTCAGAGGAGACTTCTTTGCGGTTTTCTGTGTTGCAGTGCGACTCCATTCTAAAAGAATTACGACATAAAAGAAAATGCAATATATAAGAATAAAAAAGGTATTTTATTATCTTTAAAAAAATGCATTGAAAACTAGCTTACGAGTCTTAGATACAGGTGCACATTTTCATCAGACTCACCTGAGTTTTCTGGGAGTCTCATACTGCCGCAGCACAGGTAGGTCCTCCACTGCCTTCTGACGGTTTCTTTCGCCGCACAGTGGAACACAAATATGAAGAATCCTGCAAAATGCAAGAAAAATCTTTGGGGATCAGCAAAGTTTTTAACTTACTCTTTTGGATACAGGACAGGTGTAGGGTTCAACAACTCACCTTGCAGGGAATTAAAGATGGCAAAGAGGTACATAAATGCCAGATTAACAGGACCCCACGCAAAAAAGGCAAATCCCCACGTGAGACCTAGGAGGAGGGTGATCCCGATCACGCTGCGTGCGTCCTGCGCCGTGCTGCGGTGCTTGTTGTTATGAGGATTCTGTTTTTTTATCCGGTGCAACTGGACTAAGACCACACCAAACATGATGATGTTGAAGATGAAAATCACACCGAAGTAGGCCACAACTGTCACGTAGAAAGCGATGTCGTTTCTTATCCAGCAGCTGCAAGACAACAAGGAGGAAGAGTGAATAAGCTACTCATTATTAGTGATTTCATATGGAAGTTTAAACAGGGTTTTAAAGGGTCTAAACCTTAATAAATTAGAGAAGTATTGTAAAGAGGAGAGGACACAATTCTTCCTTAATAATGTAGCTTTGGGCCTTATTTGTGTATCATGAACTGAGATTTTAAATCCAATGATGATAATGTAATTTTGGACTCCTGAGATCAAATTTGACTCATTTTAACTTTTTAAAGACCAGATCATTTTTATTCATTATGCCCTGACACATAAAAGCTACACTTGAAAGTGGCATGCTTTATTTTCCTGTGATTGTAGCTGTGAGTAAAACCCACTTTCAGCTTACTCAACTTACAAGTCGTCACTTGTTCCATCTGAAAACTTTCCATAGGACATGAGGCCGTAGTTGTTTTTGTCAATCGCAATCACAATGATGACCACTAGCATTGGGACTCCCCAGCCCACCAGCGAGAACTTCAGCATGTAGTGGGATATGTTGTCATTGAAGACTTTCACGAGCGCGTAGTACATGTGGACCCCCTCGAGCCCCATCCAGGTGAAGGAAACCAGTAGGAAGTAGTGAAGGAACCAGGCCGTGGAAATGCAGAGGCCCACGGCTTTGGGATAAAGAGCCAGCCAGGCGTCCACCAGGAAGACCAGGTTGAGCAGCAGAAGAGCCAGGCAAAGCTGGATCAGAATTTTGGATGGGATGTCTTTACGCAGCTTTCTGTTGGGGTGAAAGGATTTAGACGTCAATCACTGATACATAAGTTGTTAAAAGTTGTTTTACATGCTAAAATTCTTTTACCTTTCCGCATTTTCTTCAAATCAAACCGCTATTGTCAGTGTGATTTACTGAGATTTGACGTCAGACTAATGCTAATGGATTTGCTCTCCCAAATAAAAATCTGAAAACTTACACGTTGGCATTTAGCATCTTTCAACCCTGTCGAGAAAAGTCGAGCTCATCCCACTTCCCCATGCTGGAGATTTTAGTTTAATAATAACAATAAATAAAGTTATCTTTAAAACTAATTACACAGGTGACATCAAGACCCAACAGTAGAGTAAGACGGTAATAAAATTAATCTGGTTGTGTGTGTTGTTATTGTGTCCTGCAAACTTTGCTTTAATTCTACTTTTTTCTATTTAATCATAAAAAATCATAGTTAGGCAGAAAGAGAGTCATGGAACAGGAAGAGCAGGTTTCCTGAAGAAAGGGGAAGTTTCCAGCCCGCATGTGTTTAAAAATAGTTCAGTGCTCATTTCAAAGCATTAAAGGTTTAAAGAATAACATCTAAACATTTTGAGTAATTGGATAAAACCCAGAGTAAAATACTTAAATTAATAATGATAACTTATAATTAAGCCAATAATTAATATTGGTTTAACCAATGGTTGATATTGGTTTGATTATAAGAATATTTACACTTACTGTTATAGTACTTACGGGTGAAACAAGTAACTGTAACATGGTATCAAAATAATTAGATTTCCATTAATGTCTGTAACAACTCACATTATGATTATAATAAGAGTAACTAATAAGATATGGTTATTATAAAATTATAAATGAATGCTAAATCAGAGAAACTAAAAGGTTATAAATATGATTTTGACATTGAACTTGAAATGGAGTGAAATGTGTAACTGTAATTAAAGGTCACTGATGTTGTGTTGGAGGTAGATGGTAGGTGAAAGGTCAGGGGAAAAGAGGAACTGATAGGAGAGCAGAGGTGACCAAGGCCGTATTGCTAAACTTTAAACTTTCCTAAGAAAAGGTTAGATGCAAGAGGACTGTTGAGCAACCCTGGGACATTAGAACAGACATCATGTCTCCAAAACGGTGATGGATATGAGATCATCGGTCCAAGCAGTCAGCCAATGAGACAGGCACAGCAACAAAGCTAGCCAATGCAAATGCACCAAAAGGGTGGATAAACCCTTTATAAGGTGAGTGCAAAAGAGGAGTCTTTGGTTGGATCCTTTAGGCAGCTTCGAGCCAAGATCGAGATGGACAAAGAACTCTGCAGCTAAAGAAGAGCCGGGGCCACAGAGCCGAAGACTGTTCTGCACATGTGGACCAACCCGTTAGCCCGGCAACATGTGGCTTCAAATTGCACTTCTCTCACCAGCTGGGTTCGGGACTCTAAAGACCAAGGCAAAGATGAAGATGAAGATAAAGATGAAGATGAAGATAAAGACAAGGCAAAGAACAAAGGCAAAGATGAAGAACTGGTTTATTCTTTCCATGAGACCAACTCGTCTACATCTCAGTGGACCAGAAAGATCGTGAGACGAGAAGAAAAGAGCTACAGAGCTGCAAGACAAGAAGCTGAGGACCGCTACGCGCATGAGGAAGTCACCGTGAGGCCCGAGACCTGCCGCTCTAAGTCAGTACTCTTCCTGTACTGGGAGCCCCCTGCTGCTGCAACACCTTTCTAATCATCAGGCCAGTTCTGTGGTTCAAGATGCCAAACTACGTTCGTCTCTCTCAAAGTTTCCCTTTTTTAGTTCACAGTGTCAGCATTAGGGAAAGACAGGCTAGATTTTTGATTTTACTTATTTGATTATTTCTGTTACTGATTTAAGCTGTACTGACCCTTGCAAAATTGCCTTACTAATAAATAATTAGCATTAAGAAAATCTAAAAGATGTTGTGGACATTCAATTAATGAGCTACCTTAAAGGTCTTTGATGGTTGTAAAATAGCTATGAAGTTTGATTCTGGGAGGAAAAAGTGGAAAATGTTTTATAGGTTGCTTTTAGCCAAAACAACACCCTTGGGACTGGCTCGAGTCACTAAAACCTACCTGGTCAGTAACAAGTTTAATAAAGTTGTAATAAAGAGAAAGAGCGACCGTTAACAGGTGTGCTCTGTGAAACTAGCTGATTGCGGGCTGCTCGATCTGGCTAATTCACAGGGTGAAAAAGGGTGGGACATCTGGAGGCAGAGGTCGTTAGAAGCCAGGCTAGTCTTTCTCGCGGCCAGCAACCTCTTACACCCTCAGGGGGTATAAATAAATTTAAATCTTAACATTTTGGGCAAAACCTTTATGCGGAATAGTTTTTGAAAGATTAAAGCCTCTTTTAGCGGATTAAAAAAAAAAAATTTAAAGGCACTTGGAGCCTTTGTTTACAGAGCGAGCCGAGGTCACGTGGCAGCTGGACCCCCCGGTGGGTCCGTCGGGTTCTAGGTTAAACAGAATGTCCTCTATATTCTCATCTGTAGTAATACTCAGGAGTTAGAGGCTTCCCGGACCCGTTAGACGGAGAGCTGGGAAGCACATCTCCCTCCTCTCAGAATGGGAAGTAGAGAGACAGAGAAGAGGGGAGGGGGATGTTGCACGACAACAACCCTAAACTAAAAACCCTGTAACATACATTTACAAGGCCTTGTACTGGGTTAAACAATGTATCAACTCACCCAAATGCCAAGTAAGTGAGGAGAGTTACGGACAGGAAGATGGCAGAAAGTCCACAACCTATATATGTGATGAAGGTGAGGATGGTGGCCTGAGCACGACTGGTAACAGTCTCTCTGGAAATGTCCTTAAAGTAAAATCAATCAAATAGAAGACATCAGAATGACATGTCTGCTATTGTTATTAGACACACAGAGGTGTGAAATCTGCAACAGGTAATTGTGCTTACCAGTAAAATAGCAAAGCTGGTTAAATGGTTGCAGCCACAAACTGTCTCATTGTCGTTGGTTTCTTTGACAAAGCAGCCATCTGAGTTCCAGCCACCTGCACCTTCTGCAGGAACAACAACAGTTTCAAAAATGCAGCCTAATCTCAGTTTTTAAGCATGTGTGTTTATATTTTTAACTTACTGTTATATGTAAAGTCCCAGTAAACACACACTGCCACAAAATTAGCCTGTAGTTTGGAAAAAGAAGCAAGGTTTCAGTTTCAAAAATAAGTATTGTTTAGCTTAAGTCTGGAAAAAATAAGTATTCAGCAGCTTTTCATTCAAATATCCACCTGATCTCCTTTCAAAGTTTGTTGCTAATGAGCCTGTGAAAAATATCGAGCATTTCCTGTTAGAATTAGACTTACTGGAACAGGTTCCGTGTTTCTCAGGCGAATTACAACACTTTCCTGTAATCCTTTGATTGATAGATTGGCCACGCTTGCTCCCAAGATCCCACTGTTAAGTTTGCGTTGTCCTAATGAGTCATCCTGTGTTTTCATGCAGAGACGCATCAAATCGTTAGTTTGTGGGACAAATTCCACTGCACATTTAGTATATTATTCGCCAGCAATTTATTTTTTATTTTATTTGATATCAATGACACAGGTTGACTGTATAGACCTTAAAGACTGAGCTCTTCTGGTAGAAATTGAACTGGAGCCTGGAGACCAGCTTTTGTTCCTCAGCGGTTAGATTTTGAGTGAGTGAAGGAGGAAGAGTAATAGAGCCCTGAGGGATGGAGGAGTCCTTTAATGCGCTCCTTTTCAACCTTGGATTCCCCCGAACCTGCAGCACATAGGGGAACATACAGGGTGGAGAATAGATCTTTCTCAAGAATATATTTTTCACAATACAACAAAGCTATAATTTCACCAACAGAACCTAAAACGTGTAAATGTGTGAAAAGTCTTACAGAAGAGAATATAATTCAGTGCTTGGCAAAAGTGTGCTACACCTGAGTTATTATTTATGATTTTTCTCAAGCTTTTAAGGAAAAATATGCCTTTACTTGAGGGACCACAGTCTCACCTGTACATTAGTTGGATCTAAGATGGAAAAAATTGTCTCCTGAAAGTTGGCGCCATCTGCTGGTTTCACAGAGACAGCCAAAGAAGGGTACAGCAGATTCTCAGCGGTGTTTCCAATCACCAACTTTAATCCCACCGTGTCAACAATCCCAATAATCCTGTTGGAACAAAGGAACTGGTTAGTGTCATGCAGAATGATTGATCTATTTAACTATTAACAACATTTTACAAATAAAAAACGTATGATCATATGGGAAAAGTTGAATAAGTGAGAGTAACCTGTCAGAGGAGCTCGACAGCTTGTCAGGTGAAGCGTCCAACAGATTGCTGACGATGTTGACGGAGACGTCTCCCAGCTCCTTGCTGACAGTCGGGCCTGCCAGAAGCTTCTCCAGCTGTGACACCAGCTGATCTATCTGCGCTGCGGTCAGTTTTGACACGTCTTGAGCCAGTGCAAGAAGGTCTTTGGCTTGGCTTTCAGCTGCAGTGAACAAAATAGAAGAGAGGTTATGTTCTGAAAAATGATCACTGTTATCTTCCCAGAAACCAAAGGAGCAAACACAGAAAGAACATATGTTAATTAGTTATTAGTTGAAAGACTATTTTTGTCTGAGCAATCTAGATGTTGCAAAAACCAAATAATTCTAATCATTATATACATTACACCGTCATCTACAGTGCAACACGGTGGTGGCACCCTTATGTAGTGGGATTTTTTTTTTTTATTAGCAAGATCTTTTGACATTTATCAGAAATGAAAATACATTTTGAAAAGGACCAGAAAAGCACAAAACAATGACCACTCTGAAGATGTTAAAGTTTGCATATTTGGACTGGTTGAGTCAAAGCCCAAATGCAAGTTAAAATAAAAGTTAATGGTACAACATGAGCTGGAAAAAAAAATTATGTGGCAACAAACCTGATCCATTTCCTGTTGAACTCACTGAGGTGGTCACAGAAACAAATCCACTTGTTGTGCTTCTAGTTGTGTTTGATGACGGTTTCCCTCCAGCAGCAGTTGTGGGCACTGATGGGGCCCGTGTTGTGTTCTGTTGTGTGTTTGGGGTTGTTGTTGGAGTCAATGTGTTGTTGTTTGGTTGTACTGTTGGTTTCACTGTTGTCACATTCGTAATGATTGTCACATTTGGGCCAATTGTCGAGTTTATAGGAATTGTGGCATTTTGGCTAAGTGTCACATTTGGGCTAGCTGTTGTATTTAGGCTAGTAACATTTGGGCTAGCTGTTGTATTTAGGCTAGTAACATTTGGGCTAGCTGTTGTATTTAGGCTAGTAACATTTGGGCTAGCTGTTGTATTTAAGCTAGTAACATTTGGGCTAGCTGTTGTATTTAAGCTAGTAACATTTGGGCTAGCTGTTGTATTTAAGCTAGTAACATTTGGGCTAGCTGTTGTATTTAGGCTAGTCACGTTGGGACTATTTGTCACATTTGGGCTAGTTGTGGTAGATACAACACATTGCTCTTTCAAATGTACAACAACATTTTCTCCAGTTTGGCTGCAATGAAAAAGAAGTAAATCACTGTATTATTTGAAAGCATAGTTTCCATGGGATATGTTTCAGAAACAACCATGCAAAGATAACAGTAATACTGAGTTGGTAATTTTGTAAAACTTTACTTGTAGCCGAAAGTGAGATCATACGAACCATGTGAGGAGGTTAGATTCCTCTATTTCGGCACAAAAGTCATCTGGGCTTATCTCACTATCAGTATAATTGAACTGGAAGTTGAGTGAGTTGGCATTAACTTCTGCGCTTCCACAAATTGCTGCAACACAAAGCAACAGCTACATTAAATACACAGGTTATTTTTAACCTGAGTCAAACTGTAGTGAATAGATGGAGATACTTACCTGCTCGTCTCACTTGCCCGTCATACTGGATATTTTCTTCAAGCAGAAATACATTTAAAACAGCTTCTGCCACTGAACAAATTGAGACTTCCCGTGCAAAACCTAATATCACTCTGCAACTCAGCCTTCAATAAAAAGAAAAGAATAAAACAGTTTTTAAAAGGTTTCCAACACATGAGCATACAGGTGACTCTAAGGAAATTAGTATATCACTGAAAAGCTAAGTTACTTCAGTAATTCAATTCATTTGCACAAATGTTGACTTTCTGTTAAATATTTCCCAATTCTTTGCTAGAGCCTTCTTTTACACAGATTACTGCAATAAATTAGAATATGTGTTCAGATAAGGCTCATTTGTGAGCCGGAAAAACAAAACAAACTTTAGGCAGGTATTAAACATAACTTATATAATACCCACACTTTTGTATTGAAAATGTTTATTATTGGTCTGATGTAATATTCTAACCCTAAATATCATCTTTTTCTAAAAAATAAAGGCTTGAAAACATCAGTCTACGAGTAATTAATCTATAAAATCTGCTTTATTTTGTGCTTTGCTGAGTGACCTAAATTTAGAGTTTAAGTGATTTGCAGGCCAATCAACACATTTATATTAGTGTCATCAAATCAACTACATTTTGCAGTGTGGGCAGGTGACTAGTCTTGCTATAAAATGAAGGTATGTTAATAAAGCTTAGACTTACTTTGTTCCACTCATTTCACAGTCCACACTGGCACTCTGAAATTGTACAACGCGATATTAATAAACATGCACAAAAATTTAAATTATACATGTGATCTATTCATTTTGCATTGTTGGATACTTTTAAGTATTTATTATTCTGTGATACTTGTTGATTGTTATATTTTAGTTTCTTAAAATTATACCTGATAAATTTAGCACAACCTAACACTTTAGTGATGCTTATACAATTGTTTAGTCAGGAGAAATTCAGAACTTGACTTTTTGGTAGTATTATTGAACTTTGGCTTCTACTTACCCTGTATTCAGACGCAACCGTGGCCAATGATTGACATGTAACACTGCAACAAAACATTAAAAACATAACTTCAAATGTCAGTCAGCATGACTATGTTTTTCTGTTTTTGATTTTTATTGTTCTAAATAAATAAATAGATAATTTTGTCTTTGCGAACTGAAAATAAAACTTACAGAAAAAGTATTGTTACAAATCAAAAAGCAAAACATACTTTGTACTGATGGAGCAGTTTGGTCGTTGTGCCAGAGTTGAAATCTGTAAATGTAAGTAAATATTATCGTCTGATACATCACGAGTGTGTTGCAAGAGTGATTAATAAAAAAGGAGGTTACCAGAGATGAAAGAGATGAAGAGTTCATTGTTGGGTCTTGTAGTGAAATGGAAAAAGTGTAGAACGCATCTGAAAACAAAAACACGAATTACATCGTAAATTTTGTATTGATTTTGATAACAATTTTGACTGATGAAATACTAACCAGATCTGTTGCAGTAGGAAGGGCAGCTACAACTGTTCTCTAAAAATGAAAGAAGAAAAAATACATAAAAATCTAAATACTCTATGCATTTTAAATATATTTTAAATAAATACCTCACCTGTCACACAGTCTGTTAAGTTTATTGGTGGAATGACATATGCAGGCCCAGACTCCACACTGATAAAAGACAAACATCACATTTTGTTAAATTTGTTCATTTAACTTTATATGCTTATACCAGCTCTTTGCATATTTTAGAAATAAAAATATTCCGCCACTGCACGACACAGAAAGAACATTTTGGCTTTTTTAATGAAATTTCTTGATTTCTTCTTTTATTCAATGAGTCAAAGATTTGCACATTGAAAATAAATATTTTAGGTTCAGGACATCTGTAAAGATGATTCATCTGTTAATCTCAAATGCAGGAAAACATCAGGATGTTAATTTAGATTCAACACTGAAATCTGTAAAAGTGTCAGAGGACCTGAGGGTCTTTCTTTCCACATCAGTGTAGGAAAGTATGAGCCTGTTACTGGTATCAATATCAAGCACATACATTTATGCTTGATATTCCAGAAAAATCAAAATTTTATTTTTTTAAAGACATTTTCTGAATTATCAAGCCCAGTGAAGTCTTTGAAGTATGTGTGTCGATTTTGATGAATTTCCACTTAATTGTGCATGATTGTCGTGATCAGTTGCGTGGAATTGTTCTCCAGCAGGACTGCAACACATTGCTGTCGTAAACATGCTTAGCAGATACCAAACCCTTACCATGACGCGCCCAGTGGACCAGAATATATGCAGCTGTTTGGCTCCTCTAAGTTACCGCCGCACTTGTTTTGAAGCTGATCTGTTCAGAAAGATCAAGACTTTGTTACAAATGAGAAGCTTCTGAGGTTGGTAAAAAGTCCGATGTATTACTCACTCTGTTCGTCTATCCTGTTTCCCACCACATGGATGTCGGAGGAACGTTTGCTGGCTGCACAGAGCGTTTGGAGGATACAGCATGATGGTATTTTGTGACTCAGCCCAAGCATGATGGTGCACTTGGTATGACTGAAACATATCATCAGTTTTATCGAAAACAAGAATGGACATATGCATGTGTCAAATATGAGAGCTATGTTATTTCACTTACCTTATAGCAGTTTTTGTAGAGCAGGACACTTCCATTCCCTGTTAAAACACAAACCGGACCCTGTTATTCAATACTTCTACTCACCGTAAGACCTATTGCTGCATGTGATTATTAACTTACTTGAAAAACCAAAGCCGTGTCATTGCTAAAAAAGAAAAATAATAATAATATTAACACTGTAACAAAAGAGATGTAAGAATAATGCAAAAAAGTGCTGCCTAATTCAGCTGACAGTTATTTTGGAGAACATGTCACTTTGAATTACAGCCATTTATTTTTTTTTACAATTCATTACAAATGAAACATATACTGTTCTATGAATGCTAGAATATTAATAGATTATTTTCCCGAATCACTTAAGCTCATTTTTCATACCTGCTTTGCGTCAAACTGTCGCTGTTCTGGGGGACGGCACGCTTCCTCCTTGACAGTCCTGAAGGTGAGGCTTGAGGATTCAGTCTTAGAATAGTTGACTGGGTTAACTCAGGCAATAAAGTTGACAGGCTGGTGATCAAATGTGACAAGATGGGACTTGGTGTAGTTGTGGCTGGACTGTTGCTTTGTGACGCTGTAGTTGTTGTCACTGTGGTTGGAGTGTTGCTTCTTAGAGCTGTAGTTGTTGGAGTTGTTGGACTGTTGCTTCTTAGCGCTGGAGTTGTTGGAGTTGTTGGACTGTTGCTTCTTAGCGCTGTAGTTGTTGGAGTTGTTGGAGTTGTCGGACCGTTGCTTCTTAGCGCTGTAGTTGTTGGAGTTGTTGGACTTGTCGGACCGTTGCTTCTTAGCGCTGTAGTTGTTGGAGTTGTTGGAGTTGTCGGAGTTGTCGGACCGTTGCTTCTTAGCGCTGTAGTTGTTGGAGTTGTTGGAGTTGTCGGAGTTGTCGGACCGTTGCTTCTTAGCGCTGTAGTTGTTGTAACTGTGGTAGGAGTGTTGCTTCTTAGCGCTGTAGTTGCTGGACCGTTGCTTCTTAGCACTGTAGTTGTTGGAGTTGTTGGACTGTTGCTTCTTAGGTCTGTAGTTGTTGCAGTAGAGGTTGGAGTATTGCTTGTTAGGTCTGTAGTTGTTGCAGTAGCAGCTGTAGTGTTGCTTTGTGCTGCTGTAGTTCCTGCAGCAGTAGTTGTCATGTTGCTTTGTGCTGCTGTAGTTCCTGCAGCAGTAGTTGTCATGTTGCTTTGTGCTGCTGTAGTTCCTGCAGCAGTAGTTGTCATGTTGCTTTGTGTCGCTGTAGTTCCTGCAGCAGTAGTTGTCATGTTGCTTTGTGTCGCAGTAGTTCCTGCAGCAGTAGTTGTCATGTTGCTTTGTGCTGCTGTAGTTCCTGCAGCAGTAGTTGTCATGTTGCTTTGTGCTGCTGTAGTTCCTGCAGCAGTAGTTGTCATGTTGCTTTTTGATGCGGTAGTTGATGCAGCTGTTGATGTTATGTTGCCATCAGATGCTGTGGTTCCTTCTGCTGTAACTGTTGTGTTGCTGATTGATGCCTTTGATGTTGTCGCTGTTGTTTTGTTGTCATTCAATGTCGTCGTTGCTGCAACTGTGGTTGTTGCATTGTCGTGTAACACTGTTGCCGAAGCTGGTGTTGTGACGTTTTCAGTTACTGGTGTTGCTGTTGCAGCTGTAGTTGTGATGTTACTATTTATCACTGCTTCCATTGTTGTTGTGTCGTTGCCATTTATCGTTGTTGCAGCCGTAGTTGTTATGTTGAACTGTAACACTGTTGAACTATAGTTTTGCGGTAAAGTGTAAAATGCTGTTGTTGATTTATAAGTCTGTGTTGTTGCCACTTGTTCTGTCACATTTGCAGTTTGCTGAGATGTGGGTGCAGTAGTTGTTGCTCCTGCGATTGGAAACAAGCAGTGCCCCAGCTCATTTCGGAAAACCTGGCCAAGCTGAAAGAAAATAACCATGATCACATTTACTTACAGGATTCAGATGTCAAAATTCATAATCGGATTTTGGCCTCCAATTATTTTCCTTACATACCCAGGCAATGATGTCGGATTCATTCTTACTCGGTCCAGTGACATCCACGTTGACATCGAGGAAATAAAACACTACTATAAAAAAAAGTCAAATGACATTTAGAAGAATAATGTCAAAATCCATTTCGTAATGGCTGATTAGTATATTCCAAAAGAGATGTTCCTTCCCAAAGCCCCTTTGGGTAAAATATTTTTCTACGTTTGTACTGTTGGTGAGATATATCTGTCATTTGTTTACCTGGGGTCTGTGCGGTGGTTGCAGAAGTAGGAGTGATGGATGAAGCAGCAGAAGATTGACTATCAGGAACTTCAGCTGATTGGAAAAAATGGAAAATCTGTTAAAATGCATGATCAAATACAAGACGATAACCTCAAACATTATTGCTGTTGCAAAGATCAACTGCTGAGTTATCTTTTAAGTAATCTGAGTAATTTGATTCATAAAATAATTCACCGTGTTTGTATTACAATGACATAATTTGACCACTTACCCACCTTTGGGTTTGTTTCTCTGTTATACAGCTACATGTATTACAGCTGCGTCATATTTTTGCTGAGGAGTTGAATTTACCTGCTGTAGTTGTAGAAGTGTGAAAAGTAGAGGAAGCAGCTTGGGAGCTTGGAACAACAGATGTTTCACCCGCTGAAGAATAAAAAACTATTAATTTAATTTTTGTTTTCAGTTTGTGATCTTTGTCCTCTGTATTAAGTTGTCTTAATATGACAGTTTAATTTGTTGTTTAATATGCAGGATCTTTATTTTCTCCATCATTCTGTCTGTAAATATGAATCAATAGAGGTATAAAGAAATATTGTGGGAATTTAAAGTTTGCATTGTAAAAGTGATGGTAATTCCAATTATCCTTGTTTTGTCTTCAGCACTGTTGTTTTCAGTTCTGTCTTATTTCTGATTTTAGGTTGTACAAGCCGTAGCGTTTTATTTACCTGAGGTTTGTGGAGCTGTTGTTGATGTGGCGATGCTGGAGGGAGCAGTGGAGGTTAGTTGACCAAAAGCTTGACCTGATTAGAGAAATAAAACAGTAAGGAGTTAGTTGTATCTTTTGAGTTAGTCTGGTTGGGTTTTTCCAATGAGACATTCAGGCACCAGTCATTCACACCTTGTCTGTTTGCCCTAAATGGAGCAGTATTAAAGAGTTACATCACACCAATCACTAAAAAATATCACACAATAGCCTCAGTCTTAGTCACAGGTACAGGAAGAAACTTTCTGATCAAGAAAAGTTGCGCAACGACTGCTTCAAAAATTGCAAGATAACAGGCTGCAGTCCAGAGGTGTTGAGATATTCTTTGAGTCAGCCTGGAATCAATGTTGATAAACAGGTTACAGTATGAAAGGAAAGGAATTTAAGACTCAGGTACGATGAACTACGAGGAATGCAGACATGGTCGGTTATTAGTGGAGGTGGATTCAATGCTCTGTCACTTTGTTTGCCAATAACCTTTGTTCAAGTCTTCAGTCATACTGCGGGTGATGTCAGAGCTCACCTGATAGGAGGACAATAAGTAGATGTATCTTCAGCCACATTGCATATGTAACACAAGAACCAGGTTTCTTCAGTCTGTGAAATAATTTACAGTTAGTACGTATGTAATGGAAAGCTTTGATTAAAGCTAGACATCAGCTAGACATCTCTTCGTGACAAGAAACACCAAACAACAATAAAATCCCTGACAAGCTTATCTTTAAATTTCATCAGTCTGTCTGATCTTTGTCACAGAAGCAATACCGCATGAGACGCAAACTCAAAAGCCTTATGTAACACAACAAACACTCTTATTCAACCATATCAGTCAGAAGTGGAAGCATAAATATTGGTATCAAAAGATTGATGTCACTACATTCACCTCTTAGTATTTGTTATATGTTTGCTGCATGTTGCACTGAGATTTTGGGAGTTTTTTTCTTTGTAGTGAGAAACACCGCCTGTTTCTGTTTGCAGGGTCTGCAAGTTTGTGCTATGATTAAACTGAACTCAGACGTTCGTATATTTGCCCCTTTGCAGAACAATTTTAATATCACCCTTAAAGGGACGTGCAAATGAGTTCATTGATCAACCACACCTGAATTTGTCCACACAGTCTGGGTTTTTTTTTTTTTTCAACTTTTACAATGATACTCACAGTACAAAGAAGAAACTATTAGTAACTAATCTGGCGCTTTGCATGTGGTGATTACCAGTTTGGAAACGTTTATGCCTGAGCTTCAACCTCCTTATAAATGTCTTTAGATGTCGCCTTAATGTTTCCACATCAATTTCTTTCTTCATGACAGTATTAATTATGTCCATGTTGATCTAGGACTCGTTTTACTATGGATAATAACACTCCATTATTAGCTTAGGCCAACATCTAACACTTTTATCTGTGGGACAAAGACGTCGTACCCTTCCAGAACTGTCTGAAAGCTCGAAATCTCAATGGTGTTTATATCTGAGGGATCAGGTTAATCTGGCACCATTGGGAATCTGGAAATTGTACTTAAGGATAAATCAGATTGGTGGAGGTCCTAAAGTTCTCTTCCTGAAATGTTGCCATATTTATTTTATTATGCCAAACAAGGAATCTGTATTTTAGAGGTGTCGCTCTAAAATACATCCGCAGAGTGATTCTGTTTGATTTGAATGTTGTTAACCCGTTAAATTCATAAAGCCATCACACTGTCAACTGGGCTTTCCTATATACGTCTAAATTAAAGCACATGAATTTGAAATTCTATCAAAGAGACGTCTCTTTTGTTATTTTGTTATTGTGAAATAGAAATTCTTCTTACTAACCTGAAACAGGAATGGTTTAGTCTCCTTTAGTATCAGACAGTGTGGGGGAAATGGTTTCAAATGTTTGAACCAAAAATCTACTGACTTGCTAAACGCTTTTATAGTCCAAGAAAAAATGTCTCTGTGTTTAAAGTGATGAAAATAACAGTACGAGTGGAACAGCATAATTAATCTATGATGTTTATCTTGAAAGAGGACTCAATGACTTTGTTGTTCAATTCTTTAATATTTCCTTATACTGTTTCTAGCAGGAGCAGTGGGTCACTGTAGAAAAACTGCAGTTTCTACAGTAACTAATTTTCCCTGTTAGCTAAATTAAAACATATTAGGAGTCAGTAAAATGAATAATTTGTATTTTATCAAATGAAAAAATTAGTACAGTCTTTAAAGAACACTTACTAAATGTTTCATGGTGGCATCTAAACAAATGTAGAAACTACAACTTTGTTAAAAATACATTTGATTTTGGAACAAAACTTTTTACATTTTAATGTAAACTCAGAAGCATAAACCAATTCAGAATTTCTAAGTTTAAATTACTCTTAATTTTCCTGATTTTGAAACACATCATATCTTTTTAAAAATATTTTAATGCTGGTTTGGTTAAAACAATTTTATACATATGATTTTTAAAAAATGTTACCGATAAAACTTCCTTTAAGATGTTGGCTTTTGAGTATCGGCCGATGTTGTGGATTAGTATCGGGGACAAAAATAAAAAAAGTAAAAACACCCTGACACGGACATCAGTAATGGAAAGCAAACAGAGTTTGTTGTATATTATATTGTGTAGAAGTTTCCATTAATATGGTGCTCTGTTGCTCAGATTAGACTCCGTCACAGAAAGCTATGAAGCTGTATTATTATTCTTCAGTGAACCAAGTAAAGATTACTTGAAATCTGATGCCTCCATTTGCTGTGTAAGTTTTATTGCAAGCAATTCGATCTGGCTGAGAATTGGAAAGGGAAATCATTTGTGAAGCTTTGTGAACGAAGCTAATAAATGGAGCATGAAGGCATTATATTTCTGTTAAAATTCTAATTATTGCTTTTCAAAATATACAATTATCTTAGCTATGTTAAACCCAGTAAAGTCACCTGTTGACATTTTTCTCAGATAGAAGAACTGAAATTAGCTCAGGACCGAGTTTGAATCCTCAAAGAGCCATGGCTTTCTGGCTGGATAACGAACATTATTCAACATTCGAGATAAAATATTAATGTCTAGACTTTGAACAAATTTTCCAGTCTTTTGTGGATTGCTTAGATAATCAGAATGACGGCGGAGATCTTGTGAAAATCTTTAAACATAGTATCAAGTCTATTTTTTGGTTTGGGTTCAGCACAGTTGGTATTGGCTAGTAACCTCATTTGAAAGATATATGTGTTAACGTACTTGTTTTGAATGACATGTATCAGTACATAAAACACAAAAAGATGCATTGAAAAACTACTTATATGTTTATAAGTGCATGATTTAGACTTAAGATGAGCTGGTTCTACTCAAAAAGCGTACAACACCACCACCAGAACTTTTACCTGACAGAAGAGCCCAATGTGTGCTGGCAAAAAAGTCTGCCCAAATGAACTGATGGAGCTCCCATAATGTCTTCATTTCCATGGAACATAACTTCCCACAGCAGAATCCAAGGAAAGCTAAACCACAAAGCTAACCACAAACATTTTCCTGGCTGAAACAGACCCGACTCCAGCTGCTGGCGGCGTGTTCCTCTACTGTGATTTTCTCATGCAGAATCCAGACACGCCTTCAAAACGTCAGTCCCAGCAAGTGGACGTCAGCTATATTCGTTTTAGCTCAAGCGTGTGTCACTCAACAATGAAGAAAGTATTAAAAGGAACTTCTTGTTTGTGCACCAGATCTTAGATCTCTCTAAACCAGAAATATGTATTGTACACCAACAGGTTTCCTGAAGGGTTTCTGAAAGGCAAGAGACCTGCGTTTCTATTTTTGTTTGGCATTTAAGGTGTGCCTCAGGGTGTGTCCTCACCTTCTCAGTGTTCTCTTTGATAGACGTAAAACAAAAGGCGTCTCCAAGGTAACACTGCGGACCTCAAAGTGCCCTGGCTTTGAAACATTTAGCGCTGCAGGAAAATGTCAGGGACCGCTGTGTCTGTCATGGTATGAATGAGGTGATCGTCACTGTTGCAGAATTATCACTTACATGACATTGATTCATATTTGTGGCTTCTAGAGCTGCATTTAAACTAACACATCCTTGAGCAAAGCAGCACACTGAAGCGTAGGCGGTTGGTGTAAGGTGTGTTACAGAAGTAGCTGAACTTGGACATTTCCAACTGGTTCCAAAATTAACTATAAAAGAATCATATCAAGCTAGGCAGTTTTATTGTGGTTAAACAGCACACATACATTGTTATACAGAAACAATGCTTTTTCTTCTTTGACAAATACAATAAATCAAAGATAATGGAAATTATAGTACATGGCGTCCTTCCCAGCGCAGCAGGGAGTTTGTGTTTGTGTGTGTTTGTTCAGTAAAAAGAAAACATAAATAGGTCTTTTATTGTAAGGTAAGCTATACATGTTGAGTTGAACAAATATTTTTAGAATATTAGTGTTGTCCAGATCAGGTCCAGGTTTTTAAATTTACATTCAACTTGAACTGCTAATGGCCTATAGCACAGAGATGTGAATCATGACTGGAAAAATTAATTCCTGATACAAGCGGCTGAAGTAATGCTCCCGTCAGAGACAAGGTGCAGAGGTCTGTAAAATGAGGGGAGCTCAGAGGAGAGACCCAGTTTACCAGATCTTTTACTCCCAATACCCGATGTCTGATAAACTACAGAGTATGGATGGATAAATGATTTGTGGAAATAGTTCTGGAGTTTTTTTTTATTTATTTTTTTCCACCATTTTGCTTTGAATACAACAAAAACCTGTCTTATATTATTTATCTATTTCATTAGCTACTTAAAATGCTATCTTTGTGGCTTAACTGGTTAGTAACCCAAAGCATAATTCACTTCCTCAAGATAGCTCTAAAGATTTCCATGTTTTTGTAATATATTGCGAAATGCCAGATAAGCCTTGCTCTTGCAGTGCAGCAGAGCCGTCTTGTTTTCCCTGCATCACCGCTTCCGTCCACCAGAGGTCCCAAAGGAGCTCACCTGCTCATGCTCTCGTTCACCTGCTTTTGGGATTCAGCCTTCGCCAGATTGTGTTTTGGCATTCAACCAAGTGTTCCAGACTGGTTTTGTAATGCCTGTTTCTCAGGACTCTGGTTTTATTTTCCATTTAATCCATGCTTTTATTTGCAGGACAACCTGTCAACACGCAGTAATACCTTTAAGCTCCGGTTTTGAATCCATCTGAAAAGCCCCATCTGTCTGTCTGTTATTGTGAGTGTTTTGGATCTTTTCACAGTTTTTTGCACAACCCACCTTTATAGGTACAACTGCGACATAAAAATATGCTTCGGATAAATATGTTTATTGGTCAGGTAATACTGGTGGTGGTGTAGATATGCCTTTCTTTACTTGCTGCCTGTAGCAAAAAAGGTTTTCGTCGTTTAGACAGCAGGTTCTTTTGGGTACTCCAGCGTCCTCCCACATTCCAAAAACATGAACGTTAGGTTATTTGGTTGCTCTAAAACTGTCCTTAGGCATGAATGTGTGGTTGTATGGGTCTGTTCTGACCTGTGATGGACATGGGAGTACAATGAGGTTGAGAAAAAAATCACCAGAAGTGTTTCCAGGAAAGCCGTCGACAAAGATGACATTGCGTTTAGCACACAGCTAAGTTCCAAGTAATGTTGAAACACTGCTTTTGTCTTTTTGGTCATAACTATTTTATAAAAAGAAGAGTAAACTGATATAACGATCGGCCAGAAAGTAGCCTGACACATACAGTATTTAAAACTGTAGATTTATTTGTAAATTGCTTTGTACAGGTTCCCATTTCACTGAAGTGGCTTGTCTAATTTGAAATATCGTCTTGGTTTAATGAAGTCAGTCAAATATTTACGGTACTGTGATGAGATGTCCTTTTTGTAGAGCAAAACTGCCCCGCCTTGGCACACGCAGGCAACCATCTTCTTTATACATTACAAGTCAGAACACATGAAAATAGAAAAGAAAATTGCCTCATGCCAAATTATTCTCGGAAATAAAACACAACCACAACAACAACAACAACAACAAAAAAAGAAATAGAAATGGTTAAGACTTTTTTCCAATTCACGCTTTTTGAAGACACATATGAACATTCGGAAAGTTGCGGCTACAGATGCAGACAAATTCCCTGGCACCCTAGGTAAGGATTTGTAAGGAATCTTGAAATAACGCAGCGGATTTCAATCGATCAATTTTTAATTGAATTAAAAGCTACATTTTTCTAAAAGTGTCAGTCTGACTTATTTTCTGCAATCAAAGATTTACTTCACGTTTTTTTACACACCTTTGTGAAGGATACCAATATACAAGGTCGGCACTGAATTTGCTGCAACAGCTGATCTCGGCTTTTTGAATTTGAGACATCATAAAAGATATTAATGCTCAGCATCAAACACTGTGCAAACAAAAAGTCATCATGGCAGGATAGACCAGCATTTATGGTACTTAATAAGTCTTTTTAACAAACGTCCTAAGCATACAAACTCCAGTAAATGATGTTGAAGAGCAGATAAGCCATGGGGAAGATGACTCTAGAGTACGAGTCGATCATGTAGCTGTTGCTCCTGATGAAGCTCAGGTTGTATTTCAGTGTGTTCCTGCGACGGAGCCTGGTTCCCTCTGTGGGTGCAGAAACGGTGGAATTTCGAGACTGGGTGTTTCTGTCTGTGTTCGGGGTGATGGAGACCTCTGGGAAAGAAGCCAGGTCAATGTCGTTGTCGTGGAAACACCCATCAAAGGCCATGGCTTGGGTGGTGTCGAAGTTACTGGGGATCTGCAGTGAAAGGAAACCAGAGCGAACAACACGAGGATCAAAACAATTACAAAAGTTTTGAGAAGACGCGATGGGAGAACTGAAAATTGAGGGGGACCTTAGCATTCTTCAGCTTCTTCATCTCCTCCACCGTGGTGAAATAGTTGACAGCGGCGTATTCGATGACGGACAAAAAGACGAACAGGAAGCTTGCCCACAAGTAGATGTCTACGGCTTTGACGTAAGACACTTGTGGCATAGAGGCAGAGACACCAGTGATGATGGTGGACATGGTCAAAACAGTGGTGATGCCTGCACACACACGCATACACACACACACACACACACACACACACACACACACACACACACACACACGTGTTAAGACAGAAATAACATGAGTGTGCAAAAAAGAAAATATTTATGGATTATATGTACAACTTCATATGTACATGTGCAACTGAAACCCAATAGGTTGCATTTTGAAACTATCAATGCTTTTAAGTAAAAATTGTAATTAATTAATACTGAATCATTACTTAGGTAATTTCATTCATATTAGTACAGCTCTGTGGATATTTTGCTGTTTTGGACACTCAATAAGTTGTGGTGCATTAAAATCTAAGTAAACAGACAGTTTCTGGCACCAACAAGGATGTTAAAGTTACTTAAATCTCCTTCCAGAACCCTTCTCATTCCCAGTTTGAATTTCATCAAGTTGTCTTTATCATCTTCAACATCTAAATTGCCAAATGCATTGAGTTTACAATAAAGCAGAGATAAAATATGCAAGAAAACACTAAAAACCATCAGAAAGGGCTAGTCAATATACAAATCAACCTTCTGTTTCCCTCCTCTTCTTTACATTAAATCACAAGAAAAGTGATTTCCTTTGTGAATTTAACTGATCTTTGCAAAAGGTGTTTTTCCATAGATTGTGGTTCTACGTTTTCTCTTTACCCAATGAGACACGAGCAGGTACGGCTCTCCTATCTATCCAGAAAGACACCCATGACAGCATCACCATCAGCATGGTCGGAAAGTATGTCTGAAGCATGAAGAAGAAAATGTGCCTCCTTAGGATGAAGTTTATGTAGAGTCGATTGTACCAACCTGAAACAGTGCAAAAATGCAGAGCAAAGCAACCATCAGGGGAGGAAAGGAAAAAATGTGCCACCATAATTCTGAAAAACTAAAATATACATGTTGAATCTTTAGGCAACAATTTAAATGTTTGTGAGGCAGATGCCCTTCATTGGAGTGTCATCCATAGCTATCTCTGCAGTTATGCTGCTGGAGGTCGTACTGACCACTTTGCTGCGTTCTCCCCCTACTCCAATTATGCACAATCTGCAGTTGGTGTTGCCACTAACTTCTCTACATAGATGCTACAGCAGATCCAATGTTTTTGTATTCGGCTGCGACACCTTGCTTGGGATGTGGCGCATCAGCAGTTCCTGAAAAAACGTTTATAATTGCTCGCTACGGATGACAGATCTACAGATCTGTGTGTAGGGACTACTGCAAAGTCAACGACTCAGCTGGATATAAAAGAATGTGCTACATGCTAATTCAGGAGAAAGGATTACTGCAAAAGAAATTGACACAATCAACTGGGCTTCCTTAGAAAACTCCACAAAACAGAACCTGAATTCAGGAATTCGGTACTTTGAGATGAGTTTCCATATAACTCACCTGAACTGATGAAAATCAACATTGTTTAGATATTTACATCAATAATTTTCAACAAAGATCCATTAAATAAGTATTTTATGATCTCAAAGTTACAGCAACTCAGTACCTATTAGCATAGAACAATATTGATAGAAAAATAATCATTGGGGTGCTGTTTAGTGTCAGTTTTCCCACAGAGAGCTATGGAAATCAATATTTTTTCTTTTACCCGAGGGCTACGATGAGGCTTGCTGTATCCATTCATTATTCTATTTCATCTATACAGTTTTAACTCAATGTAATATTTGTTTTTGTGGACCTTCCAAGAAGATTGAAACCCAAACATGTCCTTAAGGGAATCGCTACTGAGAGCTTGAAAAAAAAAAAAAAAAGATGCTTGGCAAGATACATCGAGAAAAAATAAATAAATAAAACCATTACAGGAGCTCTCTGATTGTCTCTAAAGTGGACACAGCTCAGAGAGCCCCAGCCTCACATACCAGTGCTGCTGTAGAAGGCAAGCCCAAAGGAAGGCTGGAAGTCTTCAATAAAAAACTGAGAGAGCACTATCTCATCAGTCCTTAATGAATCGTTCCCGTTCTTCCAGTAGAGCATTAGGTCGTTCTCATTGTAAGCATCTTAAAGAGAGGAGAGAAGGAAGAGTGGGAGGAGAGCTTCACGTTTGGCCTCTCTTAGAAAAAAACACATGGCTGTTTTTCTCAGAGGAAAGGAGAGATTGTTTTAAGCTGGATGCTCTGCCTTTCCTCTGAGATCAAGCTCCATGATGTGAATGCATGGCAATGAAAAGACAATCATCTACAGTGTTTTGCAAAAGTATTCATTCCCCTCCAAGTTGTTCACATTTCATCAAGCTACACCCACAATCCCAATGGGAATTTTAAGTAATAACAAGTACATCTTAGTGAAGTAGAAGGAAAATGATACACTGCAGCTTATCCGGATGAACAGACATATTTTAGCAAGTTTCACAGTTCTGTCATACTGCTTACATTTTCAGATGAAAGACTGAAGAATTAATCAAAGTTTTGAAGATTGCTAAATGACCTAGCCAAGCTTTTAACTTCTCACTGGTCTTCTATGGTCTTCATGGTTTTTTTTTCGTTCACTAATATTTACTAATAGTCCTCAGATTACTTCAGAGAACAACTGGTTTGAGAGGTGACAGCGTAAAGGAAGCAGAAGCACTTTACACTGACGTTTAATGCCGTGTGCTTTTTCTTCCACTTCTCAATCATGCACTACTTTTTGTTGGTCCGTAAAATAACGTCAGTAAACTACAGCGCAGGTTGTGGTTGTAATGTGACAAAATGCAAGAAGTGTGCGAGTGCAAGGCACAGCGGCACAGAAGAAACAAAACAAACCAACATAGTCTTATTTACGCCAAAAAATAAAAGTTAGTTAGAGTTTACTTTCCGATTCCGTTCCACTGCTATATGAACCGAAACAGCGGCACATTCTCCGGTCCACATCTTTCAATGCAAAACTACGTAAATGCTTTACTAAAGGCTGTAGAATACTTTTATCATTAAAATAACTAATAACAGTGGAATCATGTTTGACTGTGAACGGCATTAGATGTCCAAGACGTTCCCTCGACTTCTGGTAGATACTCACAGCTCTCCAGCTCCAGAGAGCAGTTCTGTGTGTCCAGAGGAAAACTACTGAAGTCCATCGAGCACAGTGCGGTCACAGTGATCCTAAAACACAACTTAAAGTTACATAAACACCCACATCATTCAAATCACTCAGTCTGATCAACCTTGTTCACCCAAAAGCAAAAAGGAAAAACATTGCATGTGATTTTATCTGTAGCAACTTTCAATGACACTTTGTGAGAGAATGCCATATTTTTGATGTCTGCAGATGAAACTGATATTATCAATTCTGTGAGAGCTAATTTTCTACCTTCTCATGGTCCTCTTACTCTCGGCGCACTACTTCCAGCTTGTCTCATATTTTGTCCCCAAAAAAATGTCATAAAATTTGTCTCAAAATATTGAACAGCCAGCCTAAGTCAATCGATTGATCCTCAAGTCCTTGGGGGAAATATTAAGTAGACTGGTGAGAGGAGGAGAAGACCATGAGTAAAATAAATTTTATGATAAGTAAAGAAGAATAACAAAGGCAACTTGTGTGCCTGGGTAGTTCTTAATGAGAGTAAGTAGTCAATGTTTTGGTCTTTTTGGATCAATCAGGTGCCACAGTCTGGCACTAAGAGTCAAATAGCCCATCTATGAATCAGAATCTTTACCTATGCCAGTATGTATGCAAAAAGGGGGATATGTTGTTGCCCAGTCAGGGTGAATAAGCAGCAAGAAGCAACAGCAGGATGAATATATAGTTTATGATATAAAGTTTCCATCTAAATAGTGAGAAAAGGGTTGCTATCCAATGACTACAAGTCTTTTTACCTCACACTGTAGAGAATATTTCCATCCGGAAAAACCCTCAGCATGATGTTCTCCATAGTAGTGTCATGGATAAACGAACGTTTTGAATGGACAAAGAACACGTCTGGAACCCAAATTTTCTTGACGAGACGTGCGTCGAAGGTTCGACTTTTGTTGCTGCTGGAGGGGAAAGCCAGCCGATCGTCCTGCCAGTAATGCCTCAAGTAGAGGGTCATGGTGAAGTCCTGAAGAAGAGCGAAGAATAGTGAAAGAGAAAAAAATAAGTAAACAGCAGTCGGGCTGAACAGTTTGTGTAAACTAGAGGAATGACAGAAGTGCGTACCATGTTTACTTCAGATATGCTGTCGATGCTCTCCACCTGGACGTCTATTCCAACTGGAAGAGCAGAACCTGAAGAAATGTGGAAATAAGAAAAAGATTTGAGACAAAATATTCTCCAAATTATCTGCCTTTTCATTCCACAAAGTTATGTATGTCAATGAATAAATATTTTATAACAGACTCTGTATTAATAGTAAATCAAGTTTCTATTTGGGTCATCTGACTAAAATGAAACCCAAATCAATTTACTATTGGATGAAAAAAATAAGAGCGATGCTCATAAATACTAAAACTGCATATGAGTTATTTGAGAGGTTATTTTACCTTCTGTGGTAAAATTACCTCAACAAGTAAAGTTTATTTGTATTGCACATATTAGTAATGAGGCAGTACAAAGTGTTTTTTTTATAAGATGAATCCTCAACACAATAAACAATAATGACAACATAAAGCAACAAAAAAGTAACAAATCTTTGTCATCACGTACAGGAATGAAGACTAGAATTAACCAACATACCAGTTATTATTAACCAAAAGTGACTCTGATTTTTAGGTTTGATTTGAAAGAATTCGGTGTTTCAGCATTTTTGCAATTTTCTGGAGTTTTTTTTTTTTTTTTCCAGATTAGGAGAGGCTAAGAACTGAATGCTGTTTTTAATTTGGCTCTGGTCCTGGGGATTCAGAGTACATTTGAACAAGAAGCCCTCGATGTTCTCGAAGGTTGATGAAACAACAGTTTTTTCCATCTATTTTGTTGCTAAGCCATTCTGTGATTTATAAACTAACAGAAGTATTCAAGGACTTCAGAATTAGGGTGATTGGGATGAAGACGAAACTTTTAAACGGTTGTGTTTTGTTAGATTTGTCTCAATCTTATTCATAAATAGGATTGCCTGCATTCATCATCCAGCAGATTTGTCATCAACATGTTTTAGCAGGACCTTAGCTGCTGTAAAGGCCCAGAATCTGAAGGATGATGCATGAGTGTAGAATGTGTGACCTATTTTCCAGTACAAAATGTGTTTTCTGAAACTTGCTTAATCTGAGGAATGTACTACAAGATCCTCTCAAAAAATATTTGAAGAGTTATAGAGTTACAACTTGCATGGATTAAAATTGTTTTTTCTTTTGTTTAGTTTATGTTCCGTAGCTGTCTATTTCAGTTGGAGTTCTCCCATAATCCTGCATGCACCAAGAAAAAAAAAATAATAATCAGTGCTTATAACAATCCCATCAGTAAGACTTTCACTTCACATGACCTGAGTAAACCCTGGACAACAGCAGGAGCAAATGCTAAATGTACAGAGAGGCAGGAAAACAAACAGGACTGGATGAACTACAGCTGGTTTAACTCCATATGTCAGAAATACAACAGGGATGGAAAAACTACATAAAAGACATAAAATACTGCAAAAAAAACCCTTTGCATTACAGCTGTAGTTTCTTATTATGATGCTTGTTAAGTTATCATCCAGTAGCAGAACATGTGCAACATACTGTATGATGTGCAATTTGCACATGCACCTCTAAAAGTGCCATTACCTAATGAGGGTAAATACTCAGGGTACAACTGCAATCTAATAGTGGAATGGATTATATTTAGACAGAGGGGGGTCCACACACTAAGGTAATTTTTTATCAGCTTCAACGACCTGCAGCTGAAAAAATAAAGTACAAACTAAATGGAAATAAAGTATTATGACAGAAATTTGACAAAGTGACAGCGTTACATGGGAGCTTTATCACTATAATTATTATCAACATAATAGTCTGGTCCCTATTGTGTTTCTACTCTCAAATGCTTGATGGACTGTTACAGGTCTTAGCTATTTTTTCTTTAGTTCGTGCATAAAATCCTGAAGTTGCAAATACTCAAGAGTCACAATATATATATACGTTTTGATAAAAGTGATTCAAAATCATTTTCAAAAGAAACAAAAAGGGTTTCACATGTTTGTTTTATTTTAAAAAAAGACATGCAATGTTGCTGTTTTCCATTTTCTTGGTGTATTTTAATCAATAAGATTGAAATATGATTATCCCTTGTTTAAATATTCTTACATTATCTTGTCAAGTTTAGTGAGCGCACCCAGATCTGCTTTAGAATAAAAGTTGCTCCATGTTTGTGGTCCTAACTTCTACACAAGCTTTAAAAAAAATCATTGCTGATAAAACATAAAAACTTGGAGTTGCACCCAACCGTTTTTGTTTAAAGAAGTTTTTTTGTTTTTTTTTAATCACAAAAAGTGACTATCTGGATCAGTCGCACATCAGAGGCCACACAAGATCATTCCAAGGGCAGAAAATGCCCCCCATGTTCACACTAAATGCAAAATGAATCTACGTAGCAATAATAATATTGCTACTTAATAGCAATATTACGTAGCAATATTGCTACGTAATATTACGTAGCAATATTACGTATTACGAGAGAGAGAGAGAGAGAGAGATGTGCCGATCAGGTTTCTTCCTCCCGATACCGATACCGATCACCCATGAGGGCCGATCACCGATACCGATCACCGATACCGATCACATAATTATTATTATTATTATTATTTTTTAATCATAAACACTACTGGTTACATTATGGGGAAAAAGGAACCATGAATTCACCTTAACTTAGACAAAAACTTGTTTTTAATAACTTTTTTCAAGAAGAAAACTAAACAAAACAGGCATTGTGCAAATTGTACTGCTATTGATAATACTACCTTTAACAGACTGATAACATATGAAGGCTCTGAAGAGGCTAAATAACGCAAAGAGCCAAAATAAAACCTCTCAACATTGCCGAAAAAAATTCAAGTATAAAACTTAACATTCAAAGGCAAAAACAGGTTCCATTACAATAAACAATCCAGAGTTACTGAATGAAAACTTCCTGTTAGCATGGCGGCTAGCTGATTACTGCTAGCTCTGATTGGCTGTTTCTGACTGAGCGGAGTAATTATGCAGAACAGAATCTGTTTCATGTTAGGACAGCGAAAGTTTTAATACGTATGTAAAATGTATTTTTTTAGGTTAGATGCTGCAGCTTTAAGCAGGTTCGGTGTGAGAGTCACTACCAGGTGGAGCAGAAGCGGCGCTCCGTCTGTGAAATATTACTACCTGTAGTAGCAGCGGTTCAACAGGAGAGCAGAACCAGCGTCTTACATCGCAGCTCGAAGACTTAAATAATTTTGCGGGTTATTTGTTTAGCTTTCTGACCGTCATGCTAATCCGGGTGAGTGTTTGTAGCTGTGCGCTGCTTTACCTGCTGTCTGATCCTCCGTATGTCTTTTTTACTGCAGTGAGCCTCGATGTAGCCAATCTCCGTCAAGTATGGCATTGTTTTTATGTCGTATTAGCTTCGTTGTGTTGATGCATTTTGACCTGCTTCAATTTTCCGCCGCAACACGCAAACTTCCCCATTCACTCAGTGCGTTATAGTTACACATCGCTTTGGATTTGTTGCTGCGCGTTTGCGCAGAGTGAAGGAAAGAGGAGACCAGCTGCACAGGCAGGTTGGAAATGAGATGCAGGTGATCGGTATCGGCAACAAGAGCCAATGATCGCCGATCACCGATCATGCACTTTTTCACGAAAATCGGCCCGATTATGATCGGTGACCGATCGATCGGCACACCTCTAATATATATATATATATATATATATATATATATATATATATATATATATATATATATATATATATATATATATATATATATATATATATCATTATTGAACTCAGTCGGTTAGTTTAGGGGGAGAAACTTTGCAAAGTTTTTTGTGTTTTGCTGATTTGCTTCCATGATTCTAACACACCTGAGCAGCTCTGCACAGCAGCAGCAGGTCTCCTTCGCTGCCGCACAGGTGAAAACCCAGCTAGCTTCTTAGCGCTCATGTTGCGTTTAAAGGCGGCTCGGAGGATACTTGTTATTTTAGGAGGATTCATTGGTGAAATTCAGAATAACGTCACACTTACTGGAAATGTTTAGTTTTGTTCAAGTAACTTACTGGCTTTTAAAATGGGAATCTAGAAAACATGTCATTATTTCTTTGTTTTCATTTTTGTGTAAGTTGATTTTAAAAAACTGAATAAAATGTACGGTAATCACTTTTGAAACATAATGTTTTTCTTAATCCTGGAGGCTGAGTAAATCAGAGCATTTTAATGTAATAGTAAAATACAGTAAATAAAATGCAGTGTTATAGACCATATAGAAATTGTCCATTTGAACTTGTAGTAATCCATACAATGAGGGAATAGTATTATCACAGAAATGTATATTTACCTTGTTTACAACATGGACACATTCATTGCTATATTCCAGTATTTTTACTGTGCCAAAATACATTGTGAATGAAAAAAGTGAACTATCCTTAAAAGTGTAGAAAGGCGCAGAATTAGGAACACAGTTCAGATTATTTTCTCTGCACCGCTGTAGTCTGGTGTCTGGGACCAGACAATCCCAGGGACCAGACAATCTAGGTCAACAAGGTTTTTTGTGTTAGGCGCTGCTTGTTATGGTAGACAAGCACAATAACCCACATAGTCGACTACATTATCTGGAAAACAAATATTTATTAAAACAGAACAAGAACAATACATTTAAATGTTGAGCGGACCAGTTAAAATGTGTAGCTCCAAAGCAGCTTTTTGTTTGCTTTTAACAGTGGAACTACTTAAGAGTAATATATAAATAGACAGAACTATATTAATTAAGCCGAACTTTCTTACCTCCAAAGCCTGGACGCATGGCAAAATCATGATCTTCAATCCTTAGTAGCTGCTCAGATTTAATTAGCAGGGACTTTGTGCTGTCCAGCTTTTTCATCTTAAGATCCACCCGTCTAGAAAAATAAAAAGATTAAAAAAAAAGATCAAATGACAGATCAGTCAGTCAATCTCTAACAAAAACACACTCTAAGCAGAAGCAACATCTGGCTGGGAGAGCGAGTGGCGGCTAATTGCTCTTTAGCCCTGATTAAAACCGAGAGCCTTGGCCCAAATAAAATCAGTTACATTCAGGGTACTGGCACTTGTAATTGGGTCAAACATAATGTGGGAACGCTCTTTTATCTGCCTCCTGAGGTGATTAGTGTCTTCCTAGAAACAATCCAAAGCTGGCTTTGATAACATGCACAACAACGTCTTTGTGCAGAAATACATTTAAAAATACCTCCGGAGTCACATATTTCACTGCCAGTTCTGACCTCGATTTACCTGCATAGTACTGATGGTGTCACTGGGATCCATTATGCGAGCAAAATCTGAGATAACTACCATTCGGAAGAGAGTGGATAATTTAAGTTGTACCTGGAAAAATAAGACGAATCTTACCCTCCATGCTTTGCTTTAGTGTTCTCCCCAACATAGACCTCTTTGTGCCGTTTCTTGTTTGCAAAAGTGCTGCTGTTGAGCTGAGTGACGGGCCACAGCCAGGCCAAAACCATCAGTCTCAAGGCCAGGAGGGCCAGTCTCATGATTGAGCAGGGGCTTCAGATGCGAGAGGAACCCAAACGTCCCTCCCAGTATTTCAGTGTCTCAACCAGACACGGCCGTCCCGGTCTCCTAGTGACACGTCCATGTCCCAGGTGCACTCATTCTGTCCTGCCGGGCAAACACGAGGTCATATCTACCTTATCTTTTACTCTCATGTCCCATAACATGGTGAACATCGGTGGAGATATCCAGCAGCTCAGCGCCAGTGCACAAGCATCCTCCTGGCTGAGTTTGCCTGTCACAGTGCCATCCCTCTGCTTATGTGTCCTGACGCAACATGTTGCTCCGACTCCCCCGCTGCCCACACCCACCCCTCTGATTTAAAACCAAATATCAATTTGTTCCTATAATGACAAAGGAATACCATTAATTCCTCCCTAATCTTCTTTTCTGTGGGTGGTGAAATCTTTCAGTAACCTACAAACTGGAGGCAGTGCAGGGCGGGGGAAGCGCATAACACAAACACCAGTTTCATCATCGTCCAGGCCAGATGAAAATAAAAACCCTGTAGCCTAGTTTTTATACGTTGCAGGATTTTCCGACACTAAGTTGCGCTTGGCTGCGGTGAGAGGACGCAAATGATCCTATCAAGAGGAGTCAGATGTGAGCATATGTCTGCAGTGGCTTCAGTAAACACTGAACTTATGGCCTCTGGTTGTTTAGCATGTAAGCCTGATCATATGATCCCACAACTGTTCTCGCTTCATCTCGGATCAGAGAATTGAAGGATGTTCAACTGGAGACCTCTTTTAACATAGCTTTGTTACTTTTTGAGTTTGGAGGGGAAAAGATTAGAAAGCAAGATTCAGCAAAATGGAAGCAAACACACACACACAAAAAAAAACATCAGCTTCCTTCCTGGTGACAGAGTGAGAAAGATAAAACCACAGAGCATTTGGATTAATGTACATTAAAAAATCTGCTGTCCAATTTGCCCCACTTAGAGTTCCCAACCACAGTTGGAGATTTTTGTTTAGCTTGTGCAGCACTCATTAAAAACAGCAGTGATGCACACAGTGTATTAGCAGGTCTACCTGTTGGATGATGTTGTGCTTTAAAATTTCAGTTCATATTACAAAGGTTTACACTCTGCGGTGCTTTTTCTTGAGTAAACACATAAAGAAAAATGTGATTAAACAACACAAATCCCAACAAGGGTCACCACATATTTGTGACATTTGTACAAGCAAAACATTACGCATGTGGTGGCAGCAAGTTTGTGGTTATGTAAATGCATGAAGAGATGAGTATGAGAGACACAGTGAGACAATTTACAATCCATGAGAGTAAAAGCTTCATGATAAAGATTTAATGTGGAAAAATTTCAAGAAAATATATATGAAAGAAATTTTGAAAAAGCGAATGAAACAGAGCTGCAGCTCCACTGATATAACTCAGCATTGTTGGCGTGGCACTAGTAGCATGCTCCCTTTAATCTGGGATTAAAGTTGAATGAGGGCAGAGATGAGCAACGCCATCTTCAAGAACCAAGCACGTGGATCTTGGTACACTCAAACATGTGACCCTGCAGCTGCAGGACAGCTGTTCACATTTGACCTGACATCTCATCTCTGTCCCCTAGAGGTCATCAAAGGAGTATTAAAAAGGAGACCACCAGATCTAATATTTACAAATATGTTTTTTTTTTTTATCTATCTATCCATCCATCATCTAGTTGTGCTCCCATTTAGGGTCAGGAATATCTGGAGGCTATCTCAACTGTCACAGGACAGGAAACAGATGTCAGGGCAAATGATTGCTGCAGCATTTTTTTAAAGGATGTAATTGATTAAACTATATTTAAAAGTTCATGGAAAGTATTAGGACACAATGCAGGCAGTGTCAAATTAGTATATTTTTCAAAAAAGGATTATCATGTTGTTTTCCTTTTTCACTTTGGTTACCAAAAAAAACACAATTTTCTAATTTTATCCCCACCAAAACTGATATCTTCTATTTCTCTCCTTACTCACTAAATATACACTGTATTTGCTTTAGCTTAGCTGCTATGGTGTGAACTCATTTTGAGGACACAAAAGAAAGAAGGTGTTTGTAGCAGACTACTTCAGAAGAGGTGTGAAGTGTTGTGCCCTGCGCCAAGAAGCTGGTTAAACTTTTACCTTCTGGGTTAATTAGTCCATGTTTCATTAGTGTTAGGAAGGATGTAAAGTGGAATCACACAGAAACAGCTCACTGCACACCGGCGTGTTTTCACACACACCGCTGTGAAAGACTGTTACAGGTTTAACACCTCCGTGGAAAGTGACTGGCATGGCAGAAACGCAAGGACTTATCCTCATGCTGCTACTTTTCTCAGGGAAGTTTTTGTTGACAAATTCGAAAGGTATGTATTTTTTTATGACATCCTTTAATTATGAACAAAGCTACGTAAGCAGTGTTTTAACACTGGTTAAATAAATCAAATAAATCACCAGGTAAAAGACAAAGATGCACACAATTGCATTCGTGTTGTCCAGTTATTGCAATAGTGCTATAATTTTCAGAACAAAAATAAAACACAGAAATACTGTTTTGTTCTTAGTGAAAAAGCAAGTTCCTCCATTGTTCAAACTTATGAAATATTGAGTAAAAACAGCAAAAAAACAAAAAAAAAACATAAAATATCTTTAAAAAGTTGTGATTGAGATTCTAATCAAAGGAACTTGTAGTACCCCTTTTTTTGCATTGTTGTGTCATAAACACAGGACGAATGCTCAGACTTAGCTATCAAAATTATACACTTTCTAGTTTTTTTCAGCAAATTGTGAACACATCGAATCTTGCTTTAATCTCTTTAATAATTGTATGTTTTCAGTCTTGTTACCAGACTTGAATGTCACTTGCATCGTCCACGACGACTGTGTCCTGCCATGCAGCTTTAGACCCACAGGCACAGTGGTGATCCACTGGTACAAGCAGCAAATCCCTGTTCACAGCTACTACTACCACAAAGATCAGTTTGGACTCCAAAACAAGCACTTTAGCGGCAGAACGTCGCTCTTCAACTCCCACATCCCTCAAGGCAATGCCTCGCTTCTTCTAAGGAGAGTTAAAGTTCAGGACAAGGGCAGGTACAAGTGCTACACGAGCACACGCAAAGGCAACCAGGAGATGTTTGTCAATTTGGAGCTAAAAGGTTTGTACGGCTTGTGATGAAATTATGTTGCCTGTTTCAGTGTCTTTTTCTGTTGTAAATAGTTTAAAGATTGATAAAATCAACTTTATAAAGGGTCACAATGATTAATTACCTCAAAGCCTCTGTGTAGGCAGAATATTTTGCACTTTTTCCCCACAATTATTTCATCAGTTTTGTTGTGTTAGAGAGTTTGTCAATAACTACCCAAACTCTGGATTACCAAAAGAGAGGCATTATATATAAATTAAAGTTCTATATAGAATATGTGCTAAAACACTGGAGAGCTGATTTTCACTTCAAATTGATGTGGAGGGAAGGTGTAGTGGAAAGCCAACAGTGTGTGTAAAGTTCATGTTGGTTGTCTGCCCCATTAACCCACTGCAAAAGTAGAGAACAAGGGCATTGAAGTGCAGCAGAAAAGCACCATTAAGAGGCGATTAGACTAAAAACAGTTGTTCTGTTGAAAGCCAGCGCTGCTGCCATGAAACATATCACTAAGCTCTAAGAATAGATTAAATCTTTGTCCGCCCTTCTCTGTCTTTCTGCTCGCATTAAAACAACATCCTGGTTATTTCTGGCTGCCCCTTCCACAAACTGCACCATACAACCTGAAAGCTTAGACTGTTTTCTTCCACTTCTCACCTAGCTCCCATCCAGTCGGTAACCATGGAGATGAGCGATGAGACGGTCGCTTGCACCTCTCACAACATTTACCCCATGCCGCAGGTAATGTGGGCCACGGAGCCCCCCTCAGCTCAGGAGGCTGTGGAAAATTCCACCATCAGGACCACAGATCACAAGGGCCTGTTCACTGTGGAGAGCATGCTGAGAATTGTGGGTAACCTATCCGACCGCACGTATTTTTGCTCTTTCATGTCAGCCGACAGAAACCAGGTGTGGACAGCTTCTCGGAAGAACCAAGGTGCACCCTGTAAACTTTACCATAGATTAGACATAAAGAAACATTTTTTATATAAATGACAGGCCAATAACACCACGTTTCCTTTTGAATTCAGAAAATATAACTCACGAAGAGGGACAGCCCCTGTCCATCTCATGCATGGCTCCGCACAGTCTTGAGAATTTCTCCCTCACGTGGACCATCTCCTCTCTCGCGGAGCAGACTCTGATCTTAAAATACGACAACAGAACAGGACACATGGTCAACCTGTGGGAGGGTCAAGCTGTCCTTGACCTGGACCAGCTTCTGCAGGGAGATGGGTCACTCCTGCTCAACAGGCCAGACAGTATGGAACACTCTGGAACGTACACCTGCACCTTCTCAGGTTTGCAGAGCAGGCACGTCGTGCAGACCAAGGTCAACATCACTGTTGCATTAATCAGTGAGTTTGAGATTTTTTTTTTTCTCTGCGTTCAGATTGTTAATATCATTTATGTACCACAGTCAATGAGCAGAGGCATCTGAGTAAAAGAAATGTGTATTTCAGGTGTGGACAAAAAGAGCCAGCAGAGGTCGTGGTGGAGCACTGCAGCATCCGCAGCTTTCTTCTTGTTCACAGTTATTGTAGCTCTACCTCGGTGTGCTAGACAAAGAGGTATGTAAGCTCACAATTAATAACACCTTAGTGGATTCAACTCTAAAGTGTCTCCCAAACCTGAGACTGATATCATTAGTACCAAATACATGAGCTTTATATTATGTTATAATGTCATTCCCGCATCAAAGACATACCTGGAGTGTTGCTTTAATTCCTTCATACATGTTTGAGTTTTCCTTCAATCTCCCATGACAACCATTTGGGGCTGTCTAAATATTTGCTCATACAAAGTGCCTTCTGTTTACCCAAAGCTCCTTCTTGAAGCTTCAGTCTAATAAAACACCTCTATCCCATGTCTCCCCAACACAGCTGCTCCACTAGACTAGTGGCAGCAGCAATTAGCAAACACCTAGTGGAACTGCATGTCTGCTGAGCTCATCATAAGTACTGCATTGCTCCTATGGTTGTACACAACAAAATGGAGGAGCATTGGTGTGCTGAAGGGGGAGTGCAGAAAAGAGCAAGAGCTTCTTAAAGACACAGAGGTCAATTTCAAAGCATCAAATTGTGTTTTGTTTGATATATAACATTTTTTTTATAACAACTGAAGGTAGCGTGGACTTGATTGTGCTATAAAATGGCACTTTGTGCCTGCAAAAATATATAATACCACCCCTTTAATAAATTTGGTGCTGATTCAAAAGTTGGATCTGGATCATTAGAAAAATACATACTACTGACTACTGTGTTTGGAGAAGAAATAAGTAATTGTGAAATTGTCACTATTGTTGGAAACACAGTGGAACTGTGAGGTTAGTGTTTGTGTCAAATAAAAATTTTAATGAATGTAATTTTCAAGATGAATGAAGTATTACTGGATGTTTGCTCTTGACCCTCGTATTTAATTGTTATCTGTTAATTAATTTGAAATTGGACCGAGTGACTATTGTTGAAAATAGACTAATCTGTCTATCTGTCAGGTCAGTCTTGAAAAGAGACCTTGTGTCTCAGTGAGATTTTACTGTATAGATGAAGGTGAAATTAAAAAATAAATAAATAAATGGCCGTATTGATATACTGCACTGGAAAGGTACAATAAGCCTGTCTTCAAATCTTGCTTTAGGAGTGAAGCCAAGTGTGTCTGTTGAGTCAATCAACTTGGAAAATAGCATATATTTGACCACAAGGTGTCACTGTCTGTATCAAAACCTTGTCATAAAACAGATGTTTTACTTTGAGGGAAAAACTGCAAAGTAACTTCCAGTTTAAAAAACAATAATGTGTGCTTACTGATCCAAGTTCAACGTTTCAAACTTGAATATTATATTAAATATTAAATGTTAAAAACAAGAGCTCATGTACTTTTTTTTATTTTTATATATATTTTTTGCTTTGTTTTATTTTGTTTGTTTGTTGTTTTTTTTAATATAGCACTGGAGGCCAGAAAAGTCTCGCACACATTAAATGGAGCTGGGCTTGTTGAAGATGGACTTCGGCTTTGCAAAGATCTAAACTCCTTGACTTCATGCAAAGTAGAACAACCTGGTGCTGGACACAATAGACAGGCAGCACATTTTGAAGCACATGAGGAACAACTAAGTGATGTCCACAGAGCAGAAAGCTGCAATGGGACTTCAGGGACAGATTCTGACCATGAAAAAGAGGAAAACCCACAAGAATCCCCTGCTGAAGAACACGAGGTTCCACTGTCTGAATGCTTTGAAAAGAATGGTATAAAAAACACTGGGCCTCAGCTTTATTTAACAGAAACAAGACCCACACTTCAGATTTGAAGCATACTGGCATCTGGTTGTAAAGAAACAAGAAGGCTTATTTCAAAGAAATCCATCCAGTTGAGACAGATGGGAGTATTTATTGTTGTACCTTTCAGTTTATAGTAAATGTCTGACAGTGTGACATTATGTGATCAAAATTTGTACTTTTTCCTGTACTCTATAAAATAAAGATAACCATCTATTGCTTTTTGAGTATGGTGCTAAAAGTATTGTTAAAAAAACAATACTTTTTTTTTCTTGTGATAGAGGCTTTTTTAAAAAAAAAATAAATAAAAAAAAATAAAAAATGTGGCATGCTTTTGAATTTTAACCTCCTTTACTGTTGATACTATAAAATTCAATCCAATACAAGAGGTCACCTAATTAAAGTACAAATGTGTCTTGGGTGCATCGTGCCTGTTTGATCCTCTTTAATCAAACTTTGGTTCGTTTGCCTAGAAAGTCCAGTTTCGTTGGTGCAGGTATGAATGCGTAATTGAACTCTAATGCAAACTAAAAAAAAAAAAGCAAACCTTGGTCTGCTTAAAAACCTTTCGGTTCAATTGAAGTGAAATCTAGCTAGCGCCGTTGAAATACATTGGTTAATGCCAAGCGGACCGGAAATCGCTCCAAAAACAGGAAGCACAGCACAGGGCATTCTGGGTAAATACAACCAAAACAATAGCCTTCCACCATTACCGGGAAAATGGCTCGTGGTCAGACATGGAGTGAAGAGGAGGTGAAGGCCCTCATAAAAATATGGGCGGACGAAAATGTATTGCAGTTACTGCTGACCACTCACAAAAACAAACAGGTTTTTAAGCTAATTAGTGGGGACATGGAGGCTTTGGGATTCCCCCGCACAGCTTCACAGTGCCGCACCAAGGTAAAGAAACTTCGCCAACAATACGTGAAAATACGCAACATGCTTAGGAACAATGGCAGTACTGGCGACGCGAAGGAGCAGTTTCCTTGGTATGATGAACTAGATGCCATGCTTGGCAATCTGCCGACAAGCAGCCAATATGTTTTGGAGTCCTGCAAGGAAGAGCCTCTGTCGCCGTCCAGCCTGGAGCTGAGCGACTCCGAATCCACAGAGCAGGATCAAGACTCAGAAAAAATGGGTAAGTGTGTAACTAAACTAAGTGATACTCTTTTAGAAAAACTATTATGATATTAACTTTAAACTCTATTAGAAACCAGCAGTTACATATTGCCAGTTTTGCGGTTGTTTGTCCGATGAACACAGAATCATGAATAAATATAACTGTGGTGATTTGTTTGTAACATTTTTAATCAAGCAGATAAAAGAGCTGCCGACATTAAAGCTGAAGAGACGCCCATCACAATCTCCCTGCTGGATGAAGAAAGGAGCCGACCAAAAGTGACTGTACCCGGGGCTCAGAAAAGAAAGAAAAATACAAAGACTGATAAGTTTGAGAAAATGTTTGAGAGCTACATGGATGAGAAGAGAAAAATGGATGAGGCTGAATGCGAAAGAATGAAGCAGGAACAAGCCTCTTTTGAGGAGTTCTTAAAAATGCAGCAACAAGCTGAAGAAAGACGTTTCCAGTTGATGCAAGAGCAGCAGAAGGCCAACAGCAAGATGTTCTTTCAGATGATGACTAGTTTCCTTCATGCTGCAACGCCCCAATCCATGACACCATCTACCCTGCAGCAGTCAATGACCCCTCCTCCAGTCACACCTCCATTGTGGCCCTCTGCACATACTCTCACTGACGACTCACCTTTGTTCAATGGCCACCAGCAAAACACAGCAGGTAGCTCCCACACTGTAGTTGCACCAGCCCAAACCCCACAGGAGCCAAACATGGCAACCACATCTCAGCATTCAGCATCTTCTGATTCAGGTGATGCCAACAAAGATGTCTTGGAGTTTGGTTCATAATATTGAGAAAAGGCCTAATTACTAATTTGTGATGGTATCAGTTAACTGTTTTATTATATGTCAAAACTGTTTGAATGACTCATGTAAAAGTTATTCAAAGATGCATATTTTGTTGTTCAGAAGAATGTAAACAAAAAGGTTGAACATTCAACGTTGGACTATTTTATCCCAATAAAAATAAAGGATGAACAAGTTGTCTTTATTTTTCTTACAAAACTGCAACATGTAAGCACATGTCTGATACAAAGTTACCAAACTATCTTTTGAAATCTAAAATAGTACAAAATTGTGTTAAAACAAGAGCAAATAACACTCATTTACAAAACCATTACTGTGCCAAGTATGCACACAGAGCATCCCTAATTTGCTCCCCATTGTTCGCTGGAGGGCCAATCTCTGAATCCACAAAGTCATCCACATCATCTGCAGGTTCTTCATCTACCCACTCCTCGTTGGCAGTTTCACAATAATTATGTAGAACGCAACAGGCTGATATTATGTGGCTAACAAAGGAAATGTGGGCATCACACCTCTTGAGAAGGCACCTCCAGCGGCCCCTCAGTCGTCCAAACGCCCTTTCAACAGTCATTCTAGCCTGACGGAGTCGATAGTTGAAGTTTACCTGTGGTTGTGTTAAACCGTTCCCCTCTGGAAATGGTTTCACCAGCCAAGGCAGTAGTGGGTATGCAGCATCTCCGAGAATGTGTAGGGGTACGTCCACATTGTTCAGTCTTTCTGTCCAACCCGGGAACAGTGTCCCATTTTCACCTCTACTATACAAGGAAGAATTGATTAAAACCCTTGCATCACTAACTTTTCCTGGACAGCCCACATTAATATCCCAGAATTTCATTTTGTTGTCTACCACACCTTGCAGAATAACAGAGTAGACGTTTTTCCTGTTGTAATAGTCAAGAGGATTCTCATCTGGTGCCATAATGCCTATATGAGTCCCATCAATTGCACCCGCAACCTGGGGTAATGCCCATCGATCCCTGAAGCCCTGGACAATTACCATAAGCTCTGCCTCAGAAGGGGGTTTTATATACAGAGGTTTCATTACCACGTTAATAGCAGAAACAACCTGTTGTGTGACACTACAGGCTGTAGAAATGCCAATGCCAAACAGGTGGGAGATGGCGCGATACTCCAGATTTGTTGCAAGCCTCCACAGACATATTGCAACCCGCAGCTCAACAGGAAGTGGACTACGAAAGTTTGTGTGCTGTCGGGTCAAACTTGGTCGGAGGATGTCACAAAGATGCAGAAAGGAGGTTTTTGTCATTCTGAAGTTCTTTTGCCAATCCACTTCATCCCAGGATCTGCTAACGTCTTCCCACCAAGTTGAAGGGCGCGGTTGAACCCATATGGCCCTACAGGGAAAAAAATACAAAAGAAATAGGTAGTAAATCCCTGTAGTATTATTGATACAACAAAAGAAAATCATTTCACATTAATTTGAAGGTTTTACTTGGCAAATAACACATTCAAATCATTCATCCATTATTTGAACACATTTATCCTTGCAGGATTGCCAAGGGATCTGGTGACTATCTTCAGTGGCCAGTAAGCGAGCAGTGTACAAATTAAGTCAATAAATTCAATTCAGTTACAACAAATTACATCTGGAGGGACTTCACAAAAAGTATTTCTCAATTTAGTCACTATACATTCCAATTAATCCTACTTAACAGAAAATTAAGCTCAGTTAATTGCTAAAATTAGTTTCCAAAGTTTCCACGGAAACCTCAAATAGACGTGAGAACACGACATTCAAATTTGCTGTTGAATGTTTTGTGTATTGTTTCCACATGACATCACCCCTCTTCCATCAAGATGGTCTGTCGCCATCTTGATAGTATAGAAGCAGTTTTCTACTTCATTGATTGCAGGGAAGAGAACTGCAATGCTTGGATACTTTTGGATTCAAGGATGTAAAAACAAAGACGATAAAAGAGTAAAGAGAAGTTTTCATTACTTCCTGTGAAAGTGAGAAAACTTTGCTACTAAGCATCGACAAATGTGTTTGGCTAATGTGCAGAAGAAATACATACCCAAGGCCATCTAATAGCCTGTAGCACATATTTGCTCTGATCACGCTATTAGCGAAAAGGATATTTTCAAATGCTTTTAAGAATAACCAAAACTAGAGGTGCACCAATTTCACCAGGCAATTTATCGGCACCAATTTTCTTAATTTTGGGAGATCAACAATCTTCTCCGTCTCACTAAAAAACTAAAATCAATCACTGTCCTCTTCTGTGAAGGAGGTTTTACTGATATACCTTCTGCACATTTACAGTTAACAATTATCACCTCACTTTTAACAACTTGCTTGCTTTATTATGATATTTGATATTTCAGACAAAAAGAAAGTGGATATCAGCCAGAATCGGAATGGGCTTTTTAAAAATCGGCAAACAGCCAGAAAACTGCAATCGGTGCACCCCTAACCAAAACTCTAATCTCTGTTTGTCAAAAGTATATTGAACAGCTTGTTCAACATAAAGGATAATATTAATGGATTGTTACGCTCTTAAAATGCAACCACACATAGCAATTCTCGTCACAGTCGATCATATCACTCTCCTCTTCATTGTGTGGTGGTCGGCAAACAAACATGACTGACTAGTTTATAAGATGTGTTATTGATCGACACTGATCTGGTTCTCCCGAACAACAGAGAAAAGCCTTAAAAACAAAGTTACGCCTTGGTAATGCTCCTCCTTTTTAAAGTTATTTACAAACCAAAATGGGCCGTTTCCGGGGTTGCGTACTTCCGGCCCGGTGTAGCGGAAACTATCTTTTGTTTGATGTTGGATAACAGACTCAACAAGTTATTTTTGATATGTGTAACGTTATTGAGCAACAATTTTAACAAAATTACTCATATCTTGTACCTTTGTTGACGTCTGTGTAAGGTGGACATGATCATCACTACCATGAGGTTGGATGCACGTCGCCTCATGCGGAGCCGTTTCATCCGCCTTACGTGAAAAGCAGCCTTCTGCATGGTCTTCTGCCTCATCTTCCCCTCATTCTGAGCCCATTGTAGAAAAATGTTTGTTTGGCACATTTGCCAACGGCTATACAGAAATCCTAAAACCGCCAGAATCTGATGCCACTCCATTTTTGATCACAAACAAAGAAAGTTGCGCGCAGCGTCTTCTTCGGGGGTTTTTGTGTGGTCTCCTTCAGTAGTTCTTGATGCAGCGCCTCCAGAGGCGAAGGAGTAAAGAGGTTGACACAGTGCTGTGTGAATGCGAACCGCACCAGCTGAAAATGTGACCGATATTGCAATTTAAGGGTGTATTCACAGTCCGCAATAGAACCGTCTATATACTGGAAGATGCTGCATGAACAGGACACGAACCTTAGCATCTATCTAAACCAATTGAGTGGTTAAAATCAGAGAATAATATGTTAGAATGATCCATTTGGACTTAAACTAATTTAAAATCTATGACAAGATTAAAAATTTAGGTTTGCAGAAGCACTCCATCCAATTCAAACATCAATTTAAAGTGACAAACTGAAAAGATTTAAAGTAAGTGAATATTGCTGCAAAGCAGTGATTGCACATGTCAGGGTCACAGTTTGCGTCAATAGTGAAGCATCTATAATGTGTCTGTTCTGTTCTGCAGCAGTTATACAACAGTTATTACACATTTAAAAATTGGGCACAGATCGTCACAATAAACAAAACAAATTAAATGGTCTTCACAAACAAACGATGGCAGCCCTGTAATTACAATGTCTTTGGTTTAGCAAAGACTCAAACAGCTTGTTTTGCGGTTCCAAGCTGACCTTAGCCAATCTCCTTCTTAAACTGAGATTGGCCATCTAAATTTAATCTGTAAGCATCTCTGACATGGGTCACGTTATGCTAATTAAGCCATGAGCAGATGTAAGAACTGCTTTGTCAAAGCATGCATCCTTCAGTGACAGTTTTCCAACTGCATGAGGATGGAAAAGAGAGCTGTAGTTGAAACAAATAGTAAAAAAAATAAATCAGTAAGACTTAAGTACATTTTAAAGAAGACTAACAAAACTTTCCCATAAGTTCTATTGTTCTTTTGTGTGTGTGCATGTGTGTGTGTGTGTGTGTGGATGAGTGGCACACATTAAACTTGTTGCTCTATGACTCAGATTTCCCTACAATTACGAGAGGCGATCATACAACCCCGTCTGCAATCTAACACAAATCTCCCCACACACTCCTTTCTTCTCTTCCTTCCTTCCCCCCTTCTGCTCTGAGTTCTTTTACAAATGGTTTTAGTTTGCATATTTAAAAAGCTCATGAAACAGTCTGATCAAGATCTGTCTGGCAACTTTCAAATCATGGCATCTTTCAATGTTTTTGGACAGGAAGTTGTGTAACATTCCAAAGCTATGTGACAATTAAACCTTTGTTTTAGCAATAAATTTAGTGTCCCGGTACATTTTTTGCTCTCGTGAAGCTGTAAAGACTGCACGGCTGGTCAGGGTTGAGAGTGTGTGTGTTTTAATGACAAAGACCCCGGCTCTGTATCTGGAAGTAATCATCTCGTCAAGGCTGCGCTCCACAACCCCCTCCCTATGATGTAATTGGAGTTTTTTTTTTTTTGCATTATGGTTCAGGGAGGTTTTAGGGGATTTTTCTAAAAGTTACTTTTCATTCATTCTGCTTGCTTGTTGTAACCAAAAGAAGATAAGAGGAGGTTAAATGAGAAGGTTTGCTTCATGTTGTATATTCCTCTGGTGTTTTTTGGGTGTTTATACCCTCCGTCTGTAGTCTGGGGGAGCGAGGTTGGCCCTGATTCAAACACAGCAACGGGGGCCTCTACCCGCCTCCATACATACTGCTGAAACAACAGTCTAACATCAAGAATTGCAGACACCTTTACCTCATTTAAACACAATGTGGGAGGGCTCCACTGCGTGGTGAAGGTCTGGCAAAGTCTAACTTGTCTGCGGATTAAAAATACTCAGAAACTGTTGACAGGAGATTTGGTTTAGATAGGGAAATTTGAAAACGACGGATGGACTCTGTCACAAGACGTGTGCACATTTGCAGTAATTCACTCAGTGTCTCTGTGCTGGAATATGATCTAACAGTCACATGATATTGATCAGTGCGAGGTCAGAGGTCAGAGCTAGATGTTTAGAGGAACAACATCTCTTGGTAGGAGAGATTAAACGTTGGTACCTCCTAAAAGTCTCTACATATTTTGATAATGCTACTTCTCAGTCCATTTCTTCCTGTTTATTTTTGTTGTGGTTTGTGAGTGATTCCCTGCACAACCAGAGAGGGGCAGCAGCTGTGCCTACTCCAGGAAAGTAAACACACCCGCTGTCCCCCCTCTCGCTCCTCTCTTGGAGAGGAAAATCTCAGCAGAGAGTTGAAGGTGGGAGGGGAAAGGGTCTCCTGTCTGATCCTTTGTCATGGGAAGACTTTCCTCTGCTGCTTCAGAGCAGAGAGGCAGGCAGAAAGAGGACCTGAGCGTCAAAACTTATAACCGGCCAGCAGAGGATTTTAAACTATGTAACCTGGGCAGAAAACAGAGGTCAGTGATTTTTTCTTTTTTTTTTTTACCCCTTTTCATTATATGTAAATTCATTATTTTCTGATAAATCTATTTGATTGGGACAGTGATGCTCCTGGAAAGTGACGGAGTTGTATCAGATTTCATGTTGGGCTGCTCTGCTCTGCACTGTTTATGTTAGTGCGAGGTTCACAGCTGCCACCAAATGTGTTTGGAATGTAAAACACTGCAGAAAAAATGAGCTGAATTTGATTATGGCATAAATTAGCCACAGGGTTAGGGTTCAGACATTTTTGCAAGAAATGTACAAAAGGTCACAAACAATGAATTTTGCTCCAATTTGATGATTAAAAAAATCTTCATTGTTTCTCCTTCATGACCACTGGACTTTGCGCAAGAAGAAGATAACTATATAAAAACATGCGACTAAGCAGTGTTGTGGAGATTTATTGAGATTACATTGCATGCAGTTAAATTATAAACATTTCACAAATGAATATTTATATGTTTATTTAATTTCAAATTAATTTGGAACATCAAATAAAAAACTATTGCATTTTCTACATACTTATTTGGTCAAATACTTAAATATGACAATGACACAAATCTGTTTGTCCACTCAACTCTTCTGTGCCAATAGTACTAAGCGCGTTTGTTCTTATGTATCAGGTATTTGATTTGAAAGTTTTAGTTTCACTAAACAACAATTTGTTACTTTGTGTCACTTTTATTTCTGGAAACTGTGTATTAAATCACATTAAACACATCAGAATTTTGTGGATAGTTTCAGATTTTCTTTTTTTTTGTAAAGGCATTACTGATTGTTGGCATTTCTGTTTGAGAAACATCACACAGGTAACAGGAAGAACAGCATGTATAAAATGTTTTCTGTCCTTCCTGCGTTAAGCTGTTATTAATTATTTATGTAAGGAACGGAGACAACATCATGCCATGTGTGCAAGAAAGCAGTCACAGGTTCTTACTATTATTGTAAAGACAAAAATTAATTGTCCTCAGGTGAGAAATTAGTGCTGTTAGCACACCTTGCATCACAAATACAACAGTGTCCATGTAGAATGTCAAACCTTATTTTAACTCTGAGATTTACAAAAGTTTGCCACATTTCTAAATTCACCATGCTCCACAACGTTGTTGTAATAGGTCAAGGCTTCCTGTAGTTTGGTAAAAGTCTCACTGTCTCTTGCTTTTTAGAGTGAGCTAAGGACAAAACTGAGAAGGACATAAAGAACACAATTTACTTTTGAATATCTTCATAATTTTTTTTTACCTTCTCTAACTTTGGTTCTCTGATAGTGAAAATGGCTAACTTTGAGTCTTCTTTCTTTAATAAGAAGATCCACAAAAAAGTGTTTCTGTTTAAAGTTGTGTCATTCACAATTGATCCAGCTCTGTTGACCAGTTCTTTATTTTAAATTATAGAAACTAAGTTGCAGTTGTGTATTTATTTGCTGTGTGTCTTAGAGATGCACACACAAGTTCCTGTTTTGGTACTCGGAGTGAGGTGGAGAACAGGCACAAGGGGAGGAGGACAGTGTGTGTTTATTTGATATATGAACATGGCATATATAAAGAAAGATGTTGTGCAGCAAATATTGTTCAAAATCGTCTCAGTTGTCTATACTGCCTTCATGTAAATGTCTAGGACACTGTGGTCTAAGGGAAACAGAGAGACATGCTTCATTACAAGAAAGTGACAAGGGACTAAGATAAAATGATGAGTCTGAACCAAAAAAACAGATCTGTATCTGCATGACAAAGTAAAAGTGATGTCTGCTTGAAAGATATCTCATTCAAGTCTCAAGCAAAAGCATATCAGTTTACTTTAACTATTTAAAAGAAACAGATTCACAAGATCCGACTCTCTGCAGAGTGCCTTAAACCCAACACTTTTGGAGTTTCTGCGATCTGGTAGTGACTCTGTATGGTCCGTTCACTAACTGCAAAAGTGCTTATGCATTTTCAACTTCCAAAGTTTTTCCATCTGTTATTCTTTTCTTAGCATGGAATTGTAATTGTAAGACAATTATTGAGAAATGCAAATCGACTGCGGTTTGGGCTTTGCTCAATGTAAAAATACTTTTCTTCCCACACATTAGATGAAAGCTGTCTTATCAAAGGGGCATTTCTCAAACTCTGTACATGTGCACCACCCTGCTGACCTGAAATGTGAGTGACGGACCAAACACCCTCTGCCTGTGATTTGAAAGGGGTGAATGGGGGGAGTTCACCCCCTCTCTCTTTTTCTTGGAGGTCTGGAGAATGAACTCATGCTGACTGGATGCTTGACGGTGTAAGAGGATACCCTGTTTCCTGTTGGCGCTCTCTCCAGACAGCAAGACCAGAAACTCCTCTCAGATCAGCCATCTCTTGTCTCTCTGTGTGCTGTGTGTGAGTGAATGCCTGTCTGTGGATTCAGGAGCAAGTCATGTCTGACTTATTCAAAATAATGGTCTTGGGTCTCTGGAACTAATTACATTGTCATTTACTAAAAAACTCAAAGCTGAAATGATGTGGTGATGGATTTCTCACTCACATATGACCAAAAGTTGTCATTTGTATTTTTTAAGGATACCTGAAATAACATTCTCTGCCAGTTTTACTGCAAAAACCATAATGTTACTAGTGTCACTAATTAAAATCTAGGAGTGAAGTAAAACAACCAAGAAGACAATAAATTGCATAATTGTCAGCAGACCAATTAAAACAGCTTTTCGAGATTTTATTGGGAAAACAGGCTAGACCAAAAAGTAAACCCTGTTTTAATACTCAGGCCTTTGGAAAGTTTTTTTTCCCCTTTTTCCTCTAAAATATGCACATCTGGAATATCAGATGGACTTCAGGCAATAGTTTTTCTAGTATTTTCAAAGGCAAATCGATGGGGGGGGGATTGTTTCGTATATTCCCTCCATTGATAAAACAATGTTGTTGATCAGTATTGCAGAAATAGTGTTGAAACAAGTCAATAAGTAATTAGAAAATGATTAACCTCAATTTTTGAGTGGGTTAAGGTATTTTGTTGCACTCTAAGGTTTTTAAGAGCTTCATAAGGTTTTTCACTTCACAGATATTATGGTAAAGTGATGTTTAGTAAATGTCTCTCATGTGAACTGAAATATATGTTGATGCAACATCAGCATGCACATCATTAGCGACAGACGTGCATGTCAAGAGTGCAGATTAGTGTTGGTATGCCTCGACTGCCAGCAAGCATTTGCGGTAACTAGTAATGAGGATTTTTCACTGCGATGGAATTTCGCACCACTTTTCTCTGTGAAATGGAGGGCTTTTGAGCATGAATGCCCTGTTTAGATTTTGACTCGGCCAATCCAAAATCTTTGACTGATGTCCAGACATTCTCCTTCAGGATTTTCAGAAAGCAAAATTCTTGGTTCAGGTCATCAGGCCATGTCTACCTGTCCGTATGACATCCATTTTCTGAAATGCCGTCTTCACTTCCAAAACCATTAACATTCGTCTCAACAATCTATACATTTGTTCCCCCAACTGTGTTGGAGGTCATCAAGAGAAATGTGAGATGAGCTTTTGTGTTCTTTTTGGTAAACAGATACTTTTGTCTTGGCTGCAATTTCTGCTCAACCTGTTATTGTTTAGCAAAAGGCTGAAGTTAGCTGAAAGTGTTTCAGATGTTGATGAACTCTTGAAGTAAATTACTCCAGGGAAGTTTCATTACTGCTCTGTGTTTTGTGGATTTGTGGATAATGGTTCAATAACATCCCAAAGCCTTAGAAATAGATTTGTAACCAATTCCAGCTTGATAAAAGTAATCAATCTTATTTTATATTATGTTGGCTTTCTAATGTCTATTAGATTTTGAAACTTTTAAATCTTCTTTGTGTTGTCGGACAGCTTGTTAGTGAGTTTGTTATCAAGACTGGTTGAGGTTAATTGGTTTAAATAAAAAAAACAGATATATCACAGGTTTATTTAATGATGATAATAACCACTTTTCATTTAGGGACAAATTGGAATGAGAATTGTTTTTTAGTAAAATAAACATTTCTTTATGTATTGGCTTGAGTTATCTATATCTGATACTGAAACTGTTCAATCATCTGAAACATACATAACAATCAAAATTAAAGAAATCTGTAAAGGTAAATGGTTTTTACAGCACTATAAATGCACACGCTCACAAATATTTTTAAGTTATAGAGAAACAAACTACGTTTAATGACCATCAGCAATCGTCTGCCATAATCCTGGCCGAGTATTTGGCTTTGCTCTGAATTGGTAGAGCTCATTTCAAATGTCTGGTTTTTAGGTTTTCACGAGCCATAAAATGCCTATTAGGTTGAGTTCAGCTCCCTTTCCACAAGCATTAACATCTTTTAGCCATTCCATCCAGTGCTTGTGTTGAGTGTATATTTATTCCACTCTGGAAAAAGAAGAAATGCATAATTAAAATGACCAAATTGCTGGGATTTTTAAGGTGACGATGAGTGCATGTAAACGTCTGAAACAAAGGTGTCAAACTGATTAACACTTTGCCAAGAAAATCTTGTCTTATATCCTTACCTAACAGCTTTGACTCAGTAGTACAATAATATCCATTCCTGTCTGTTGTTCTTTCACCCTGCATTGAGACTTTTCTGTCTTTTCATTCACAGGTCTCATACTTCGCTCTGATTCATCCGAACGGGCAGGTCATTGTGATGAACAGTATGCTTCCTCAAAGGAGCGCCGTCGCCACATTGGGCTACGCTTCTGGTAAGACAAATGACAGAAATCGTATTTGTAATCAATCATTTGAAACAGTGACTCTCTATCTGAAAATAAAATCTAATAGTTAACATCCAGCAAGGTGACACCAATTACAAAGATATGGCTTGTAAGTTGGAATTTCTCAACAGGTTGTTAGTACTGTCTCAGAAAAAGTTCAATTGTTGCTCAGGAATGAGACCTTTAGATGAGTTTAAGCTGATAAACACTCTCATGCTCTATATATTTGATACATATGATACACAGTATGTTTTTTAAGAGTTCAATACATTATATGGGGCAGCAGATCTCTTCTGTCATTAGCAGTAAAACCTAAAACTAATTTCTGAAACCCATGTTTGAGGAGAGGCTAAGAATTTCAATAAGATCAAATGAACTAGGAATAACTTATAGTGTATGTTCAGCGTCTTGCCATGCTGACTCAGACACTATCATCACTTTGCTTGGCTTGGTATTTGACTCTCCTCTGGATATTATTTGCAGTCGAGACTATGATGTATTCTGCCCTGTCTCACGAGCATTCTTCCATTTTTAGAAGAGACCAGACCAATGACTGAGCCAGTGTTTGTATTGGCCTCAGAACTGCAGCGTACATTCTTCAGTGGTTTCCCCCTCTTCTTACCAAGCACACAAGATAGCAGATCATGTAGCTCAGCTTCTGCTTTGTAGGTTAAAGACATTTAATATGGCTGACTATATAAAGTAGAGAGACTGTTTATGTTGAGTCCAAAAAGGGGCAGGATCTCATGCTTTGTCGAACCTCTGTTTTCTTCAGACTGTTTGAAGATTGAGCACAGCAGTGGCAGCTCTGTAGGGGGGACACTGCTGAGGGGCTCTCGATCTAAAGCTGAGCTTCAGGAACTGATGGAGACTCTGCAGCGCAGAAAAAGTGCTCTGGAGGCCAGCTTGAGGGCAGCTGAATGCAGTCGCAAGTACCTTAGCGTACCTTCATCTGTTGCTGGCCAACCCAGCAGGCCACTGTCCATCCTCAGCAACACAGAGAGACCTCCATCCGCCTCCAGAAACTTTTCCTACATCAACAGCAACAGCGTGCCTCCATCGCCACGTCAGGGTGACCGCCAGTTTAGCACCAATGGTTTGTTTCGTCATTCCTACTCTCGCCACCAGTCACAAGACAGTCTGCTGCTTTCTAATGCACCTGACGGAAATTCTCTGCTGTCCTCGTATGGGGAGCCAGTGCCTCGTTCTCCCAGGGTCAAGAGCGGGGCAGCCAGTATGCCATCCAGTCCCCGGATGAGCCGCAGACTCAGCTCTCAAAGCAAAGCCGTTGGAGAGTCAAGGCAGAGGAAATACTCCACCGGTTCCCTCAACAACCTGGGGATGCATAGCCGTTCTTTGCCACGACTTCACAACGCGGCAGATCCCCCCGTTTTGTCGCTGCCCTCTCGTCACTCAGTGGGCTCCCACAGGGTGGTGGTCTCAGCGGGACAGCGGCGCAGTCTTTCCTCCCTTGAGCAGCCGCCAGATGTGACAGTGCCTGCAAGCATGCCCAGCACATCCAGGAGGTCCAGCCTTGCTTCACTGAGCTCCCTAGGTATAGAGATTGACGGAACGGGATTGGATCTGGGCTTAGGAGAAAGGAGGTTGTCATTTGGGAAAAGTGGGCTAAGTCCAGGACAAAGGGTGGGCAGCATCAGTTCTCTGAATGGCAAAGAAGAGCTGAGAGACTATCACCAGCATCAGAGAGATGAGCGACTCAGGGAGCAGAAAGTGCAGAAATTGGTGAGTTGTTCTTTTCTCACTTTTTCTTTGGTTAACTGTAACGATTGATTGATTACAAATACACCAAATCTCCTGTGTGCAGGAATGCCAGCGTCTAGAAACCATCTTAAGCCTGTGCACTGAATTGGGACAGGTGGTGAGAGAGCCGACGGGCTCAGCTGTTTCTGATCTGCAAAAGATCAATAAGGAGCTGGAGAAGCTGCAGGTGTCGGACGATGAGTCTGTGTTTTCTGACTCCCCTAGCAGCACTGCTCCAGACACCTGTTTTGGGGCCAAAGCCAGAGATCTTCAGCTTCCCGAGGAGCAGCAGGCCATCCAGCGTCAGCAGGGAAACTACAGGTCTCACTCACCTGCTATAAGTCTGAACAGCAGCGCCCCTTCTCCTTCTACGCACCACAGAGCCAAAGTAAGCAGCATCACAGAATAAAGATGGAGCATATGGAAACAGTCAACAGTTTGTGGCATTAAATAAACCCCCAGTTGTGCGTGTAGATTCAGCCTTTCTACAGCATAACCAAATGTCCATTGATGACACAGTCAAAATGTTATTTGTTCTGAAGTCACTTCACTGGTACTCAGAGGAAGATCTGTTACTGTAACCTGCTATTTCCTGTTCCAGAATGATGAGAGAAACCCTCACTGCAGTAAAAACCCTGTTGTAAAAAAAAAAAAAAGTAATGAGGCTCTCCCTCTTCTGTGGAATGTGGATAATCTGAGTGCTGACATTCTGTTTATCTGTGTCTGTTTACCTTTTTGCCATATCTCAGTTTTTCTCAGTACCAAAGGTACCAAACAAGGTTTCCAAGAAACTATGAACTATGAAAAAAGCACACTATTATTACATTATTTTAAATACACACAAATTTTGTTGATCGAAACTGGAAAGCTGGAAATGTGTATAGCCCTCAGAGCTCTGCTTTGTGGTATTTTCCACATAATTTCTATGCATAATTTCATTCACTAAAGTCTTTTTTAAGTACTCTAAGACTCTACACTTAGCAATTTGCACAGTTCCTGTTTATGTAAGTTGGAAAGACGTATAAACATGGAAATCAGAGTTGCCCAAGACTCCTCAGGCTTTGAAGTGACTACAATCTGACCTCATTTTTATTCCACCACCTTTTTTGGAGACGTTAAACTGGAAAGCCTCACCGCTTTTTATCAAAAATAAATAAACGTGTTTAAACCACAAATAAAAATAAGCTACCCATATACCAAATTATGAGAAGGATTTTTTTGCTGCCAAAGAGGCCACCTTTTCCATTCTACATTTTCTCTTTCAGTTTTTCCACTCTGGAGCCGTAACCTAGCAGTGTCTGGTTTTAATGAAGAAGTTCAAGTTTTGTTGAACCATTCAAACTCCTGAAGGAGTGGGGGGGGGACAGGAAATGACTTGATCCCGCAGTGAATTATAGTGTGCATGTGTTTGTGTGTATGTTCGTTCAGCTGTGCACGGATGTGCACGAGGAGAATGCAAGACTGCATGCACAGCAAAGACATGCACTTTTCCAGATGTTTATAGCATCTATCAAAGCGATAGAGACGAGAAATTGAAATGTACATAACGCAGGTAATCCTTTTTTATCTTAGAGGTGCATAGTTTTGTTTAGATATGGCTCTCATAAAATTCTGAATCTGAGTTCAGTCTAGATTTGTATGTTTTGCTTGAGTTGTGACACTGTTTTATAGTCTCCAAATAACCAATCTCCATTGCTAACATTCCTCAGAGTAGTGTGTGCCGGACAAAATGCTGCTTACAGCACATCTGACAAAACTATAAATCAGGAAGACTTGCTAAACATACAAGTGTCCCATGAGAAAATAACCCACCTGGCTCCTATAAACAAGAATAATTAAATTCTGAGACAGCTTGCTTAAATTCAAATGAGTGTGACTGAATATTTAAGAGATGTTGCTTGATGGTGCAAGATGTGGGAGTGCCTTGGCATGCCTTGCATTGCCCAGCTCCAATAGCGATTTCCATTGCACAAAGTGGAAAAGAATCCTGCCCTTGTTGCCAGTGATCCATTTTTGGATGACTTAGACAGCAGCTGCTGTTGTGTAACTGAATACAACCCAAAGCCAACCTCTGACAAATGATTGCAAAAGCATAAACACAGAAAACTATCTCTTATCTTGTTTAAAACTTTTTTTTTTTATTGTGATGGTGATGACATTTTGAACAGCTTCAGTTGTGTGTTTACATTTGAAGCCGGTGATTTATTTCCATTCTCGGTGTCGTTACAGGCCTTGGAGAGCATGCAGTTGAAACAGGAAGTATCTCATTTAGAGGAAGAGAGAATCCAGGTTCTGAACAACATCGAAGAGCTGGAGCAGAAGATCAAAGACCTGGACAACCAGATGGAGGAGTCTTTGCGCGAGGTACAGCCAGCACAGAAAGCACAGGCACAGAACCGACATCTCCATGACTCTTTTCTTAAGATTGATGATTAAGACGAGCTGATGATTTCTTTGGCTTTTCCTATTTTACTCTGCATCTACCTACTCAGACTCAAACTGAACTAGATGTGTTTAGCCTTAAGAATCAGTTGCAGTTACAAAGCATTAAGAGCTTTCCATCAATTTTCTTTTTTAGTTTTTTTTTTTAATTTAGGGAATGTAACTCTTCTGACAACTTACATATTTTTGAAGAACAGAGGGTTATGTACAATGCAAGAAATCGCCAGGTGCCGTCGTCCATCTGGTTTAATGTTTGATGTTTTGTGCATTCAGAGAAGATATTCTGCATAACTGGTTCTGATGATGGGTTATTTGAGCTACTGTTGCCTTTCCATCATTTCAGTCCATTCACCTGTGATCTTTGACATCAACAAGGCGTTTTCATCCAAAATGAAGAAATGGTTGTGGGTGGAAATCCCAGCAGATCAGCAGTGTCTGAAATCCTCAGACTAGCCAGTCTGACACCAACTATGAGTCTGGGGATCATATTCTCCTAGGCATATGTTTCATTTGGTAAACATTTATAGAAATGCTATATAAATCTATATTACAAAAAATGTGTAAGTAATCAAAAGCATATTTTCCAAAATGCTGTCAGCTTATTTTATTTTTTTACTAACAACCCATATGATGGCAAAGCCATGTCCAGTTACCAAGGTGACTAACAAATAAATTCATATCCGTGACTCCTACCTATGTCTGACTCTTCCTGCAGATGGAGGTGGAGTGCGCCCTGCTGGACGGAGAACAGGAGTCTGAGATGACCCAGCTGCAGAGGGAAAAGGAGCTACTGGACGAACTCAAAGAAAAAATGCAAAGTATCGAGAGGACAAGCAAGCCTGAAAAATCTCAGGTGGAGATGCACAAAAAGTGTTTTAAATAAATTAACCGTTGTAATATTTTTGGTGGACAGATAAGTATATTTATGGTTGTTTTATTATAAATTCATTGCACAGTAGTAATAGTTCGGAAATAGAAAGCAAGCATGAGCAGGTTTTGTTGTGAACATAAAGCCACAGCAACAGACCATTGGGAATCGGTCCAGTTAAACCACAACATCCTAAAAAAAAGGTTCTGTTACATTCCTTTGAAACTAAATTAACTGAGCTTTCCAAAGTAAATGATAAAAGCCCTAATTCAAAGGAGGGATTAGCACAATTATCACAGCAGCTGAGAAACCTTCTAGAGCTCTCACCAACTGTCCAAATAAGGAAGCATAAGCTTTTCCAATTGAGGCCATAAAAATATAGTCCAGTTTAAACAGCCCAAGAGACAATGGTTGGCTGAAATGCCTCTTACGCACCTGAACTAACACAAAGCCCAAACACTACAGTTCTCATTTTTCACATTGGTCTCCTGCCCTTCCATTCCTTTCCCAATGCGTCTGTTTTAGAGTTATTACTCTCCTTCCTGACCTTGTTCTGACTAATCCCGGATCATGTTGTTTCTAATCATTTCATTCTCATCAGTTTAGTATGACTGAACTGTGCGATATATTCCACATCTGCATACGTCTCTGATGTCACCCAGGAAAGTGAGGAGCAGACAAAAACCTCAGAGGATTCGGAATTTCAAAAGCTGGAGAGAGAAATCAAGCAGGAAGAGGAAAACGAGAGTCAAAGCCAAGAGCTGCTGCGGGACATCGCCGAGTATCAGCGTCTTAGCATCACGCGCAAGGTAGAAGCAAACTTGTTGAGTTTTTCACGTAGCACAGGTCAGGGGTCTCAAACTCAATTTACCCGGGGGCCTCTGGAGGCAGAGTCTGGGTGAGGCTGGGCCGCATAAAGGATTCCACAAAAAACATTTAAAAAATATCCTCAAATGTCATCAACATTTAATTATTTCTCCAATACATGAACTGCAGGCTTTGGCTTTGACAAAGACATGATGAGGGTGTGAAAAAAATTTAGTTTATTCCACTTGGCGTCGCTTTTGTTCTACATTTAGGGTTGGCACCCGACCCGTAAAATACAAAACCGTCCCGTAATTGGCTGTTAAATGTAGCATTTCGTATGGAACCGATACAGGACAACAATTTATTCCGTCTTTTACAAATATGTATCTATAATAACTCAAAAGGTGTCACCGAGTACTTTATATAGTAGGCTGCCCCAGTCATTGTTTAACTCCCGGTGTTGGTGTTGCGGTATTGTGCCCAACTGCTTTCTGGGTAACACACACTAACTGACACGCTGCCGCAGTACATATATAGGGACTGGTCCTTTATTTTAATTTCTGAAAGGTGGCAGCCCGATCTAGGTTTCATAGAAGTCTTTAGCCAGCTGGCAACTATGGAGAACGTCTCGACGTGTGGCGTCACCTACTTATCACAACAGCGCGGCGGATGAGTCGCCTTTCTCTGTGTTTGATCGTGGCATTTGTTAATGTTAGAAAGTACCGGAATGGCGACTGAAAAAAAACGCAACTGGTACCGGACTGTTCCATCATCCGCCACACTATTGTTACAAGCATAGTGTGCGTGAGGTCAGTGTAGCTTAGCCTAGCACCGAATGTCAGCCATGACGAGGAACGGCAGGCGGGACTTCCTTCAGAGGTCTGCTCACCCTGCGGGCCGCACTAATGTTATACCTTCATATCACGGCGGGGGCCACGAGGCATCGTCCTGCGAGCTGACCTCTGACGTAGCATGTTGACACTGTTGCGGCTTTCGCTTCTCTACAGGTTCCTGTTTTAAAGAGCTGTTGATGTGAAGTCAAGAATGAAAGCTAGCTTTTGCTCAAAATGGCTAACCTCCTCAAAGTCACAAGCAGTTTCTGATGATGGTTTACAATGAAAATAGCTCAATGGAAATGTTGTTTTTTTTAGCTTATAATTGCCTTTCTGTGTTTGTTATTAATCGTTCTGCAAGTTTTGTATAAAAGCCTCACAGTTGTGAGCTCAGTTGCTAAACAATGTTTGGCATAGTGTAGTTACAACAAGCCTGCAAAACCAAGGACATAAGAAATGAGCTAAATATGACTAAGTTAAATGTGAAAGTGTGACAACAGGATGTTTGATTAGAATTTTAAGTGAAGTAATTTGTAAAAGTTATTATGTCTTGGCTTCAACCTTTTTGCATTTGTGTGACCAAACAAAAAATTTTGTACATACGTAAGTATATCTTATTGGAGTTGAAATAGGTAAACGGCTCATGGTCAGGTTTATTCAAGTCCCAAAGGCCAAATAATATTACAGCAAATGCATATAAAAAATATATTAAAAAATCAAAGTTAAGGTTAGAAATGAAAATTAGGAAAGTGTGGTAGTAATTTGCATTGAGCCCTCCTTGGTCAGTACTTTTTGTAGAACCACACATAGTGAAATGGATTTTGGTTCATGCCTCTCCCACCTTTGCACATCTAGAGATTTTTTGTCCATTATTCTTTGCAGAATAACAGTCAAACTGGATGGACTGGACTTTTCACTTCACGGTTATGTAGTCGTTTGTAGTGGTTTGTTACATAAAATCCTGATAAATTATTGAGGTTTGTGTTCATAATGGGCTAAAGTGCAGTAAAGGTAAGAGGGTGTAAACATTTTTGTAAGGCAATGCATTTACAAGGCACCGTCTGCTCTGACTTTGCTGCTAATTCTTCAACCTACACTACATCTCTCAGCCACACCGCTAATATATTTTTTCCTGCACTTTGATAAAGTCAGCAGATATTTTATACTGATGCCACCCTGTTGATTTTTTTCCCCCACAGGAAAGAATCATGACTCTGAAGAAACAGTCCTCTCAGATCACTTTACAGGCTCAGCAAGAGAAAGAAAACTTCCAGAGAGAGAAAAACAACTTGCTTGTCATGCTTCAAAAGGTAAAGAAAAAAACAACCTCTGCATGCTGACAACGCAAATGTTTCATTTTAATGAAATAAACACTATGTGGCATCTGCAGGAGAGAGACAAGCTGCTGTCTTTGGAAGGAAAGTACGTGGAGTTGTCTGAGGGCCAAACTTTGACCAACAACCCTGTTGCCATCAAAGAGGTAGGAGCCGGTTACAGTAACGCTGCAGCACTTTCAGAATAATTTCCTGTTTTGCAATTGCTCTCATTTGTGTGATCGCTGCAGCACTTGAACTCCCTGAAGGAGAGGAGAAGAAGTAGCAAAGAAAGCTCTTCCCATCCTATCGAAAGCATTCCTCATAAGAGAGGCCAGCAGCTCCTCGGCTCCTACGGCAGATCTCTGGGACGCACGCTTCCTCCCAAGGTCTGCTATCTAAACCAATCAAAAAAAAACATAAAGGTGTAAAAAGTTAAATAGAGTGCATAGTGATGTTAAAAGGCGATATTCTTCAAAGTTAAAGTTAACTGCAGTATACTTGACCGAAGAGTAAAATGCAAAATGACATTGATAATTCAGATTCCAGGCTTTAGAGGAGGGGGTTTTATAGCCTTATCGTTTTTAGCCAGACAACTCCCTTGAGACGGATCCACCCAAAGCAGGAATTCTCACTTCCACTCTTGCTTGCGACGTCCATTGAGATCAGGAGAACTTCCAGGAGTTGGGCTCCAATGTGTGGACCTAAACGTGTTGTGTGCTTTCATATTGTTCCTCAGGCACATCTGCCTTTATCCCAAAGCTCCAGCTGTGGCAGTGTCATTCCACAAGGCTTCAGCTTCTCCCCCCGGGAAGTGAACGCCCGTCGACTGCCCAAGGGTGAGTCAGAGTGACACAAATGCATCTTGTTCCAAATAAATCCTAGCAATAGTTGTAGTCAGTTATATTGCCCCGAAGGTCTACGTGTGACTGGATTCATAGTTTTGGGATCACAGAATGCTTATTCTCCTTGAAATAGTCTGCTTTTTCGCATGTTACAACTACAACCTTGCAATTTTTTCATTTGATTTTTTTACACAATGAAATGTTGTGCATCATTTTTTTTTGTGAATAGAAAATGATGAAGGAATTACAAAGGTGTTTATAAACAGGATCCTGATTAGGCCAGCAACATCTCGAGCTTTGATCATCGAGCACTGTTCAAATTATCATTCAAAAATAGAAAAGAAAGTGTGGCACACCTGCCTACCCATCAAGACAAGGATGACGTACATGACAACATAAAAACGGGCATAGGTATTTTTTGAAGTCCCTGTTTTAGCTGTAGTTACCATTTGCTGCCAGGGCTTCATTGCCATGTCGTTGTTTCAGCAGGAAACAGCCATACTCACATGAACGACGACAGACAGAGGCAGAGTGATTTTTGCAGCCGGATGGTCTCTGAGCCCAACGTGTTCCTGGATTCCTTCTCGTACCCGGACAACAGCCAGGCATCGGACACCGTCAGTGTGGACAGTTCGGACAGCCTGGAGACCAGCTTCTCTGCGTGTTCACCGGACAACATCTCCAGGTTAGAGCGGAGCCGCTGCGATGGAAGATGGGAGCTCTTTTACATCAATTTTAACTAAAGAGCCAATAGGAGAGTCATTGTAATTTAACAAAAGGATGTGTTTAAAGAGAGTGAGAAGTTCTCCAAGTGAGCCTTTGTGAGGGTTTTATTGCAGTGTTTGAAAGAAGAAGGAGAAATTATCTTGCTGGGTGAAAGCTAAAGGCTAATTAGAGAGGATTTGAACTTTATGAAGGAGCATAAAAGAAATAATAAAGCAGAGAGAGAATAAGAAACTCGAGAAAGATGGCTATTTATGTGGTGGCTCTGAAATTCAGTAGCTTTGTTTTCTGAATCACCCAGCGTGCAAAATCCTGTGTTTCTGAAATTCAGTTGCTTTAGTGACATTCTTTCCTTTACCAAAGATCGTGAAAGCAAAAAAGCTACAGTTAAGCACGATTTGAAGCTACAGTTAAGCACGATTTGAAGCTACAGTTAAGCACGAAATTATTAATTTAGATTGGATAAGAGAGAGGTGTCTCTCTATGGATAATAAGACAACATCAAAGGAATGTTAGGGAAACATTGTTTTATTTAGATTTAGAAGAAATAAAACTAATAAATTGAATAGGCAATAATGAAATTAACATTTATGATAGCCAATACCCAATGATCAATGCAAATCAATGGAAAAATCTTTTTTTTTTTTGGGAGAAATTCTGTTTCTTTTGTGTTGAACTGCACGCTTCTTCTCCTAGTGCCAGCACTTCCAACATGGCAAAGATTGAGGAAATGGAGCGTTTACTCCGAGAGGCCCAGGCTGAGAAGCTGAGACTCCTCGAGCACAGGGTAAACGGAAAGACCCGAACCGAAACGAGGTGTCCACATGCGAAAAAGCACGCGATTTATTTTCCAGCCGGGTTGTGCAGGAGCGGGAGATGGAGATGCGTAGGCAGGCCCTGGAGGAAGAGAGGAGGAGGAGAGAGGAGCTGGAGAAACGTCTGCAGGAGGAAACGAGCAGGAGACAGAAACTTGTGGAAAGAGAAGTGAAGCTCAGGGAAAAACAGAGATCGCAGGTGATTCACATTCTCGACATTGATACGTCGCAAAAGGGGTCCGATTAATATTTTCAGAAACTTTCTCTGTAGTCTCGGCTGCTGACTCGCTACCTCCCCGTGAGAAAAGATGACTTTGACCTTCATGGCCACATCGAAGCAGCCGGGCACAACCCAGACGCCTGCTTCCACCTGGCCATCACCGACAAAACCTGCCGAGGATTCCTGGTCAAAATGGGCGGAAAGATCAAGACGTGGAAGAAACGCTGGTTTGTCTTCGACCAGAATCGGAGGACGCTCACATATTACGCAGGTAGGGACTTCTGTGTCTAGGGGGAAACTCTGAAGACACAAAGCTTTCATCATGCTTCTGTTCATGTGCTTTGCTGCAGACAAACATGAGAACAAGATGAAGGGAGTCATTTACTTCCAGGCCATTGAGGAGGTGTACTACGATCACTTAAAGAATGCACACAAGGTACGTGAGCAAATGTGCATGTGTCTTCATCCATAGTGAGGGCCAAAATCCAGCAAATAAATAGATCTGTTAAAGAAACATTTTTTGCACGTGTAAAATATTAAACTAATTTTAAAAAATAGATAAAACTGGATCTATATCAATTTAGATGTGTCAAAAGTTGATGAAGCACAAAATTAAATATTTGAGTTGAACACATGTAACGATCATATTATTTTTATTGCTTTGTGCCACAATTGCTCATGAAATTATTTAAATCGTCAGTGTGGCTCAATAAGGAGAACTTTGCATCTGATTGGTCAAGCTCAGACCAATCACCTTAACTGTTACTGTTTCTCCCCTTCTTACTGATCCACCATGTTTAGGTCCAATTTTTATAATTCTCTTTTGAAAAATGTTTAAATTATTAAAATTGAAAATAAAACCATCATATTGCAAAAACTATTCGGTCTCCCTCACACAATATCGTGTTTTAATTAAAGATTTATATATGCAGCTATTTGATTAATTAATTAATTTACCATGGATGAGAAATATATTTATTTAATGTTTTTATTTCCTCTTTATTTAAATTACCAGTAACTTATTTATTTGTTGGAAAGCAACGCTTTTGGCCCTCAGTACTTCCCGTCAGATCCCATTTCCTTGAACTATCTCACATCTGTTTGTCCTCTTCTTTTCTCACTCCCATCCCTCTCTCCTCCTCCCTCCACATATTCCCGAAACCCCACCCACCACTGCCCATCAGAGCCCCAATCCTTCTCTGACTTTCAGTGTGAAGACCCACGATCGCGTGTACTACATGGTGGCTCCGTCTCCTGAGGCCATGCGTATCTGGATGGACGTTATCGTGACGGGCGCTGAAGGACACATGCACTTCATGGTGTAGCACACCCGCTTTCACTTTTATTTTCTTTGCCGTTGGGTCAAGCAAGTTTCAGTCCTCTGCACATGTCAGAATAATGGCAAACACGTGTGGATCAGAGACGGATTTTACCTAAACAGTTTCTGTGTTTATGATCACAGAAATTTACAAATGAGCAGAAAGGAAATCTGCTCTCATGTGCAGGCTTTATTATGCAGCTGTGTATAAAAGTCAAAAAGTGTTTGGTCTCAGAAGTAAGCTATGTGGGCTGTTTTAATCCAGTTGTTTGTGTTTTGTGAGCACCTGAAGTATCTCTTAATCTCACAGCAGGTAATTTTCTTTTTTTTTCTCAATCAGGGAAGCTTCTAAATGACGGAACCTTACATATGCCCTGATGGGTTGGTCCCAGAACAAATTAGTTTCCTATTAAAAACAGTATTTTATCAACATTGGATGATTTTAATAAATACAGGTTTTTGCATTCAGTGTTTTTGTGTAAAAGTTGTAAACCGTCCCTGTTTTCACATCACTTTCAAAGATAATCCTCAACATATTTTAGTTTTCCACCCTTTCTGAAAATTCCTTTAAAGCTTTACTTTGTACATTATGAGGAAAATACATTATCAGCAAATAAATAGTGTCCAAAAGTCGTGTTTTCAACAAACAGTAAACGTGGAACAACACAGTACCTCATCTGTTATATGAAAAGGTTCCAGCTGGTAGCTTGTTAAAGTATAATACTTTCCATTTAGTTTTTGTTAAAGTGTTTTGACTTTCTTATCTTTTAGAGATTCAGGTAAAAATAAAATTTAAAAAAAGTTGAACAGTGCTTCCAACAGGCTGCTAAAGATCTGATTTTCTGAGAAGTTTTCTGTTGTGCCTTAAACACAAGGCACCTAAAAGAAATTCACCCAATTTAATTTAGGTAAAAAAAAAATTTTAGGATTTTTTCACCTAAATTTTACGGTTTTGAAAGTCTTTCTTTTTGTGGTTTAGTAAGGAAACAAACTAAAAGCACTATTTTGAAAATCTTAGGTACAAAATAAACAGGGAAGAAAATAATCCTCCATGCCAGTTTTGAATGCTACACAAAAGGCTTACATTGAATACTTACAGGAGGCTGAACACAAATACACACCACACTTTTCAGATTGTTTCTCATGAGACAATTTAAACAGCATGTTCCATTTTTCTTCCACTTCACAGTTACATCCTATGTTGTGTTTGTGAATTCTGACAAAAGGACTAGAAATTTGTGTTTGTTATGTGACAAAATATGAAAAAAGTCCAAGGTATGAATCCTTTTTAAAGGTATTGCATATAAAGAAAGGAGGACTCACCAAAGATCTTTGCACAACACAGCCCTTTTCTACTTCTGATGGTACTTTTCAGTGTTTCTACGTCACAGCATCACAGCCAGACTTATCCTGGGCATCTTATCTGCCCATCCACTTTCTCTGAGTGGTCACAAAACACACCTTCTGTTCAGCTGAAGATTATGAATCAGAATTTTTGTTATACTTGTTTCAACTGCTGCTTTCAGACGACCAACATAAGCTGACCTTGTCTGCTTACCTTATGACAGGATTGAATGTCCACTGTTGTTTTGTTTTATTCTTTTGCACCTCTTTCATTACCAAAGAAGCATTTTTTTATTTTTGATCGCAGAAATCGGAATAATGAAAAAAAAAAAAAAGATGATAAGGAATTATTTAGAAATGCTGACTAGACATGAAGCCATGAAGCGGCTACAGTCATAGTAGCGCTTTGTTTTATGCTGTTCAGCTAGCTCCCTCTGTCTGCAGCAGAGGCTCTCATGACGAGGCCATGTTGTGCAGCAGTGATGCTGGATGTTCCTGCGTCACCCATGTGTTATTAACACTAATGCATTTCTCTGCGTTTCACCAGCAGAGGTCCTCAGCACAGAGTGATTGCACAAGAATGACGTAATGCTCTGCCTTGAAAGCCCAGTCATTTATATTAAAGAACATATGCTTTATCATCAGTATTTCTTTATGCCATGTAAGCAGTTGATCACATGTACACCATGTTTAAGAATAGCTTTTGTGTAGGTTTTTTTTTTTTTTTTTTTTGGCATTTTTGTGTATTCATAAACGGATTGCCATAGTGAGAAATGCTTGACCAGCTGATGGTTAACAGACTGCAGGGTTCGCTGTTTATCCTGTGCTGATTAAGTGTTAATTAACTCCTGCAGAGGGCAGATCAGAGAGCTGATAATGTTGTTCCCTTCAATATCAGTCACTTTAACATCTCATTCTTATCCAAGCCTTGAAACACAACAAACTATAGCATTCATATATTTTGTTATTTTTTTTGTATTGTGTATATAAACACGTTGCAATTGTAGCTAATGCAATAATTCAGGTTTTTATACTCAACTTGTGTCACGAATAAATACTTCTGACCACAAAGATTTGATGTCTTTATTACGCTTTTGGCTATAGCACATTTTAGCAAATAGAGTATTTTTTTTTTCACTAAACTGAAGCATATATCAGTTTAGTGACCTATTTTTGTAAATATTTCTATGTGAAAAACAAGAATCAATAGTTCTGTTGTGCACTGTTATATGTATCAAGTTCTTCTTTAGAGACTTTATCTCACTATTATTGACTCACTTTACTATAATACCCAGCTCAAACTATCTTTAAAATAAATTCAAATGAAATATAACATTTACAAAACATACAAAATAAATTACTTAAGAAATTACCTAAGTAATATACATTACTATTTGTAACAATATTATATTATCAATAAAATAAAAACAAATTGATATAGATATTATGTTTGTTTTGCAGCAATAAACCAATATCTTTTAAATTAAGGTATTCTGTAAAATACTAAATATTAAAAAGAGTTAAATGACAAAAAGTTAATCAGTATAACTTTTCTTTTCATCTCATCACTGTAAGTAGACAATGTGCATGTGCTCATTAGGGTAGTCATGTTTTGAACTCCTCCCTCCATAATTTGCAGCCTTTCAATTGGTTGACCTAGTGAGGTTGGCATGGAAACACAGACTAAAGCATGCTAAATTAAATCCTAAAGAAGCACGTAGACCCTCCAGAGGCAGAAACAGACACAAACACATCCAGACCACAGAAAACCCGTGTGCCCCCAGAGCATTTTTCAGTGCTTTAATTTGTGTAACATATTTAGGGCAAAGGGGTTGGCCTTCAAAGATGGCACGAATGTAGTTAAGCAATCTCACTCCTGTAAATACAGTGAGTGAAGCATAAAAGTTTTCTGGGTCTGTGGTTATGCTGCATGGCAGGATGTCACATTATAACTTACAGGCATGAAGGCCACATTACGGCAGAATCATGTGAACGAATCCTGACAAAAGGCAGCATTCACTGAATGTGTGTTTTCCTGCAGGAGTCACACCAACAGTCGTTTTAGATAAAACAAAGTCATGATATAATTTGCCACAATGTTCCACAGAGTAAGTCCTTATTACCAGTCCGAATTCCTGTGCAAAACACATGAATCATCGCACATCTGCAATCGGTTTGTTTTTAAAAACCCTGTAATCCTGAAACACAGGTGTTACCTAGAAGCTGCAGAGCGTGTTGCGGCAGAGCCTGCAGGTAGAGCCGTTCTTTGTCTCGGGGAGATGCAGGCTGTACCGGCGCCTGATGTGGAGAACTCCTCGTGTTCTTCTCAGACCGATGGCGGGCCTTCTATTCTCAGCTCGCAGCCTTTGGCTTTATGAAGCAAACAGAGGTCTTCTTGTAAATGTAGGAAACATTTAACCTTTGTTTTTTTTTTTGCTTTTTTTTGCTTTTTATTTTTTTAACATCAAAAGTTTTCAAATATCGCCCCATGACTAGATTCAGGTCCCTCATTTAAAAGGATAGTTCAGGGGGTAAGATTATGTCAAAAGGTTCATATTTTACCTGAAGGAGATAACTAGTTTCATTTTGTACAAATTCAGATTAGATGGGTTGAGGCTGAAACTGACAGTGGAAAATAGCAGGAAACAAGACCAAAGCACATTTCTATGGTGCAAATGCAACTCTGATCTCTTAAACCTTACAGTGGTTTCTTCTGACGTAATTTTATTGTCATTTAAACTTAATGTTTCAAATAGATAGTTATTTATAAGGAAGTCAGTAAATAGTTTCACAGGAAATGATGGAAGGAGACGTTGCGCCACCTATGATTTTCCTCTGTGAATCATGTAGTGAGAATGAAGCAGCTAAAGAATTTCCAAGAAGTTGTTGACAATTAAAAAAATATATCCAGTTTAAATTTTACAATGTTTCAATATTCTTATACTAGTTTGTTTCGTTAGACAGTTACCTCAACCATAATGATAGTTAAAAAAAAAAAACATGTTGGAAGCTTACTTCCCACCTCTCTCCACTCCAGCACTATTTACCTTGTAAATAACCATCAGCTTTTATGTAAACTATCTCATGCAAGCACAAGGACGGTTTAGAAATGTACAAAGTAGAATTTGCATGAGCTGACATATCTTTTTAGAGATCACTGCTTTCTGCCTGTGTATGAAATGTAGTACATTTATCTCTACTTCTGACATTAAACGCACTGTATTTGTGAACATGCAGTCCCTCTTGTTTTCTGTCTTGATACAATAGCGTGCTCTTTCTGAGTTTGGCTTCACTCCCACATCAGGCACCAGTGACAAACTAAATGCACCATCGTACAAAATGACACTAAGAGAGTTATCTACAGAACCTCCTTTATAAATCCTGATCTATTCCTTTAGTGGGGGCAGCTTTGGGGACGATCAGACCACTTACTCTTGCCTTTTTGGAAATTTCTGAATAATTCCACGCTCCTTCCTAGCTGTAATGAAATTAAAATCTTATCTAAAGCAGAAGAGTTATTCAGCAAATCCATTTTCTTCCAAGAATAGCATTGACACACATTCCCAAGTCCTTTTTGCTGATAATAAGGTATGCATGTTAAGTGCTTTTCCCTTGCAGCTGATTGGCTGATCCGAGCTGACATTCACAGGCTCGCTATTCAGGTCAGTGAGCTTGGAGTGCGAACGATGTTGGAGCGGTGCTCCTGTGGGGGTAATCCGAGTGAGTAACAGAGAGGCAGGAAAATGGGCTAATTCCTGTTCCGCTCTAAGGCTGCGCAAAGGACAGGATGCAACGGCTCACTCATATTGTTTTATTGATTAAATAAGAAACAGAACAACACAGATGCTTCTCTACACAGAGATATTGTTCTCATCTGAGAATAACTGAGTTTAAAGTAGACATGTGCCAGTGTTATGAGCTGGAGATCTCATCTCGCCACTCCCTCTGTCTCAAATGTCCACGTCGCCATTCATAATGGCCTCATAATGTCCTTTTCTCTGGAAAGAGCGATTTCCGCTCACGACCACAACAGCAGTTCACAGTAAGATCTCAGAATTTTACATATGAGCAGGCAGGCTGTACAGTCCAATGTCTTGTCCAAAAATAATGGCACATTTATTTTTTTTGCTACATCAATCTGTAAAGAGATGTGGAATGTGAGTTTCGTTGTTGCAATCATTTTATACTGATCTGACATAAAGTAAAAAAAAAAAAAAAAGTAGAAGGGGCTGGTAGCTGGAAGGAGAGTCAAAAAGAATAAAAAGCACAGAAGGTTCCTACAAAAAGTGGGAGTAACAAAAGTTAAAAGCAGTGTAGAAAAGACTGAAGAAAATCTGAGTCTGTAGGAAAAGCACCCTTGAGAAAGGCACTCGCCCTGTTTGTGTGTCTGTGACCCCCACATGTCCTTTCCTCTAGCTGTTCATCAGCCAGGTGTCCAGGTGTGACCACTGAGCGCGTGTCCGACCAGCTCAGCACCAAAGATCCAGATTGTTGCTCCAGCTCCCCGTAGAGATGTTCGCTTGTGCTTGAATGCTGTCTGACCCATTTCTTTGATACTTCTTGGTGTGTTAAAGTAAAGAAAGAGTTACAGTATTGAAATGTGGATTAAAAATGATGATTTACATTATTAATCGTTTCCGTCCAGTGTGTTTTTTTGTTGTTTATTTTACTTTCTTATCTGCGTGCTGCTTCCTGCAGTGGCAGGTTTATTACCAGCCCTGCGGACGGGCACCTTGGACACAGGGATCTTTGTACGAGGGGGCTCTTTCGTCTGAGAGACCTGCGATGCAGTGTGAGACCCGCTGCCGTGCTTCAGAGGGATTTTTGAGTCACGCGCTGAACTTGTAGGAACTTTTGCTTGCTGAGGCTGCTGATGCTCCTCCTGGAGCTGTTTTGAGATCAGCCCAATTGCCTCCGGTGAGCTGATTTTATCTTTTCCCCCTGCATTATGTGAGTTGAAATAGTGTTTCTCTTCTAGCACAGGTGAAGTGAGGTCCTTGCTTGGTTCGTCATGCTGGTTTTCCCGAACAGGCTGCCTGCTGACTTTTCCTCCACCAACCACAGGTATTTTACTTAAGCCCATTGCTTTTGACTGTGGCGTCTTCTTTTCTTTGGGGGGAAGCTCGTGGTGCTGTTCTTTTGTTTTTGACGGCACACCTTGGTTCCTCTGTCCCCCTTCTCCATCCAGACTATCAGTCGATGCCTGCACAGAACCCCTAACCTTAGCAGAGGACGGTGTATCTATCTGACACGACACAGGGGGAGGAGGACAGGAAGCAAGTTTGAGCTCAGGAGTTTTAGTCTGGGAAACGGGGGCGAGTGTGGCTTTCGGTGGAGAAACAGGGAAAGACTGAGGGTGGGGGGCGTCTACAGATGATGCCACGGGGGTTTGAGATCCAGAAAATTTGGATGTGGCAGGTGCAGGGGGAGTTTTAGATACAAAAACTGGGATTTCATCAGAGGAAGTGGCAACTTTAGACAAAGATTCCTGCATGTTCACATGAGCAGACAGACCTTTAGAAACAGAAACTGGGATCTCAGCAGGAACCTTAACTAAAGAGTCCTGCGGTTTAGCTAGACCAGATGGATCCTCAGATACAGAAACTGGGACTTTAGGAGGGGCAGAGCAAACTTTAGGCTGAGAAGTTTCAACGTGAGTTGGAGCAGAAAGTTCTTTGGACCCAGGAATTGATGTAACAGCAGGAGAAACTTTCATCTGCTCCACGGCAGATGGAGTCAGTGATGATAATGAAGCAACATGAGTGGGGGCAGCTGCTGTTGCAGGCTGAGCTGGGGGCATCTTATCTAAAGAAAGTGATGTTATGGAGGCTTTGGTCGTGGGAGGAAGTTTGCCTAATGAAGCTGAAGACGGAGCTGGGGCAGATGCAGAGCTGAGCTGGGTTTTAATTGTAGCAGTGAAGGTTGAATAAGGGCCAGGATCAGAAACTGTTTTATTAAGGTCCAGATGGTTAGGGGTCAGGGTGGACTTGGATGTCGAGCCAGAAGTTGTGGTTAACGTAGAGGTGGATGTGATCTGTGAGGAAAGGATTGGCGCAGAAGATGAGGATGTAGTTGCAATCGTACAAGTTGCCAATGATGTGAAGGGGACGATGGAAGTTCCCACCGCTGAACTTTGAGAGGGTTTGAAAAAAGTGGACTTGTCCTCGTTAAAACTACAACTGGAGGGAGGTTGGGTGACGGAGACGGGAGGACTGTGAGGTACTGGGACAGGTTTAGGTGATACAGACACACGATCAGGTTTACTTACAGATGCAGAATTTTGAGGAGCCCGCACAATCTCTGGAGCCAGTTTGTCAGCTGTACTAGTCAAACTTGGACTGAATGAAGAAGCTTTGCCTACAGGGGCTGATGCATATGGAGGAGGTGCGGTTGTGGCAGAGATGGAGCTCATTGTGGACTGAGTCGTCTTGGGAAAGGAAGATGTCACGGATGTTGAGGGAACAGTTGAGGACTTTGCTGAAGTGGGAGCAGAGGATTGTTTACCTTGCATGCTGGCAGGAGCACAGTCAGAACTCAATTCGACCGAGTGAGAACTCAAAGAAGAAGAAGAGACGGCTACGGACGAGGCTTTTACAGTAGCCGCACTGCTGACTGTTGAGGAGGTTGTAGGAGAGGAGGAGAGGGTAGATTTGAAGAAAGGAGATGTAGATGATGGAGGGATGTCAGCACTGATGGCACTGCTAACTTTACCCCACTCTGCTTCCACATCAGCCATGATGTCTCCACCCCCTGAGATTGAGTCAAAGGTCAGGAGAGAGGAGATATCTGCCAGCAGTGAGCTCAGGCTGTTATCACCTGGTACCAGTGGGGGCTCGGGGGTAAGCAACGGGGACACGTGCTCGTATGTCGTACTCACGTTCTCGGCAGATGTCACCTGGGCAGCTGAGGTCTTTGTCGGGGTCGTGGCTGAGCTCTGGACAGGTCCTGTGCTCTCGGTTTCAGGGCTGTCCAGAGCACGAGGGTGGCATTTGGGTGTGAGTGTCATGTCCTCTTTTATGATTTCCACGCTGTTAGTGCGAGAAGACTGGAGAAGTGGGCTCGGAGGGGCTTCCTCTTTGTCCTCCTTATCCTTCGATCGGAGCTTGACGTTGCTGAAGAGGCCCTTAAGACCACGACGTTGCCGAGCCACAGGCTGCGACACTGTGTGCACTCTTCGGTCCCCCGCTCCCCTTTTCCCACCCCTCAGCAGTGAGAGGAAACCAAGGGACTTGGCCGAGCTGGCTGAAGAGATGGAGGTGCGAGCAGGGGCAGTAGCCAGAACGCCATCTTCACCGAGCGCTTCCTCCTCTGGCTGCTCCCCATCTTCTTGTTTCACGTCTTTTCCATTTTCCTTATCCTGCTCCTGCTCTGAATCTTGAGCGGGAGTCTCGTATAATCCCTCTGAGGTTTTACTCCTGATAACAGGTGACTTGTTGTTTCCGTCTCCTTTGTTTCTGATGGAAAAAATGCTACCTGGTTTACGTTTTCCAAACAGTTTGAATCCTTTTCTGATTTTTCCAGAAGGCTGCGATTCATTAGGCGGGGGGTCCGTGTTTTCTGTCTGTACATCCATCTTCTCTGTAAATCTCCCCCCACCTATTTCTGTATCCTATTGTCGCTTGGTGGAGTTATTATTCCAGAGCTTGAAGACTGAGCATTTATATCCAGCGCTTTATCTCCGTTTGTAGTCGTACACTATCTGCTGCTCTCACTGCGTTTCTTTATCAGCCTCCTGTATCCCTCCCTCCCTCTGTGGTTCCCATCCAACCCTTTCTCCTCTACTTCTCCCTCCAAAGCACCTCCCCTTTGCTTTGCTCTTTTTTTTTTTTTAGTCTGGCTGCTCTCCCTGGCTGCCATGGCAACTGAGGAGCTCAGCAGCTTTCGTCACCAATGCGGAGCCAGGGGCTGTCATCAGCTCGGTCTGAACACAGCCTTCTCTTTTTCTCTGTCTGATGACTGTGTTTACATAAACAGCAAAGACAAATGCTCCATTAATAGATTCAGAATCGGACAACCTGGCTTTATATATATATATATATATATATATATATATATATATATATATATATATATATGTATACAACAAAAAACTCTCAGGCAAATTATTGCAAATAACCTAAGTGCCAATGAAAAAAAACTGTAAATAGCTGAAATCTTACACAAATTTGCTTTTTTCGCCTGCATCATACATAATCATACTCTGAAAAAAAGAAAAATTAAATCAAATGTACATTTGTTAAATGCAAAAATATTTAATCTACAGAAAAGTTGTGTTTACAATTATTAAAAATGGGGAAATAGTTTGCATTTGACCTACTGTAAGTTTCTTGCAAGTTCATTGACTGTACATGTTGCCTAAATAAAGGCATAACTCTGAACTAAATCCAGATATGTATATAACTTTAAATTTATTAAAACAAAGGGGCAAACAGAATAAAATAAAACAATTTATTTTGATTTTAAAATGGATATTTACTGGAGGAAAAGAAATATACTAGATTTTAACAAAAGGTTTTGAGGTCAAACTCATGCGACCTCTTGTGGTTGTATTGGGAACAACATGTGGCACAGTTTGCAAGTAAAGGGTCCCAAAATAAAGCTGCTGTCTCATCCACATGTTCTGCCACGCCTTTATGAGCCTGTGTAAGTGGGTCAGCAGTCCTTGAACAAATCTGTCTGCTGTTTCTTTGCATGATTCTGTACATGCTTGAGAGCAGAACGTACGTATGTATATTTGTCAATTGAACTCAAATGTTAATTTATTTCAAAAAGTGAAACTCGAATTTCATACAATCATCACAGTGATGTTTCAAGTATTTTTTCGTCTGATATTTATGGCTTGCTGTTAATAAAAATCCAACATTTATGTGCTCAGAAAATTAGATTACATAAATCCAAAAAAAATAGTCTTGTTACTCAAAAGTCATGGCCTGCAATAGGGAAGACAATCGAATTGATACTTGTCCAGTAAACAGTCCCTGACTCTGTCTTTATGGAACGAAAGCCACAAAAGGTCAATGAAAAAGAAGCTGGCAGGTTTCAGAGTACATCAAAGTTAAGTTAGGAGAAAGAAAAAAGCATGGCAGAAATAGCTGTAGAAGCAATAATGATTATTATTGCTTCTACAGTCCACACAGTCCATAAGCCGTGGATTGTGTTAAAACAGGACTTGAAGAGACACCACCCAAGATGTATCCAAGACCTGGCCTAAAACTGTTGCCTTAAAATCAGAGGCAAAATAACAGAAAAATATTGAAATGTATCACTGATTTGATTCTTTAAGAGTTTCACATTTTTGGAACTAAATCAGCCTTTTAATGATGCACCTGCAAATGATGCAATGCAGCGAGGGAAACAGATGTGAGAAACTTTAAGCTTTAATGAACAAATAAAATAAAATAAAAAAAGTTTTTCAGTACGTTTCCCACTTTGATACAAAATTAGTCGCCATTTTAGATCAGACCTCATAGTCGCATCTTCTTACTGATGCTCAGACACATAACTAAATATAAATACATTTTAGATAAGTAATCTTTATTCAAATGTAAACCCAAACGTCGTCCGTTTATGAACTTCAAATAAAGACTTCAATATCACTTAATAATTATCTGAGAGAAATTTACATAAGAAGGGATAAGGCAAAAGAATCCAGTAGATCAATATGATTGGCCAAAATACTTTTCCCACTTTTAATGGGTGTTTTTGACATGAGTGAGATGGCTTTTTGCCCTGGGCAGCATGTCCTGGGGGAGGCAACATTCACCGTGAAGTCATAAAGTGAGCTGCCCACGAAACAAGTTATTTGTAAAATTCGAGACTAAATACAAAAACAAAATTTTTAGTTGGTCTGATAAATTAGTGACTGAAAAGTTACTGTTTTTTTTTTTTTTAGAGTAGTGATATTTGGGTAGTGGGTTTGTGTTTGGCTGTAGGGGGGGAGACTCAAACATACTCAGAAGTAAACATTCCCCATTTAGCACAGTCGTCAGGACTTTGTCCTGGGTCCATATATTGTAATTATGAAGAAAGAAAATTCCATCACCTAAATACAAAGATAATAAACTACAAACAATTCACTTTGAAAAGTGCCCTGTAAGTTGTTTTTAAAATTACTCGATAAATAATAAGCACCCTGTCCTTAAACATCATAAGGTAAAATATGTAAATATCTAATTTTCTAACTTATACACCTCCTATATTCATGTCAGACACGGGCGCTGACATTCCGCCTTCCTCTTTCAAACGTCGTGCTCCTCCAGAGCAGCCTTCAGGGCCGCCTTGTCGTTCTGCTCATTGTCGTGCTCCTCAGAGGGAAGTGGGTCATACAATCTGCGGTACAAAGACCGGGTGAAGAGGCTGATGATGAACATCTCCATAATCAGTATCTGCTGACTCAACACTGCAGGGACCACACAGAAAAGTCACACAACGAGAAAAAGACGTGACACAAGTTGCAATGTTTCAGCTGAAGTCGCTGAAAACCATTTAGATTTTGTCTCTTACTGGATCCGCGAGCATAAGAGGAGAGGGGAGGGGCGCAGGCGATGCATCCGTTCAAGGCCAGGATGTTGATGATGGACGTCTGGAGCTGACACAGGACAAGTGTGAGCTGAAAGGAGCATAAATAATTCACCTGATGTCCATGCCCGTGGAGTCACAATATTTACAGTGTTGTAGCTCTTGAAATTGATACGGTGTCAGGCAAAACTATTTGTACCCCTGTCTTCCACTTGTGGCCATATAACAATGTAGTAATCGATGAGGAAGAATGCCAGAAATTGATATTATGGTCTACATATGCTACTAATATTGCATCCCCAAGATGAAACATGAAGGTGGCAGCGTAATGCTGTGGAGATGGTTTCCTTACAGCTAGTCTGAGTTGACTGTAAGATGGGTGGAGCTAAAATCAGAGTAATCCTGTGAGAAACGTTGTTATGGATTAGAAAAGGGTTGGGTGTGGGGTGCAGGGTCACCTCCCAGCATGAGGGTGACCCTTCAATAGACTTAGAGCTCCAGTTGAATGTTTTAGATCAATATATGTATTAGAATAATCAAGTCAAACCCAGAAATGTTCTATTTCTGGGGATAGCCTTAAAATTGTGTGCTTACAGACATTCTCCATCAAATCCAATGAGTTTGAGCTTTACAATGAAAGTTAGCACCTGAAGTGCTTCAAGTACTAAATATTTTGCAAATCCCAAAAATGTCGGTTTTTTATGGAACATACACTCAATTTTAACGTAACTTTTTTTGGATTATCTTACAGAAACATGTCAGCGTTGGAAACACATTTCATTCTCTACCAAAAACAACAAAACTAAACGTTTTAAAAATATTAAACCCGCATTTTTTTCGACTTTATTACAAAATATGCATTCCATAAATCTGAAGAAGTGACTCACTTGGTACAGAGCATACTTGGGAATAATTTTCAGACTGCGCATTAGGATTTTGGTGTTCATGAAGACGATACCAATAGGCCAAATGGAGATGACGAGGAGAACACCAACGAATGGGTTGATCCAAATCATTGCTGAATTGATTTTTAGCTAAAAAAAAACAAACAAAAAAAAACACACACACAAATGAAAGAACATCCTTAAGTGTTCACTTGTTTCTCTTCTCTTTCTTTATTTTTTGTGTGAAGAGAATCGATTCAAACTCTTACGTTGGTTAGGTGAAAGGTGCCGTTCATCCAGAGAATAACAGAAAGGACAGAGAAAACTGTTTTTAGGACTGCATACTGCATAGATCCCAGCTTCATCAGGAATAACATCCCCCTAAGCAAATGCAATGCAAAGAAAAACCAAGATTATTGTTTACAGTAACGACATATTGCCCAATACAGAAAGAACAGTTACTCTGAAAGAAACAAATAACTAGAAAAAATACTTAAATTAACAAAGGCTGGACATAACGTAAGTAACAATAAGAAGGAGCAAAGGGGAAAAAAGTAAGAGTACCGTGACACGGGGACTCGAGGTAAGCAGGCGCAGCAGCAACAGCAGGGTCCTGTGTTGATCCTGAAGGTTTTCCCAGAAAATCGTTGTAGAAAATCTCTCATGCCTCCAAGCTCCTCAATCAGCAGAACCAGAACCTTGTACACCACAACTGCAAAATAGCTACAAAAAGAGTCCATTTAGCAACTGATGCATAACTAAAGTCAGAATTGACTTGCTTTCTGCATCCAAGCAGCACACGAGGTCAAAGTGAAAACAGGTATAAATGAAACTTCCCTCACTAAGCTTTTTCAAAGAAAATAAACATTTTACTAACTAATTCATCAAATACGTCTTTTTCTGAACAGAGGTAAAATGTACAAAAATCGTGACTATTTTTGCCTGTTCTAGTGCATGTTAATTCACCTGCACCTTCTGAGACGTACTTCATCTTTGTTGTTAAATATTTTGTTTTAGTACTTAATGCACGCAGATCAAGGATGGAAATACAGCCCTACGGATACAGCCACAGTTAAAAGTTCCATTTAGAAAAATGATTGCATCTCTTCTGGTCATGCAAAAATTAACATACTCATAAACCATCAAACCACAATAAATCTCTTGAAAAATAATTGTCTTCAACAACATAGCAGTATCTGTCAACAAATCCTGCCATGTTTAAATTTAAAGACTTGTGCAAGAAAAAGTGGTTGAAATCTTGAGAGACAAAATCTACTAAACACAAACATTGTTCAGTTTATGAAAAAAAAAACATTATTTTGCTCTACTAATTATATCCACTGGCTTTGATTCAAGCTGAATCATATGTTTTTTATAGAAGAGGCAAGAGAAACTTTCTGTTCTCCATGCAGGTTGAGCTTTGATCTTTGAGTGTAATGGTCCATCAAGCAGTTAAAATTACACTCTGAACTCCAGGTGAGGTTTCGTGACTTTTATATTTATTGCTCTGCGGCCATTCACCCCAGGCAGTCTTCTAGCAACAAACACAGGCGCCAACCTTGGTATGCTACAGGAATGCAGATTGTATATGTTGCTGAAACTGCTCTCCTTCAACTGTTGTGTAAAGGATTATAGTAAAACTTAGGTAGAAGGGATAGTGACAAATCTAGATCTTAAGTGAGTGTCATGTCGTAGAAATTTTATGAAAATAAGACGAGTTGCGTTCTAACTTCCATCCGGTGGATCTGGGATCCATGTGGGAACACAACAAGTGAAAAGAGAGCTCCAAACTGGCGTGTCCACATTTTGAATTCTTTGTGCTAATTTAGTGCTTATGACTCTGGCTAAAAAGTGATCTGTGTTGAGAAATGTAAACATTAAGTTTTGTTTTTTTTAAACCTATTTGAGGCCCATCTGCGACTACCTGCCTTTCTTGATATGAGTTGTATTTAACCAGCCCAAGTGGGCCCCATTACAAGAGTCCAATTTTGAACAAAGGCCCACTTCTTGGCCTGAATGGTCTCATATGGGACCTTCGTGACCATGCTGGGTCGAAGGAATGGAAAGAAAACACACCAGTTTGATGTCATGTCTGTGATCATAATGGCTCGGGGAATCCACATCCCACAGCAGGCCATGGTGGCGACGACCTGAGACACAAAAAAATATAGAAACACACACAGATGTGTCACACACGATCCGCATTACTTTAATGTGTTGGTTTTGTGTTCTGTTTTTCATGCTTCAGGTCAAAAAGTGTCCGGTATTCAGTTATTGTATGTGTGTCCTTAATGCTTACTGGTGAAGCACCGCTTATACAGATAATGCTTATCTTCTTGGGATAAGGCAGCTTTTTGTAAATGTACACACACTGCTCCAGGTACAGCAGCAGGGTAAGTAAGGACATGAAGGAGAGCATGGAGTAGAGGCAAAGCCCAAACGTTTCTAGCTCTGGTGTGGAGAAACAGAGAAACAAGACAAGCAGAAGGAGATTGGATTATTTATCAGTGGACAGTAAATGGGCAAGATAAGTCAGTACTTTCAGAGTTAGAGACTAATAAAGGCCAACGTTCAGTTACGAGTTCATACCATTAGCTCACACTGATTGATAAGAAAACATAATCAGCAAGCAGGATGTTGTCATGCGGATCACTTACGCATTATGATGTCCAGAGCCAGTGGAGCCTCCAACCGTAGACACGCCGGATCAACGGTGATGTTCAATTCTTTGTCCATGGTGGCCAGATGCTCTTCCTAAAAACTTCTATTAAATGACTGCAGCTTGGAATAGAACCAGGGGTAAAAATAAAACAAAAAAAAACAACAAAACAAAAAAAAAAAAACGTAAGAGGCGATCCGCTGCTCCTTTCACATTGCAAGTAGATTCTGGTTACAGAAACAACCTTGCCTTTTACACGTCAGGCATGTGCGATGAAATGAAGGAGGACGACCAACAGCTCACAGGTTAGCGTAAAAACACCAGTTACCGTTGCTTATTCATTCACAGTCTTGAGTCATAGTAATTAGGGAAACATCAAGGACAGGGGGTTAGTGAATAGGGAGAGACGGAGCATTAAAAAGGAGGACTGGACTTTGAGTGGGTGTGTTAATTCCTCAGCTGAAAACATAAAAGGAGTATAAAGACATAAAAGCAATTTTCTCCAGCATTTTACAACTCACGTTTATTACGCCACAATAATTTGGAGTCACATTTTGTCCACACTTTTCAATAAAAGATTAAGTTTAAATTAAGCAGCATTCTTAAGAGTTCCAGTAAATATGAGCGATGGGATTGCAAAAGTGTTTAGAGAAACAAACAAACAAAAAAAAACATTTTAGCCTTTTCCCATTACATTTGTAAGCACAGCAATAATGGGAGCTGATTATTGTAAAATCTTGGATAATGTGTAAACTGTTATTCTACTTGCTATTTGCAGCTGTTGTCAAAAGAACAGTATTGAGTGACACTGGGGCCATTCACCTGATCTGGTTGTTAAGTTTGTCCTGTTAATAACTCTCCGTGTACCTTTTTTCTGGAGGAAAGGTCAGTTTAACACACCTTGCCTGTGAGAATTGTGAATGCTTATATGTTTTAAATAAGTTATCGATTAAATTTTTACTTAAAGCTAAGGTCCAGATTAAAGAGCAATCAGGTTTTGTGTGAACCTGTGAGGAAGTGGGACGCACCACTTTGGACAAATCACAATCAAGGGAAAACCTGCTGATGCCAAAACTATTACAATAGTCCAATGGTGATGGAACAAAGAAATAAATAATTATCTCAAAGTCCTGGAAATAGACACAAGGACCTGACATTAAACCTTAGATTTTTTTTTTAATGGTGTGACTAAGATAGTTTCAACATGTCTACAAAAACCATTAGCAGCCTGGTTTAGCAGGTGATTAAATTAAAGTTTGTGTTAAGAGTAGGGCAGTGATCCTGCAACAATATTTACCAAAGGCAGCTTCCAATGGCAATGACATCCAAGGAAGTTGGGTAGTTGTGTGATGGGTTTCAAAAAATAAAGATGCAAAATTGTGTAAAAAGTGTACCTTTACTATACAGTTTTAGGTACTAGATATACCCAACACATGCTTAGTCCTTCATACCAGTTGTATGTTAATTGTAAGTAAAGGTTAAAACAACTTTGAGACCAGTGAACATCAACTAAAGTAGATCCAATTTAATATTTTTAAAAACAAATCTCGCCATAAATTGCAAATAATTCACCTTTTGTCTCACTAGTACAATTTATAGGCAGTTGCTTAGAAATGTTTGTCCAGTCAGCCATTATAGCACTTTTCAACCTCAACACAAAGCAATAAGAAAAAAAAAAGTTTGTAAAACAACAAAATATGTATGTAAAATAATAAAATACCTGAAAAAATGGCAAAGAACAATGTCAACCCCCCAAAAAAATTGCACAAGAAAAATACCATAAATGAATTGGCATGATAAAAATATATTACCTCTGATGAGAGCTAAATCTTGACACTCTGTTATCTTCAGATCTCCACATAATCAAACATCCCATAATTGAACATCAACCATCAGATGAAGTGAATTCAGTTGCAAGTTTGAGGAAGTAAACTTTCTAAAAAAAAATTTTAAAAAGTTATTTTTAATTTAAGTGTCAAATCGCTCAAAAATCAATACCTTAACTGAAAGTCAAAATTAAGTAAAATGCTACTTTGGTTGCCAGGTTGGTGAATTTCAATATGGATTAAAAAAAAAATCATCATCTGCCATAGTTCTTGTGCAAAGTCATAATGAAAAACAATTGAATACACAGATTAAAAAAAGAAATAATAGTTTATCCGTTAGGTAATTCTTGTTAATCTTGGATCACAGATGTCATGAAACGCACACACACACACACAAAAAAAAAAAAACCTACTCAGTCACCTGAGGAAGGGCAGTCACTTTGTCTGACTGGGATGTCAATAACCTCGGCTGCGTCGCTGTGATAAAGATCTGAAGACGTCAGACTCTCACTATGAAGAATGACACCTTAAATGTGCTTTAATAAGATTTATTGTTACAAGTCCAAATTATTGTCGCATCAACAGTTGGTGCAATAAAAAAAGCAGTTATTTACAAATTTAAATACATTAGCAGCTGAAGCAAACAAATTGTGCTTTAAATATTCAGTCAGTGAAGTTAGACATAAACATCAAAAAGCAATCTACAAATCAATTATTAGTCAAAGCCCATAAGGAGCTGTGCATCATTACCACTAAAAGGAATGTACTCGTGAAAAAAGGACCGGCAGGACGGAGTGGAATATAATTGTTTACACGCTCGAGGTATAAAAATCTTTCTTCATCTGTCCCTACTGGTTTTGATTCAAGGACACCTTGAACCAAACGCTCCTGACCTTTCACCAAATTTAATTGTGCCTTAGTATTTTCCCTTGCTTTGTGCTTTCAAATAAATAAACGTTGCACTATAAAAACATGAAAACAAACAGTGGAATGAAAAGTTGTAGTCACATCAATCACCTTGCAGCACAACGAGGTCATGCTGCTGAAATCATTCAAATGTTCCTGGGTTTGGCTTTTGCATTTTCAACCATCATGAGTGCTTCTTCACCACTTAGGAAGAAGAAAACGTATGAAATGTGTAAACAAGACAGGGTTTTAAATATTTCCAAACATGTTGTAAACTAAAACCATCCGACCGTGTTTGGAGTGAAACATTTATAACGCGTGACAGACACAGATGACGTTAGAGTCTCTTATCATTCAAAACTTGTAAATCAAATCATACTTTAGTGGCTCTACGAAAAGATCCTGATTGAAGCCTTAGCGTTGAATCGTTTGGTTAATACTGAGAGAAGATGATCCTCTTGATGAAATGTGTGCTGGTTACTATGTGCAGGTAGTGAAAACGTACACTAGCTCTCAGAGATTTGTTTAAGATTAAACCATTAATAAAAAATAAAGTCTTTTAGCCGATACAAAGACATCTCTGACAAGCTTCAGACTGTTGCAGTCTACAAAGTTGCTGTAGAGAGTTCGTTGTCATGACAACAGTATTGTTTTTGGTGCCACGGATGGTCCTGGAGGTATTGATGTTCCTCGTTTAAGGCAATGCCCCTGATATAATTACAGAGGAGTGTGTGACCTGCAGGGGAGTGAGGCAGAATATAGGTTAACACAGCAGGAGAACAAAACACCTTGAAAGGCTAAAAAGTATCAACCTGTACCTGTTAAGGCTCACTGTCCATTGTCACGGCAACCATCTGACCTCCATCTGAAACAAAGGCATTAAAAGCAGATATGTTCAGCTTTTTTGACCCATTTTTGTTCTGCATGTGGACTTGTTTTTACAATTATAAATTCTCTCATGATGATTAATCATTTCACCATTAAAAATTTACATTTAGCATTTAATCTAAATTACAAAACAAAAACAGTGGCTTTATTTAATGGCTTTTAATTGTCCAATAACTAAATGGATGTTGGTTACAAACTCCCAAAAAAAAGAGTAATAATAGCCGTCCATTAATCTTGTTTGTCGACACCCATAGCAGCTCAGGTTATTTAATTTATTTAAATTGAGTTGTGTGGTTGTACTACAATAATGTGGTCAGCTAAGTTGATCAAAACAAACTAGAAAAACCTGAAACTAAAGTAAAAAGAGAAAGATAGAGAAGTATGAAGCCTCACTTTTTACTCATCAGACAAAAATTAAATCGAAACAGCAGTTTTCCTCCCTGTTCTCAGATGTGGCCATTTATAAATCAGACATGTTTTGTCCAGCAGTGATGCAGAAAAACTAGGCCTTACATTTGTTAAAACTAGAGTCCTGTTAAAAGCACATTAAAATTCAAACTTCTCCTCATGTATAAACATCAAGCTCCATCCTACATTAGAGATCTGATTGTTCAACATGTAACAAATGTAGCAGAATTACAAATTATTTGTTTTGCAAATATGAAAGCAGGTGCAAAAAAGTGGCAAAGTGGAAGATTGACCTGAAGTTGAATAAAAAAAAACAAACAAATGTAATCAAAAAAACCAAAAAAGAGACACATACCAGTTTTCTCTTTGCTTTTGCCCTCTGTGTGAGGCTCATCATCAGCAACCATAGAAAGGTTGGTCTCTCCAGCAACAGGACTGTGATTAAATTCACAACAGAGATTAGAACAATTGTCAAAAGGAAAAAGATCAAAATCTGAATATCAGGGGAAAAAAATACAAACATTTTTCCGTTCTGTTGGAGGACACTGTTTGCTTGTTCAGGATCTATGTGCACCAGTCTGGTGACAAAGGAATGGCCGTCTCCCTGACTGAGGAACATAAAAAAAAAGAGAAAAAGTATTAAAAAAAAGTTGATTTCTGATCACAAATAAGAAAGGTACCTCTAAGAAAACATTAAAACAATGTAAATGAAGCAAACATTCTGAAAAAATGTTTTAAATCAAGAAAAGCTTCATGTTGGCTGTTGCCAACAAATGTTGACCTACAGCTGAATTTTCTACGTTTAATACCAAACTGTGACAAATGTGCTTATAGTGGACAGGAAATAAGATAAGCCGTGGAAGAACTTAATTTAAGCCCAAACGTTTCATTTTTTCTTCATTGTGTAATACTGTAATAGGCTGACCTGGAGAAAACTGGAAAAATCCAGTACTTTGCCTCTTCTCCAAACACGTCAGCGATATTTCTTTTAATGCCAAGGGAGAAGCCATTTTTGTCTGGACCATTTGCAAAAACAGGAGCTCTGAAAGCCTCTGGAAAAAAAACAAAAAAACAAAAAAAAAATAACATTTTTCTTATTCAGTCAGTGATGAATATTTAAGGAAGGATCAAGAAGATGAATGAAAGCAAAGCACTGGTTTATATTTTTACCTATAGTGGTTCTGTTCTTCCCCACAAGCCACATGTGATAGCTATAAAGTGACACTATGCTAATGAAGAAGAGGGCTGCCACAAAAAACAGGAACAAGATGTGGAACTTGGCGTGTGTGTCAGGGAGCTGTTTCTGAAAGAGGAGAGGACAAAAAGAAAACGGTGTGAGAAACTTCACTTGTGCAACTTTTTCATGTTTAAAATTTCTCTAGTAATGTTTTTGAATTCCTAATATTATATCTTTAATAGAAACATTGCTACACGATCCATCCACAAAAGAACAGCCCATCAGTTTGATGAACAACTAGAGCAGAAGTGAATTGCTAAATGGGTATTTTAGAGGAAGCTTCTCTACTCACTGTCCAGAATTTGACGAAGTACTGCACAACAGTTGCACAAATAACAGCACAGTAGAGCGTTGCATAGGCCAAGAACAGAATGAAGAACTTGTAATTTGAGAACCCAACACAGTTATTCACCCTGAAAAAAAACAAAATCAGTGACAAGTTGGAGAAAACCAGCAGCTTAGAATGGATTTATATTTTTATATGTTTATTTTTCCACATTTAATAACATGTTTGAAAGATAAAATGTAAAAAAAAGAAAAAAAAGAAATGCATCTGTTGAATCAAAGCCTCACCAGGGGCAGTGATGGTCCATTTTCAGCACACACCTTGACAAATGGAAATATAGAAAAACAGAACGATATGAGCATTGAAAAAAGAAAAAACAATCCAACTTAAATATTTCTTCTACTCATTAATTACAATAAGGATATATAAAAAGAATAATCAAAGAAGAGCAAAATAAAATATCACAGAAGGTTTCAAGTACACAATCAGCTGTTGAAACATATTTATCGTCTCAACCTAACAATATATATATATATTTTTTCCAACAGGTTAATTTACATTGAGGCTCTTTTTTTTTTTACATTATTTGATGTCAGATACTCAGAACCGAATCGTTGGAGAGTGTTTGCCTTATGAAGAACTATAACAGAAACATTTGACAAAATTAAGTTTTGCAACTTTAACAGTGTGTGAGAATGACAATGTTTTGTTGTTTACAGATACAAAAAAGAAACAATAAACAATCAATTAGCAACATGTGTTGATTCACAAATTTGAATTTGTAAATTCAATTCTTTTGAAGTTACAAAAATATGAGTTTCTTCCAGATGAGTTCATTATAATTAAGTTCAAAGAGTAATTTTCCTAATTACGTTGGAGAATCTCAAACTCCAACATAAATATCGATACACAGTCCTGTTGAAGGTGAAGGCCATAGCATTAGATTTAAATAACCTAGGTTCATACAAGGACTTGTCAGGTCTGGAAAGATGTTGAGCTTTGAAATGTAAAAATCGGTAGGAACCCTGAATGACAACATATTCACATCAGTTCTTCTCAAAATTAAAAAAAAAAAAAAAAAAAAAAAAACATTAAAAATGAGCTAACTTGAAACACACTTTTTCGGATGAATCAAAAACAAACCTGTACATTTAAAGGAAAGACTCACTTTTCACACGATGAGCAGTGGTGGCAGCGGTCAGGTTTGATAACTTGACAGAAGTTACAGTATCTGATGGCTATTCGGAGACAAACACAAGCAGGATAATGTCAGCCTGATGAAATAGTGAACGTTAGTAAGCTGATAAAATATTATGTAATTGAAATTCTTGTATCATTTAAGTCTAACAATTGCTAAGTGCTTTTTTTATTTTCTTTTTCAGTGCTGTAAAACTCAGCAGGAGGAATGACATGTGACTAAACTACTCAGGCGCACGTCCACAGAGAAAACAAGGTGCACTGGAGTCCAATTAACCCTCCGACGTTTCCGTAAACAAAGGAAACTCGTGAGATATTCAAAAAAAGAGGAACATCTTGCAGTCTGCATGAGCTGCACTCGTACCCTAAACAGGAAGACAAGATGTGGCAATGGGTGCTTGCCATTTCATCTGTTTTACTATGTATTGTGTGCACAATTCTTAGCCAAGTGATTATTTTGACTATCATTATTTTTAGGCATATTTTCTGACTCCAGGCTGGATAAACTTGGCGACTTTTAAGCATAGCGGCTGATGTGTATCTGTGTAATAAGAGAGGATGACCTAAGGAGGTCTATACCCTACAAATACTTGTGGATAGTTACTAGGCAGCTGTTTTCTCCCTTTAGAGAAATAGAAAAAGAGAGATTTAACTGACTTAAAAAAATACATAAGAAATAACCAAAAGTCTCTCAATTCTTCAGATTGTTCTCAGATCATGTCTCAATATCTTCGCAATAAAACGTTTCTATACTGATCGAGAAGCTGCCTGACTCCATGAATGGAAGGGGGGCTGTATCGGTGACTGAATTTACTGTATTTTAAGAGTCAGAAATATTTATTGGAAAGTTTTGAACTATTTACAATCACTCAACCAGGTAAAAATAAAGTAAGATAGGAAAATGTATGTCTTTCACTTAGTTGCATAATAATTTTGCAAAAATAATGGTAGCCCAGTAATATTGCACGTTCTCTTCTAAAGAATGCCAAAACCCCACTTTTACTTTCTGAAACATTCATGTTTGTGGTTTGTTGAGATTTTGAATTCACCAAAATATTCAAAAAATAATCTGAAAAATTAAGTCTGATCTAACAATTAAGCCCATAGTTTATGTCGGGGGAACTGCTTTCTTCCTCTATTAACAGCACTGATAGCCAGCAAACACCAAAACACAATCAGCTGTGAAGAAAGGAGAGTCTCACCTCCCCCGGCAGTGCATGTGTACACGGGTAGATTCCTGGCCACTTTCTTCAGGATCTCTTGCTGCACTTCAGCTCGCTGCTCCTTCTCGTACAGTTCCTTCTCCGCTCGGGGCAGCGCAAACTAACATCCAGACAAAGCAGGAGTCGGGAGAGTGAGCGACACGTTGCGATTTGCAAAATTATTCAAACCACGTGGACCTTTCCAAATCTAGTTAAATAGGAATCTCAAAAGTGAGATGTGTGTTTGTATTCAGATACACCGGGTCAATATTATTTAGATAACCTTTTTTTTTTTTTATGCAATTAACAGAGAATCAAGCTTTAAGTGTGCATAGAGTGCATGAAGAGTTTACTTCAGTATTTTCCATAAACTCTGACCAGTTTCCTCGTCACTTTCCAAACATCTCAGCTGGTTTTATACTGACAATAGATCACACGAAGATGGTCGACTGTCGTTTGCTGTTTTGGTGACTTCTGAAGGCAATTGGCCACAAAATAGTTTATTTAGATGTACCAGAGTGAAGCTGCTGATTACAAAAACACACCACACTTTCAGGTTTTCATCTGCAAATATATAGAGAATGATCGTTTGCTTACTGCTGTTGAAGGGCTGGCTGGTTTGGACCAGATCGTTTTCCAGTAGGACCATATGAACATGGCAAAGAAAATGTGAAAGATGACCAAATAGCTGACTGTTGAGGGAAATAAAATGATTTATTCTTGGTTATCTTTGATATAATGCCACCAATAAAACATGTGGCATTAATAAACAGACTGAACATGTCTGTGTGTGTGTGTGGGTGCACTTACTTCGTTCCGCATTATTTGTTTTGGGGATTGTATCTATACAAGACAGGACAAAATATAATGTCAGAGAGTGTGAATGGATGCTATTGGAAATGCATGAATTCATCTCGCACACAGACACAGCCTCCTCTCTCGCGCCATGCGGCTGCAGCCTGGCACGGGCAGCAGTGGCCCACCCATCACAGGCCGCTTTGTCTAAAGACCACGGATGCCCCGATCTGACCACAGCTGGTAGATCTACGCTTATAAATGCATAACTTATAGATTGTTTCTTTTTTCTTTTCTTTTTCTTTTCTTTTTGTATGGTATAGGAGTTCCTAAAAACATAAATAAATAAAAATGTGCTGAAATAAAGCTGGGAAAATTAATAAGAACTAGAAAAACAAATTTCAGTATTAGGCCCACTGTAAAACTTGTTTTATCTATGGGATGGCAGATAATTTTCTAAATCTTAGAAGGGACATTAAAATGACTTTAACAGTAACAAATGAAAAAAAAAAACATCATATGGGGAAAACATTATGAATTGTAGATTCAAATCACTTAAAAAATAATTTAGAAAAAAATCTGCAAATGTTAAAAAGCAAGAAAGCAAATAACATGTAATTTTTATTATCTGCCATGGTGTAAACTCAAATAGCGCCTGGCTTTGTGTTTTAGAATTTTAGTCAGGGGAAAAAAAGCTATAAAAGACAAAAACAATAAAATATAAAATCTTTAAAATGTTTAACTGAACTAATATCTATCCAACTATATGAAAATAAACTTAAATAATTAAATGAGACAAAAAATCTTATATATAAAAGTTAGTCCTTTGTAAAATGTTATAAAGTGAAAAAAGGACAGCTAAATATAAAGACAATTTCAAAATAAGAAAAAATAAGGAAAAACAATGACTAAAAGTGATCGACTTAATATGTAATGTTGCACGGTAATTTGAAACTATTTTTAAGTTCCTTATCAATAGGTCAAAATGTCCCCGTTATACCAAAGTTAGTTACATTTCCGCTAGAGTTACACGCATATTTTCGAGTTGATCATTAGTTTCACAGAGTAAAATCGGCGTTTTATCATCTCGCTGACCTTTTATTGCTGTTCCTCCTAACCCTGTCTGACAGACGTACACGCAGTCTGATTGTAAATCTCAATTCAACCCGTTCATCAAAGTTGAAAACCCTGAAACAGTCAAACATTCGCACATATCCGACCCGAAGGCGGCTAAACACTCAACAACATGTAGCTTACTTACACACACAGAGTTCCACGACATAGGCATAATAGGACCAGGCGACAACCAGGTTAATAAACAGAACAGGTACCCAATTTAGAGCCCGTTTACAGCACCTCAGCGCATGAGAAGGGGCCATCTTTAATCCGTGTACCTGACGGTGACGTCATAGTTGAGATTTTATATGCTCTGGTCAGAGACGCAACAAGAGCAAGATGACTCACTTCAGAACAAATCGATGGCTTACTCAAAGAGAATATAAGCTCAAGATGGTTCACTCCTTCACAGATTCCGCGATATGACAGATGGAAAGCGTTTGTTTTGTGTTTTTTTTTTTTTCATATGCGTTTCAATCTCAAAATCAATGAAGGAACAACGGAAGAAATCATATTACGTGGATTTTCTGTATTATTTGTGTTTTTTGTAAGCTTCTTAGAGTTTCACTACCTCTTCCCCCCTCCCCACCCAAAAAACAGTAAATGTTGAACCATTTAAAGAGAAGTAATGTAATTTTTTTAATTAAATATCACTTGTTCCTATTTAATACCAAGCAACCAAAGATGTTCAATACTGAAGCTTCATGTGTATTGGGACAGTAATGCAGTCCTGAGTTCGACTCCCAGCCTGGGTACCTTTGCTGCATGTCTTTGTCTGCCTGTTTACTTGCAAATAAAGACTAATTGACCCTGGAAAAACATATATTTAGTATTTTCCATAGCACACACACACACATTCAACTGCAAATGATTTACAAGACTTGGAGCTCAACCAGAACCTAAATTTGTTTGGATGTAATGATCATGTGGATACACCATTCACTCAATTTATTAATAAAAAAGTGTCCTGATATCTAAAAAATGAACAGCTTTGGTTTGTTATTGTAACAAATTATGAGGCATGTATAAAAGTGTTATTTTTTTATGTATGTCTTCTATGTAGAAAAATGTAATTAAGAAATTGTATGCATAAATTAACCAGCATGCAGGCTGCATCAATATTATAATATACTCGAAATTAATGGTAATAAAAACATTGTTTTGCTAAAACTTTCAGTGTCATTGTTATTATTCAGTTTCACTGGTAAATAATATGTAATGCAGAGCCTAATCATGGAAACCAGTGGTTCCCAACCCTTGTCCTCCTCAGGGGTCATCCTCCAGCTAGTTTTAGATGTCTCCCACTCCAACACAACTGATTCAGATGATTGCATTGCCTGTTATAGTTTGCCATTGCTGCAGGAGCTTGTTAATAACTGCCATGTGTGCAGCTTCTAGGAAACACCTAAGAAAAATGATAGTGGGCCTTCAGGACTCCTGATAAACATTATCTGTTAATGCTGATTTCACTTCAGAATCTGAGAAGTTTTTATATCAGTTAATATTCATATCTGTTGGTATTACAGCTTTTAAAACATGTACTTTCTTTGGAATGCAATGCTAGCTTTAATATTTAGCCACCCCTAAACACCTAAAACTTAGTCATTATTGTAGTATATGGAACTTCCGAAAGAGGTTTATTCCAATTTTTAACCTATTTTTTGTTATGTGAGACAAAAACTGTGGCTAAGGTGGAAGGAAAAAGTTGCATTCTATCTTATGGCCAGCAGGTGGTTGCAGTAAAACGTTCAGAGGAGCAGTTTTATGTCTTTTCCAGGCACATAGTGCCAGCACAATCAAGTAACTATGTCAACTTCAGTTATTAAAGAATTTTATATATGTCGAATGTGACACCTTGAATTTGGGCCTTTGTCGCTATAAAAACTTCTGCTCCTTCTGAAACTTCTCCTTCAGAAAGTCATCACAACAGCGCCCTCTATTAACCCTTTAGCAACGTTTTTGCCAGCTTTTCACAGAGAAGCAGCTGCTTTAATGAGTTCAGAAGGTTCTATCAGGTGTTTCCTAATTGCTGCTGGCAAGTCTGAAGGATCAGGATGGAGGAGTCTTTGGGAGGGGTGCTCTGTGAGGCGGACGATTGGAAGCATGCATGAAAGAATCAAGGCAGCACTCCAGGTATGATTGTGATGAGGGAATAACAACATGATGTAAGGCTAAAAAAAAAAGTCAATTCACATAATACTGCCAGTTTAAGCTGGACCCATTGAGTTGCAAGTTTAATAATAATAAAGAAAAGATGAAGAATACATTTATTTTTAATACTGCATATTGTCAAAATGTCAATTCTATTAAAAAAAAGTTGCAAGACCTTTCCAAGGAAGAGGATATCATGTATTTTCCAGACACATATGAAAATATATCAATATAGCAAACACAACTTCAAAGAAATTTGACTTTCTGCACTGAAATTGGCCTATCTGTTTAAGAAGCTCATTCTTTCTGATGCTCTGCCTTCAGCACGGCATCACAACAATGTTCCTTTAAGCTATTTTCAACAGTTCTTAGAAGCCTTGGACTGAGAAATAGTTCATATGATAAGGTCAGCAGCTAGAGGTCTGGTGGAGCTGTGTGGGGAAGGCATGAAGGAGGGGTGCTCTGTGAGTCATAGCTCAGCTCCAAGGAAGAGGTATGTGGAAATGGCTTTGTATGAGCAAGAGTTTAAGCACCCCCGAATGGCTGCCACAGTAGAGTTTTCTCAAATATGCATGGAAGAATTAAATTCAGGTATGTTTATGATGAGGGAGTAACATTATAACATGATATAAAACTCAAAAAAAGTCAATTTTACATAATATCCCTCCTTTAAGTCGCCAGTAAACATCAAAGATGAATGACAAAAGGCAAACAAATCCAAGTAGGCAAAAAATGGCATTTTTGTTTGGTTTTTATTATGTACAATATAATCTCACTTCCCATTTAGCACACTTATAATAAATTAAGGGACTCAATCTGTACACATTCCACGTTTGAGACACAGTATGTCCCAGGATAATAACTAATATCCAGAGGCCGCTTTGACAGAAGAGCGGTTCCTCTTTTTGGGAGAAGATGGGGAGGAAGGGGGTGAGGCAGAGGACGGGAGTGAGTCAGGTGAAACTGAACGTCTTCTGGTCGGACTGCTGTGGGGCGATCCGCGGGGCGAGGAGTAGGGAGACAGGGCCTGGAGCATGCGGCCGCTGCGCTCCTGGATGGCATGCTAAAAGAGGAAAAAACAGAATTAATTTTTTCCTCTTTCAGATGTTAATCTGCATTTCAGAGGACATTGATGTATATCTTTAGACCCCAGCAGAGCTTGATTGTGTGAATTGAGCTATTATCCCTTGTGATTAAAATATTTCTTTTTAATCAACCTAACACGGCTGCTTGATTTCAAAACCCCGTACTTTCCTTAGAGTCTGAATTTCAAATGAAACCAAGTTTAGCTCAGAAGTCAGAAATGTGCCTAAATCTTTTGCAGCACTGTTGTTACCAGATATTTTCTCCCCAGACATTTTGTGTGACTTTTGATCTAAAACACAGAAAACTTACCCATGTACTATCAGGTCCAAAAAGCTCCAGGAAGTTGCCAATGAATTCCCGTGACTTCTCCTCCCATTTGTGGATCAGATCCTGGCTCTTCTCCTCCACCCTGTTCACAAAGTGCTTTGACTTTTCCTCCACCGTTCGCACAGTCTCTTTCATCTTATCCACCTGATTCTGAAGACGATACTTATTCTCCTGCCAGGAAAGAAAAGCTTGTGTTCATTTTTTTATGGTATTGCCATATGATCTAATGTGAAAGATTTTTTAAATTATTTTTTTACCTTAATAAACCCCACGTTGAGTTCACGGGCTGTGTAACCTCTCTGCAGGTTGCGGCGGACGTAGATGTCATAGTCCCGGACAATTCGGGTGATCACATCAGAGGTGGAGATACCCTCTGTCCTCTGAGTGGCCACAAACATTCCTGATGTGAATAAGAAAATTCTGTATTTTAGTTCAGTGACAAAAGTAACTGCACAACTTGCAACGATAGCATTGATTTCTTTCTACCTGCTTCCTTGATGTCCTTATAAACGTCCTCTGACCCAGCAGATGTGTAAGGAATGTCATCATGGGCCACAAAGTCAATCTATCAGTGGGAGAAGGGAGTGTTTGGACTTCTTAAGCTCATATATCTTTATGATATGACTTGGTGTGTTTCTGTGCGACTGTCTGATACTATAATAGTATTCCCTGCCACAGCACAAACTTTGACCTTGTGTTTCTTGAGGAACTCTGGGGTAAGTGTCCAAGGAGCATCTCGCACCACCTCGTCAACGTAACGACAGTGCCTGAGAGCTTCGTAGCGCTCGTCCTCTGTCATTACAGTGTAGCCTTTCAACTTGTGGGTGAGTTCATCACTGCACACTAGTCACAAAAAGAAATGCATTTAGTGTCTTAAATTAAAACTGCAAAAGATATAAACTGGTGTTAAAATAAATTAATAATTGGAAATTTGACTAAGCTTCATTTCTTTAGATTGGGATTTATGGTGAAAACAAATAACATCAAATACTTTGATGTATTTTACTGGGATTTTGAAGTGAGAGATCAACATAAGAAGGAGCCTAATTATGAAATAGACATGTTCATGTTTAGAAAACTCCATGAAGTGTTTAACAATATCCAAACTTCTGAACATATCATGGAAAACTGCTGTTCAGAATAGTTTCCATCCAAACAAACAAAAAGTTAATGTCGCAAGAATCACTGAGTCGCAATTTTATATGTGCAAATCTGTTAAAGTGTTAACTGAGTGGCTGAAACCTACAATTAGATGTCCGATATTCCTTCCATTTCACAATTATGCACTCCTTCGTGTAAGTCTATCACATCAAATCCCAATAAAATACCCTTACGTCTTAGATTGTAAATGCACGAATATAAAAACCTTCAAGAGGTACATTTTATATCCTCCAAATAAAATCCTAGTCTTCACCTCCAACTATCAGGTAAGTATTTGGGAAAACATTTTTGGCTTGCATCAGGGCCCGAGCGTGTCCCGAATGGAAGAGATCAAAGATGCCATCAGCATACACTCTCACCGGCCGTTGAGCTGCAAAAAAGCAACATGGAGGCATGAACCTTCACATTGTGAGCAGAAACTGAGATAAAACTTTCAGACTCTCCTTTCTTTCTCTTCCACTCGTATATCATGATCAATTATTGCAGCACAGATAGAATCCACTGATACTGACGTCCATATCTAGATTTGTAAATCAATAAAATTACAGCATTAAACAGTTTGTTGCTTTCCCTTACGTCTTGCTTCCACTATCAAGTGCTACTTGAATTTTGGTTTCAAGACATCAGTTTTCAACAAAAATACAAATCTAACCTGGGGTTCCCTTCCGTGCTTGAGCAATAGTCAGCTTTTCATGTGGGATCTCTGTCTCATAACCAGTTTGTCTTGCAAACGGTGCTGGTTCCCGCAGAGCCTGAGGACACAGAGATGATATGAAATATGATATAAATGCTCGTTGTTTTAGATGGTAGTTATCTTGCTGCACGTCATACCAAACATGCATTTCCTAAGTTTCAAGCATGCCTATCTGGAATAAGAAGGAGGAGCAGTTACTAAGAAAGAACAGAGTGAAGGGGCAGAAAAGGGATAGAAAATGTTCTGCAAACTGGCAGGTTAGGACTTGCCTCTACTGCTGACGTTAAAGAAAAAACCCTCAAATTTAAATCCAGATAAACTTTTATAGTATCTCCAGGACAATCCTCAATCTCTCTCCCAAAGCAACACATTTCTACTCCCTGTTTCTGTCTGCCATGAACTTTGTGTTGTGAGCAGGTACACACATACACACCTTTATCAGTTGTGATGTAAGATACACTTTGAACCTCTGCTCCGGTTCAAATATACTGGGTGTAGAGTCAGTATAAACATGTTTCCACACGTGCTAGATAAATCCTCAAATTTTATATTATAGAACACAAAAATACATGCATGCAAGGACTTTTCTGACAACAATAAAACGTGACAAAATAAAATAACTTCACCAGTTTATTTCAATTATTTGTTTCACATTCCTTAAAGTTATTGTGGCTACGACATTTTATTTTAAAAATTCAAGTCAAATAGCAACACATATGTCTATATATATATATATATATATATATATGTATCTTATACTGAAAGCTATTCACATGAACACTGGTCATTTTTAGTTGTTAGGCATAAAAAAAGTTTGATTTCATGACTAAATCTACCTTGCGTGGGCCTCCTCCTCCTCCTCCTCTTCCTCTGCGGTTCTGTGGAGTCTCCCTGTGCTGGTTGTTGTTGCTGCTTCGGCCTCGTCTCCTTCTAGCCATTGCTGATCTTCTGCTGTGAATTCACCTGCTGCTCCTCTCTGCCGGTCTGACTAGTCAGCATGGGAGATTTCTGAGCCTGTGCGTCTTTTTAAGTTTACATCCCATCGGTCTGTCTGACCCCGATGACGAGAGAACCGTGTGAGCAAAGTTCATGCCTCTCTGCTGAAGGTATTCGGAAATGTAGAGTGTGTTTGCGATCAATACAGATATGTCTTCCTCTGACAGAAAGTTTTTTTCTTTTCCTGTGTGTGTAGTGTCACTTTGTACAAGCTGTTTAAGACTTTTTAATATCTGGGTAATGCAATCCTTGTAAAAGTCAAAGTCTTAGAATATTTTCCACATTTAAGGGCCAGCACAAAAATGCATAATTGTGAAGTAGAATTAATATTATAATCAATAGTAGCATGTTTTACTTAGTGAATTGAGTTACTGTTATAAATTAACCTTTGTAATTTATTGAATATGACAGTATTTGCCTTCCAAAGTCCCCTTCTTTATTATAGTCTCAGTTTAATGCAAATGTTCTTCATAAGGGACACACCAGGAAGGTTGGAAATTAAGGTGCAGAGAAGTTTAAAGTAATAAATCAATGTTCAGTCTCACTAACCACTAGCAACCACTAGCCAGGTTGGTTTAGTTACAAGGTTGGGTCCTACATAGACCTGGAGCTTGAGGATGTTACAGAGGGTATGAGCTGTGATTGTGTTTGTTTGGACAGAGATTGCCTCCGGATTCTAATGAAGCTACTTTTCCTTTTTAGGGATCAAAGTTCTGAGTCCTTCAGTAAACACTGTTTACACTCTGGATTTCTCCTTCCTAAAACATTCATGCAGCAGTTCATCAACCTGATGCACTCACTCGTTTTTGGACTTCCTCCTTCTGCAGGTTTATGATTCTGGAATTTGGGTGAAACCTTTCGTCCGTATCGTAGAACTTTCTAGTCTTGATATTAGTGGGTTCTATCGTTTCTTTTGAACAGCTGGTTGTGTCGGTGCTCTGCTAAATTGGCCCCAGTTTCATTGAACATTTATCCATGGTCTCCATGAGTGCTCTCAGTGTATTGTTGATATAATAAAGTCCCAAGCCGTCTTACATCCATGTTTGGTGTAGAGTCATATCAATTCAGCTGGGGCACGTCTTTGTTTTTATAGTCTTGTGATCTATACTGACAAGTCATTCAACTGGTAGCTGGTGTTTGGCATGTCTGGTGTTGCTACCACTTCCCTTTCGGGACCTGCTCATAAATCCGTCTTAGAACTCATCCATTTCAAAGAAGTGAGTGGGATGTGTGCTTAGAAACAACTACAGGCTAGGGGATCTCCAAAGGGAGATTTTCAAGAAAAACAGGAATCCTTAAAGAATTTGTAAAGCAGGGAAACTACAAATACTAACACCACAACACATGTTGGAAATAACGTACTTTTTTCATGTTATTTTGACATTACGTGTTAGGTTTTGAACGTGGGTGGGTAAAGAAGTGGTACATTACCAAGTGTGCCGTTCATAAGTGATTCATTTTTGCTACCCCACATTAAATCATTCCTTCTGAAGGACAAGGAAAGGATTGGCACACCTTAAAGGCGTCATTCAGTTTTTCAAGCAAGTTTAACCTGTAATTGCCAGTACTGTAGCAAATTGTGAGACAATTCTTACATTAATTAAATACAGTATAATATTGGTATAGTGAAGCTCTGTCTTTTGGACAGCCCCTATAATTTTCAGTTTCATTTTTGGCTTCGTATAAAATCTGTTTTATAAATGCATTTTATGCTGTTTACCGTTTTTTCTTTGAGCGGTTTCAAATCATTGTAGCTAAAAAAAACCTACAAAACTACTCACAGAACCAGTTTAAACCAAGACTGACTTCATAGGTATTTTTTTCACCTTTAAGCATAATAATCCTCGGAAAGGGGTGTGGTTATCTCACAAAGACAAGTTGCCAGGCGGGAATATTGCTCTACTGTTCCACCTCTCACTTCCTGGAGTAAATATATGGAGATCAAAACAGAGCAGCGCTCTGAACCTTTGACACAGCTCTCCAGAGAACACCACAGCTAAAGGTAAGGTTTAAAAACAACACTTCCCATCAGGAATGAATCTAGTGAGAGCAGGGAATAGTCACTCAATATGTGGTGTCAGTTGTTGGTGAGAAAACCAGAGTTTTAAAAGCCAGGGAATACAGGCAGGAGAAACTGAAGCTGTCAGTTTCAGCTGTCATTGGCTGTGATGATCACTGTGGGTGGAGACCGTTAATTAAACTGATTTCTTTGTCCTTAGGTTGCCTAAGCTGCACTCCCACTGTAAATAAGTAATACATTTTATGTTCCTGTCCTTGCTTTAATTACATGAAGGAGTACTTAGATAAGAGAGGCAGCTCTTGCCTTCCCTCTGTATCTGTCTGAGAGGATAAAACAATCACTTAAACAACAGTTGTGGTTTTATGATATATTAAATACCCAGTTATGCTTAAATTGTTTATATCAGATTATTTTTAATATCAGTGTTTCTATCCTTCTAGATTTCACCTGCTGCAGCTCAACATGTTTCTGTGGTCTTGTCTGACACCTTTCCTGCTGATAACAGTTCAACTATGCAAAGGTAGTGTGCAACATGACACAGAAATGATTAACACAAGTCTTAGCATCATACCTTTGACTGTGGACGATATTTAAACACAAAACCACACTCATGCTGATTTTTGACCTTATGTGTATCATAAGTTAAGCAGCCACAGCTGTGGCACTGAGATTTCTTGAGAAAAATGTGCCTTCTTGTTGCAATGGCCTTGATTTGTGGTTATACAGCTCTTTTTCCGGGGAATAAAGGAGTCGTACTACTGTTGCGCAAGATAACTGACAATGTGACTAAAAGTTCCCAACTGTTCTGTCTCAGCAAATAAGAAGAGGCAAGTTCATTTGCAAAGGCCAATGAGAAAACCACAAACATAAACATTTTAATCACTTCAAGTGGAATAGGTATTTTTTTGTAAGATCTTTCAAAAGTTTTATGCACTTTGCTCTGTCAGTGTGTTGAGGCCGATGCTGTTATTTTGCTGTGGTACATGAATTGTTATGCAGGGCTATTTGTCCTGAGGCAGAAGTATTTATGCCTACAGCTACACCTAAAATTAAAATATTCATACTTCTTGGGTTGTTCTCACCTGTTCACATTGCAACTACACATGTTTGTGTGTTCTACTGTGACGTTTCTTGATAACCGAATACAAAGTAGTAAATACATGTGAAAAAGAAGCAGAGAGATGTATGACTGAGAATTTTTACGATGAAAAATCTGAAAATTGTGACATGCATTTGTATCCTCCATTATATGATTGTCTTGTTTTGCTGCTGAAAGAAGTACCTCTAGTCCGGTTACAAATCTGTAGCATCCAACATTTCTAACCAGCTTCCTGGACTCTACTAAAAATAAATCTATGATGCTGCCACCACAATGTGGAGCATCATACATCAGCTACAAAGTAGCTAAATACTAAGCATCATACATCAGCCACAAAGTAGCTAAATACTAAGCATCATACATCAGCCACAAAGTAGCTAAATACTAAGCACCATACATCAGCTACAAAGTAGCTGATGTATGATTGTTTCCAAAACAACAATAAATGATATTTATTGTTGTTTTGGAAAAAGTAAATGGTAATGGTAATGGTCTTTGAAACGCATATTAATTTCTTGTTTTCATCATATCATATGTTGCTCCATACCCTAGCTGATGTGAACTTATGGCAACTTTTAGTGAAAATCTTCAACCCCGTAACGTTACAAAAATGGCGGTTTTGTTACGGGGTTGAACGTTGGACTATTGTTAAGCCAGGCAGTGGGTTCAACCCCATAACAGTCTGGTCAACTTTTACAATGGGTTCAACCCTGTAAAGCGATGCATTACTGTAAATTTTTTATATAATAACAGCAAATATTAGAGTAATATTTGTTGGACTGTATGCAAAGTTTAAAGAATGATTCAAAAACATAAAAAAGCCTGATGTAATTTTTGTTTTTAAGTGTATTTTCATGATTTATGAGAAGCGCTTTTACATCAAGTTGCCATATTCTACTTATCAGTCTAATTATTATGATACAGAAACAAATCAAATATACTTACAATTAGTTATTTTAATCAAGGGACAGGTGATGTCAAAGGAACTGGAAGAATTCATTTAATTTTGTTATGCAGTTATACTTATAGAGGAATGAAATAGTCCCGTTACGGGGTTGAATTTAAAGCAACCTGAGCAGCAAAGAAATTTGTATTAATGTTTGGGATTTCATGCATTAGGTGGGGAGACATATTTTCTTGGAGGTTCAAAGAGTCCTTCAATAGATGCAGTGTTCAAAAACACAATTTTTTGTGGTAGATTTTTAAGTAACCATAGACCCCAAAAGGCACTGAAATCAGAGAATCACCTTACAAAGTAGCTAAATACTAAGAGTCATACATGATCAAACATATCAAGATCTCCTGAAATAAAATCTTATCGTCTTTAATTTTTTTCTTTGCTTGTTTTTACTAGGATCCCCAGACCAAAGATGTGGGAAATTCACAGATCTAGACATAACTCATTCCATCATCGGCACAAGCCTCAAAATCAAGCTGCTGCTTTACACCAGGGACGATGTCAACTGTGGTATCGTCCTGTCCCACACCAACCTGGCAGAGCATCCCGAGTTTAACATGTCCAACCCCACCACCTTCATCATCCACGGCTATCGGCCCACGGGATCTCCCCCACTGTGGTTGAGCAACTTCACAAAGTGGCTTTTGGACAGGCAAGACATGAATGTTGTGGTAGTGGACTGGAACCATGGAGCTGCTAATATTAATTATTTTAAGGTGGTTGAGAAAACATACGAAGTGGCAGACAACCTCACAGCTTTCATTAAAATAATGCAGGTACAAAGTGTCTCTGATCCTCTATAACCAAATCTGCTGTGCCTGGAGAGAACAACATCCTTGACAACTTTGTTGAACTTTTTTAAAAACTCTGTTTCAGGAGCACGGCGCTTCTCTAAGCTCGATTCACTTGATTGGAGTCAGTCTTGGAGCCCACATTTCCGGTTTTGTGGGAGCAAAACTGAACAGTTCAATCGGAAGAATAACAGGCAAGTTTTACATGTCAGGACATGATTTTATGTCAGTTTGATTGAGGGTGAGATAAACACGAGCCAAGATGAAGTGAAAACAAAACCTGCAAACAATCTGAAACTTGGTTGCAACAACTGAGTTTTAACAACTAAGTGAATGAAATAGGTAAAGTCTCTTCTGTAGGTAATCTTTAATGCACGTTTTTCAGAATATCAAGCCTTTAGACTGAAGTCCTGATAGATTCATTAGTATGCATGTGTTTCTGAAAAAGAACCTGTACAACAATGGTACAGCCTGTTTTGGTGCAATATGCTGCACATATTCTGTACATTTACCTCTAAACTATTTTCTGTCTGGTTTGTACTGATGTGATCTTTGCAGCTCTTGATCCTGCCGGACCTACGTTCACTGACAAACCTCCAGAACAGCGACTGGACCCGACAGACGCTCAGTTTGTCGACGCGCTGCACACAGACATCGACTGTCAGCCGGTTTAATTGTTGCCTTAAAATCTTAAGTGATGTTTTTTTTTTCTTTTCTTTCAAATGTGTCTTTATAGTGATGTTTATATGTTATATGTCCTATTGGTTTTCAGTTCTGGGCTTCAGGGCACCATTGGGCCACATTGATTTCTATCCTAACGGAGGAACAGATCAGCCTGGCTGTCCGAAGACTGTGCTATCACGTAAGGTTTGAGGGACTGGCCAACATCTGCTGCTGAACAGTGAGCTGTGATTTTAAAATGACAATATTTCCCTTCATTAACCCTTAAACAGCCGGTGGCTACTTCAAATGTGACCACCAGAGGTCAGTGTTCCTTTTCATGGACACTATAAATGATTCATGCCCCAGTCGAGCATTCCCCTGTTCCTCCTATGAAGATTTTCTGGATGGAAGATGCATGAGCTGTGACCGCTTTGGTGAAGCTGGTTGTCCTGTCTTTGGTTGGTGGTTTTATTGATGAACTTACACCTATGTTGTTCTACTGCTGTACTGGTACACAACAGTGTGTGTACACTGTGCTTAACATTTAGACTGATGCATATGTTTGTACTCAAATCAGGCTACGATGTTATACGGTGGAAGGACGTCCTCAATCAATCGAACCAAACAAAGTTCTACTTTAACACAAACTCACACTCTCCATACTGCTGTAAGTAATTTTAGTATTTAGCAGAATAACTAGAATGATGGAAAACAATGCTTTATCATATGAAAAGGGTGCATGTAAGTACATTAGAATGTCACAGAAAAAATGTTGTTTAGCAAAATGGATAATCATATTTAATAGAGAAAGGTATATTTGTTATGTTTATTTGAGTTTGTTTTTATAACCAGGTTACAGTTAATAAAAATAAATTATTTTCTCAAATCACCATCTCAGTAGACGGAAGTGTGGCATGCTCTAAAATAACTTGGTAAATGGCTGAGCTGGTATTGATTCACTGATTAATCAATACCAGGAGATTATGGCTCCCCCAATCTGAACCAGCTTGGATTTTGTGCTTCTCCGCTCCACACCCAGATTCTGGAATAGTTTTACAAATGAAATGCAAAATTTGCCTTCAACTAAAAAAATGACTGGGTCACTAAGAGTCCAGTCATTTTTTTCCCTTAGCCCAGTCCCCCAACAAGTAATTGTTTCTTAATATTTGAGGGTGAAGAAGGCACTGTAACAAACCAAATGTCTGATTTTTTTTTCCAAGCTACATTGTCAAGCCTGTGTACTTAATTCTGTAAGCAATTTCTTTAACAATGACCCTTGGTGACCTACCTTTACTGTGGAGGGTCACATTAATAGTTTGCAGGGCAACCCTCAATTCAGCAGTGTTTCATGTGATTACAAAGACCATGCTATACCACTTTTGTACTCAAATTCTTGTGTCTATTTTACATCAGATATATATTTTGTAAGAAGCTACATTTTGATTTTGATTTTCTTTAAGCCACAACCATCAAACTGGGAATAAATAAGTATTTTAAATACATCACTCTATAAGGAATGAATAAACATTTGATTTTTCAAATGCATTCTAATTTACAGAGATGCACCTCTTATAAAAATCTGATTTGAATCTGCACGATTTTGTTTGCGTCCCCACCTAGTGGCAGCACAAAGACTTTCATCAACGGCAGAAATACATTTTAATGTTCCTGCACATTCCTGCACATTGCTGAAAGCAGCAAAACAACAGTCACAAAAGGATGTGTGGGTTTTCTGCAATATATGTAGTTTTTTGCATTTTCCACAACATAAAACAGAGAAACGAATTAAACAAAGTTTTCTAGGTTACTGCTTTTCTGTCAGCAGCATTGTATGTTTCCACTCTCCACAGATGTTGTCCACAATAAATAAACCATAACACGAGTACTATAGCAAAATGACAACAAAAAAGTAGTTTAGTATTTGGTTTAGTATTTGAAATAATTTTGCATAAATACGTTCTGCTCTTTCAGTGACAAACTACAGAGTAGATGTGACGACTTGGAATCAGAAGGAACAGAAGGGATACATGGATATTAATATCAGTGACGGTACTCATGAATCAGCGGCAATCATTGAACAGTAAGGCCTCTTTTTTCATACTCCCAGTGCTGCCCAAAAATCAAGTCCAAAAATTCTTCCATAACTTCTTATGTCTGTGTGTTTCTTTCTTTCTTTTTAACCAGTAAAGCAATCAAGTTCACGAAGGACAAAAAGACCACAATGCTTGCCATGTTTGCTAGAAACATTCAGCCAGTGAAAACAGTCTCTGTCAAATACTACTCCGGAGTCGGGTGTAATTCCAATAGCAAGCTTCGGGTCCTGGGAATCCGTCTCACACCCCTGGATCACAAAACGAAGTACGCAATATTTATAGATTTTAGAACATTTTAACTGTGTCCGTTCAAAAAAATTATGTTTTACTTTTGTCTCCAAATTCATAGTAGCTTTTTTTTTTTTTTTATCTTGCAGGCCTCTTTGTCGTTACGACATTCTTCTTGTTAATAAGAAAGAGTTCACATTCAGGCCTATTCCATGTGCATAGACGCCGTCCTGAAATCGAGCTGAACCCTGAATCAAGAACTTTCATGAGGAAGAGTCCTCTGGTTCCTCAGTTTCTTTAAGGACTGGTTGGGAAATTAATAAGCATCCCAAATGAAAAGGCGCCACTCGGTCACTCAAGTTTTCTAAAAGGAAAAAATAAACAAACAAATAAAATGTGACATATTCTGTAAACTGTATATTTATTTCAAAGGAAAAAAAATACTACATAGTTGTACAGGGTGTGCATAAATATTTTATATAAAGAAAACCAGGACTACATTCATGTTTCACTTTTAAAAAGTCGAACTAAATGCATTTTTATTTTCTCATTAAAAATATCTGACCTCTGAGTTTAATTTATACTTTATTATATTTTATATTAAGTGAATGTTTCTTCATTTCTTCGTTTCCTTTGATAGCTTCACCAGGATTCTAACTTCGTATTAGGATGCCACTGACTGACATTGGCTGACAAATAAGCTGCTGGTAGCGCATCAGAAAGACTATTTCAGTCCAGCTTCTTCTCCATCAATACTGGTTTAACTACTTTCTCCGTTTCATCTTATGATGGCAAAAAATATTTTTCTGTGTTTGAATGAATGCTTTTATTTGATCTTGCTACAAACAAAAATATAATAAGCACCTTCCTCACATCACAACATTGGTTACATTAGCAAAGAAATAATAAACTGTCCATTTTCCTTTAAAAAAAAAGCACGAAAAAGATTATTTTCATGGTCAGTTTCTTTAAAAAGTTACATAAAGCCTATGTAACAACAGAAACCCTTGCCCTTGATCCAATCCTTCTTGTTCATTTTGACATGTGTTTCTTCATCCGCTGGATTTCCATCTTAATCAAAGAAAGACACAGTAACAGATATTAGGTATTATTACTTCAAACCTAATTTCAGTTTCATTAAAGAAACTATTTACAGACTAAGATGTACTTCTACCTGTAGAGTTAAGCGAATCCTCTTCTCCTCATCAAGCTCATTCATCAGCAGCTTAATTTCTTTGCTGAAACAAAAGATTAGTTTTAAATAAAAAGTTCAAAAACAGTTCAAATGTATGTTGTTCTGAGCACTTGACAATAAAGGTATCTAAGTATTTAAGAAATACAATGCATTACTTAGGCCTACTGCTAACTGTTAAGGTAACATTTGCATTAAAGTAAATTGAATTGCCAAAATGCCTGTAAAAATTGTTTAGTCCTACTTGTGTTGACTCTTCATCTGTTCAAACTGGTCCCGGAGGTCTTTTAACTCGGCCTGCAGCTGTTCAACATTTGGCTTGATATTTTTCTCTGGGCTTCTTGGTCGGGGATCTGAGTTGAGGGTTGGGGGCACTGCTGGATTTAGCACAGCAGAGAGAGCCTTCGGCAGCAGCGAGGAGAAAGACTCCTTCGACATGTTCTTGTCTGCAGCCTTCGGGACATAAAACGGCAAATCAAAATTACACTTAATTTTCCAGTCTGTGTAATAAGTAATCAATAAACAGCATCCCATTAGGACTCACTTGAAGTGGGGAACAATTCTGACTTATTTCCTGAGTGCTCTCTTCATTTGCTGAGGAATTCATTGTTTCACTTTGGTTTTCTCTTCTTTCCTTCTCAATCATAAATGTTACCTGTAAATAAAGTCTAGTTTGAGTTTTCTGCTACATACAACGGCTTCCATGATTATTTGCCCATCTGATTGTGCAAAATGCTTTAAAATAAATTTGACATTTGATACCACAGGAAGTCTGAACATAAAAAAAGATCCAACCTGTACTGTGAATACTTGCTTTCAGGTGGAATCATACACTATGAAAGCAATGTTTTTAACTAAATCACAATTGTTGGCACCGCTAGCAATTCTCATAGCATACATGTGAGGGAAACATATATGTATCCAATGGAGAATCAAATTTTCTCAGCCACTCTTCAAAATGAGAAAGATAAAAAAAGTATGCCGCAACAGGATCCACCTAACTGCGACTGAACTACACAAAAACACGTCTGACACTACGCAGGTTGTTCACTCACTTCACCATGCAGGATGCTTAAGCTAATTTATTCAATAATAATTACCACTTTCATTAGCCATGTTTTCTTGCTTTCATTTAATGTCATAATAAGCTGGCCCACAAATATTCAACAATATTTTTTATTAATCAATTTATGTCAGAGCAGCATAAAGGGAAAGAATTCAAAATTAATTCATTTGTGTTTTTAATTGTAAAAAAATATATATATGGATGCTGATGACTTTCAACTTGGAAATGATGGACTTGCAGCGCAAAAGGTTTGGACACAATCAATTTAGATCCTCATGTCATGCATTTTTCAGCACACTGACACACAGGAAGATGAGTATGACAGCATTTTTAAAGAAAAAAATTCTCAAGAATAGAGCAGAAGCAAAGAAAAAGGCAATAAAACCAGTAAATGCCACCTTATTTTAGGCGGTGTAACAGGAAAAAGCTTCTCCTGTCCTACCATGACAAACATAACCATGTGAAATGTGCTTGAAACGTTAGATACCAGTATTACCAGCAGGGGTGCGAATAAGTGTTGTAATCTTGTTTAAAACAATCCTTAATGTGAGATTTTTCCCTTTCCTAATAATTGTACTCAAAGTAAAGGTTGGATTTCATGTCTGAGATTGTGCTCAGATTGATTTATTTTAAAGCCTTTCACACCACTTTAAGACAACCAATATTTACTTAATCCAAACTGAAGAGACATTGTCTCAGTTTGTCTTCAATAAAGTCGCCGAAGAGAATTTCGATTCTGGTCAAGTTATTAATTTCTGTGACAGAACTCATCTGTTTCTGGGGGGGAAAGTAAGTGCCTTTGTCACAAGTAAGGAGCCAAGGTAGATATCTTCAGCTGCAATACATGTCTGTGTGTGAATGAGGCGGCTCAGGAAAGCTAAATTTATCCCAAGGACAGTGGGAACACAAACACACCAGACACACTTTTCAAACAGGGCTGCAAGTTTTGAGAGCGGCGTTGCAGCACAACGCAAACACTTGTCTTAATTTTATACTTCCCAGAGAACGGAGCTCTGACTGTAGCGTCTCATCTGCAGCAGGAGCTCTCTGCTCGTTCAGACTCGACCATACAATGGAATCAAACTCTTCTGCGTCTTTGAGAGAAACAGAGGACAAATAACAAAAGTCTCCTTGAAGAGAAAGAAAGTATTTCAAAAGTTTCAGTCCATAGTTGCATGGCTTACCAGGAACGAGCGCTGAGTTATAGCTGCCCATCATATCACAGTTGAGCACAAGCAGAAAAAAAGCATGGCTGGACTACATCTCCAAATGACAGGCGAGAGCGAGTGAGCAGAGAAGAAACATGCAGAAATCAGTGCAGCCTCACGTCAAGTTTGATGTTTCTTGGATGTAGAAATTCTTCCCAGTCCACTAAAGAGCAAACAACTCCATTTGGGACCATTAGTTCATCAGAGTAGTAGAATCTAAATGCCGGCGTGACTGTAGAAGCAGCTGTTCCTCATACCACAAGGCTGAACAGATGAGTAACAAACGTTGGCTTTAATGCAGAAACGAATTTCAAACTAATTGAGCTAAACAGTCAGCGAGAGCAATGAAGAACCCCGAGCACACACTCACCTTATTTTTTTACTGCGTCACGACTGATATGCAGCAGCATCTGAGGAAACTTGATCCCATCTTTTGTACTCCAATGCATGTTGTGATGAGGAGTGGTTCTGTCACAGCTAAGTTTAGAGCAGGGCAACAAATATCATGGGATGGGGGGGAGAGGGGGCGGGTGGCGCTGGGGGCAATGGCTCCCACGGACTGAGAGACCAACAGTGATGATTAGATTTTAGTCTAGAGATACTGACGCTAATTTTTCCCCCTAAAAATTGTAAGAGGCTATTTTGTTATGTGGTTTAATATGAACTGAAACTGCAGTTCTATTTTTCAGGGAAAAGCAAAAAGCATGTTTATAAAAATTAAGACCGAAAATTATCAGTTTCTCTGATTTTACTTTTTATAGGTATGTGTTTGAGTAAAATGAACATTGTTCGTTTATTCTATGAACTACCAACATGTCTCTGAAATCCCAAGCAAAAATTTTGCATTTATCTGCAGAAAATGAGAAATGGTCAAAATGACAAAAAAGACGCAGTGCTTTCAGACCTCAAATAATGCAAAGAAAACAAGTTCATATTCTTTTAGAAACAACAATACTAATGTTTTAACTCAGGAAGAGTTCAGAAATTATTTTGCTGGGAATAATCAGGTTCAATCTGCACTGAACCTTATTCAGGTTCAGTGCAGTGGACTCCTAATTGTTTCCACAGCTGTATCAGCATCTTGCATCGACAGTGTTCCCTTTTAAAAACTCTATGAAATAAAAACACCCCAATTTTTATTTTAATGTACTTAAAATGATAAGGAAGCAGGCTGCACTTCACCGTCTCATAAAAGTTAGGTCAATTGCATCACCCAATGTGAGCAACCTTAAATAATAGCGTCTTGTGAAACTGAATTCGTATAACTTTTTCATTGTCACCACATAAACAGATTTTGATTTTATTGGCACATGATGAGGTAAAATGTCTTATAACCTAATTGTTTGAAATTTCTTCACTTTTTCTTATATTGCGGTGCTCCTTGATCTTTATGATGCCGTCCGTTTACTAATGTTCTCTCAAAATCCTCACACACCTGTATAAATGCTGAGATCTTCCTTTACAGTTACATATGTTGAGATCAGGATGAGGCGTAGTTAGATTCCTGCCACAGATGTAACTTTACATACTGGCCAACAAGTCCGATATTAGTCTGAAAAAATACTGTACAGAAATGGGATCTGTTTATGAAGGTGTCTTGAACAATATTTGATGTGAATGGAAACTTTATAAGTAAATTAGATTGAATGGTTAATATAAAAATCACAAATTTCACTTTAAAAAAAAAAAACACAAGACATGCTATTCAGACAGGAAAGAGTGAATAATATGCCCACTTTGAGCTTTATTTTATTTTGTAAACAAAGTAATACTGATCTATCAAGTCCATATCGAACAGATTTGTGAAAAAAAACAGTTACATTTCTAGTTTTATTTAGTGAATCTGACATGATCAGTACAAGTTTATAAAGTCACATATCAAAGTAAATGTTTGATTGCTGCTTGTAAGCAAAAAAAATAGCATATTTGAAGTAAAACCAGGACTTACAAGGACTTTTAAAGCAAACGTTCCCAAACCATAATACACACACACACATATATGTGTATATATATATATATATATATATATATATATATATATATATATATATATATATACACACACATATACATACATATATATTTTTAAAAAATAGGTAACAGTTAAAAACGTTGTAAAACTGAGTACAGCAGTAGTTAAATGAAGCGAATGAAACACCAGGGACAACATCTTAGAAGGAACAATTTCACAACATACAAGCTGATCAGGTATGAGGTGAAGCTGGACAGGTTTGTGCAGTCCACCTTGACAGAGCAGTTCTGTACTGGAGGTTTCAGTGTTTCTAAGCTCCACAATCACTATTTGGTGCCTATATATAAATTAAAAAAAAAAAAAAAAAAAAAAGCAGAATACAGTTTAACTGAATACAATCATTAGGAATTTACTTGCTAGATATTTCTTATCTAAACACAAAATACAAAAATATTTTAATACCAAAGTGTATTGAAATTTGCATAACTCACCAGTTTGTCGCTAGCGCTGCTGGTTGGGTCCTCTGCCGTAAGGCGCACGCTGACGCATCACCCTCATGTTGCGGTATTTAGACACGATGCTGTAGCTTTTCCTGAACACTGGTCTCTGATTCGGAAAAGGACGCGGCACTAAAGTCTCCTTTTAAAGAAATAAAGAAATCCAATTATTAGTCGAGGAGATTTATGACCTTTCTAGATATTTAAACAGGAAGTCAAAGATCTGCAAACAGTCAAGAGTTCCACATACCATCAGAGGTCTTCTGATATTTTCCGACATGTCTGGGCCCGTATTCCTTGAACCACCAGGGATCCTCGGCCGCTGTAATAGCAGAAAGTGAGCATATACATTTACACAATTCTTTACATGGCTAAATTCAACAATTACTATTGTGAGGCATTCACCACCTCACTAACAGTTGATGTATTTCTTGTGCTTTCTATGAACAAAATTAAATTTATAAATGCTTTTATTTTAATTAGTGTTGAGGAAAGGTTTAAACCTTGATGATTAGTTTATTAAATTAACTTTAAGATGTTTTGCTCATCACTATCTTTTTCAGGTCACCTGACCATATGTTGCCATGGAAGCACACCCTTAACACTGTTGGTTGAGAAGAGGGAATCCCAATGTAAGAAAAATCATTTTTAAAATGTATAATAAATAAAAAAAATTATGTGCTCTGCAACTTGGATCCTGTCTGATTTTTTCTTTTTGGTGTTTGTTTGTTTGCTGCCCTTGCCACTTTTAACCCCAAAGGACTTTAAAAAAAATCTTACCCAGTCAAGCTAAAATATGTAAAAATTGTCTGCTTCAGCCTTTATTCGCTTACTTGTATTGGTCCTGGTCTCCTGAAAGACGGTCTTTCAGGTCTGTCATGCATCACATTGTCGGGTCTGGAAAAATAAATAATGATCAGATGTTGAAATGAATCATTTCTATTTAGTTACAATGACATAAAATAATTATGGTTGCATTATTTGTAAGCATATTAACACAAAGTAAAGCACATCAGAGAATGGGGAAAGAAATACATGGCTTCATATTTTTTTCACAAATGGACCTGAGATGTATGTGGTGAACATGTATTTAGAGCTCCTCTTAGTGCAATTACAGCTGGACGTTCTTCAGGTCTCTCTTCAACTTTCTACATCTAGACTGAACTTTCTGTCCACGCTTCTTAGTAAAATAGCTGAAGTTCGGACAGACAAAGTTTGTTTTCAAGCATAAGGTAGTTTTCCACGTAGGTTAAAGAGTTTGACCAGAACACCTTCTTCCATGTTCATCTTGTCTCCAATACGGTCACAGCAAACAAAAAGTGTTATCGTTTTCTTAGGGTGATGGTATTCTTGTTGTGCTTCTTTCGTAAAGGTCAAAATAACAAAACGAAACAATTCAAGTGGGTGAGTCTACAAATTTTCCCCATCTAAACTCTGGATCTCTGCAGAGCTCTAGCTGCTTCTTTGACTAAAGTTCACATTTTCCAGACGATCAGAGTAGGTGAAAAGTCCAGTTTGCAGCTAGGCCACTTTCTGCACAACTTTATCCCTGACCTGCTGTGTTCCTTGGGCTTCATGATACTCATCGTTCTCTCATTTTCTTTAACAAATAGCTGGATTTATACTGAGATGAAATTACAAACAGGTAGATGATTTACTAATTAAGACGATTAGTGAACTTTTATTGATAAACTTATTACACACTGTTGAGATTTTAATTAATAAAAACGGCAAAGTATTTGTGCTACTGTCACTTCAAATCTGAATTTCAGACAATTAAGTTTATGTGTAATGTGATATTTATGGTACCTAAACACTCTTTTATCCACATATCCATGTTTTCTGTCTTCGGGTGATCTGGACTCGGTTGAGGGGCGTCTATGCGATGTGCTTTCCCCATCTGAACTGCGGTCTGGAGTTTAAAGAAAAAGTGTTAATACCTCAAAATTTCAAGTGTAAAAATCAAAGTTGAGTAAATCATGTTAACCCTGTTGACTGAAATTTGGTTTTTATAATACTCCGGACCACAGATGGAAACCACATACCTGTTCTCGACTTTGGGCTCTGACCTTTTGGAGGCGAGCCGTCTTTGGACGAGCTTGGTCCCGGAGGCCAGTGGGACAAAACAACAAGATCACGTTTCTCTATTGGAGAAGATCTGGGGAGGGACCAACAAGTCGACTTTTAGCTTTGCCGATTTATACAAGCAACAACATTATTGGCCTTTAAAAAAAATCAAGTGGAAAAAATATATACTACCCTGACTGGATTTTAGAGGTAATGCACAATTAATTAGAAAAGAATAGAACTGTTTTGAAGGCAGATATTATTATAGAGCAGAGGTATTCAACACGAGTCCTTGAGGTCTGGTGTCTAGCAACTTTTAGAAGCGTCTTTGCTTTAACACACCTGATTCCAATAATCGGGTAATCAGAAGGACTCTGGAGAACTTGGCTGCACACTGAGGAGGTATTTCAGCCATTTGATTCAAGTCTGTTGGGCAAGGGACATGTCTAAAAGCTGCAGGACCCCAGCTCCAGACCAGAATTGAATACCCCCGTCATAAAGCCACACATTACTTAGGTACTTACAAAAACCCAGGAATGTCCATGCTTCTTTACTCCTATTTTTGTAACCTGAACCAATCTGAGTTGTCTCCATTTATTCATCAATTGTTACAGCAGTCAAATCCAGGCGGGACGTTAAAGTACTGGACTTCATCATATCAAGTCTTCTATCTTCCTTTTTTACAATCACAGCATGGGTGTTTGGACACTGAACATCAGATGAATTTATCAGCCAATCCTTGATGTTTCTCTTGTTTTCTCCAGTAATGATTATCATTCCAGGGGCTCTTAAAAGATGTTTGTCTAAATGAAATTGTCTTGAAGACTTTTGCAATCTGAGGGAGATGGGAAAGCTTGATTATTTCTTCTTCCGAGTCAGAATGTCAAGACAGTTCACTGAGGACTTTGCAAGCCACTCGATAAATATATTCCTCTTCGGAATAAGCTGGTCGTTCATACTCTCGTTAGAGTTCTTCATCCTCTTCTTCTGGAAAGCTCATTTATGTTGAATAGTCATGTACGGTATAGGAGTAACTTGGGCTTTAGTTCTGCAGGGAGGGGTGGTTATATCTTCGTTGGATTAGACGGCATGAAAATGGATTGATTTCCATATGGCTTGATGATACGTTCTGTTTGAACAGATCTAGGTCACATAAGATGTGGAGTACAGAATAATGGAAAAAGACCACCAATACGAAATCTCTGTAAAAAAATACAACATGGTGGTGCGGTTAAGTGGTCCCCATGCATGCATCTCCATGTCTCAAATTAAAATACATCAGACTTGCAAATTTTCTTTTGGGTTTTCTCATACTTGTCCAGTCGATTATCCACAGTCCATTAAACTTTTGCCATGTAAGTTCTCCTTTGAGTATTTTTTTTGTGGTCATCTCTGGGTAGTTGAAATAATGCATCTCGAAACATCTGAGTTGAGCAGAAAAATCCAGCTCCAAAATGGTTAATATTTGGAGAGCATCTGAAAATATGGAGCAAGAGAAAATCCTGGTGAAATTCATATAACTCAGAAGAAGCAGAGCCCTCCATCTTAAAGATGACATATGAAGTCCAAATGGTAGGTTTTGCGATTCCTCTTCAATGTATGAATTCTGAATGGTACTGATGGTTAAACATCAAGCTTCCACACATCAGCTGATGGTAAAGCTTTATAAATGGGGACTGGGTTACTGATCCTTCTTGGGCGATTCTTCCCTTTACTTGTTTTTCCTCTTCTTTAAATAGATATTTTGTTTCTTCAAGAGGACAATATACGACTATAATTCCAGAAGTCAACAATTTTTTATTGAAGTTTTGCTTTGCCATGGTTATTATTTTACACTTAAACATAAGCATTTGTTGCATATTCCATGGACAATTGGGTCATGATTAAGAATGCATTTTTTTCTTGTTGGGAATCTCTTATACTGGCATGCATATTATGGGATTTTTCCAAACATTTCTTGTAATCTTTTAAAATGGCTTGCTGTCTCTTGGCTATGGGCACATTTCAACTTATGGTATTAATTGCAGATTGATCCTCACTCATGGGAATTTGTTTTTCCAGCATGCCAGTTTCTTGAAAGATTAGTGTCTAGAAGCCATGAATACTTGCTGGCAGAGCACAGCAAGCAATGTTGATGCATCTCTTATTCAAACCTTCATTTATGGCTGATTGACTTCCAGTAATTTACAAGCTGTAGAAGATAGTTTGAGTCATGGTTACATCATCCTGAGTCCTCTCCTTGCCAAGCACAAATGGAGTTATGCAAGTTTGGGCTTTTTAATGAGACTGAAGAATTTTCCACAGCATGCAGAGAGGCTTTAGGGTCAGAGAGGATTCCCAATTTCTCCTCTTCATAGGGTTACTTTACATCTGTTAGGACTGACAAGCCAGCTTTAACAATGTGGTTTGTAATTGGAGAATAAACCTTCTCTTCATCCAACTTCAGAGGTAGGTATTTTGAGACGTATGTAGCACGCAGTTTAGGGTGTCATTTCAGAATAATGGTGGCTTTGGCTGTTGCAAATTTAGCTCATGACATCTTCACTTTCCACTGCTGGCACCCTTTTCACACATTCTTTCTTGACCTCTTAATCATCATCATCATCATCAAGCCCCTGCGAACAGTGCTACAAGGAGAATACCATACCTGTGTTTGCTCAACGACCGGCGTGATTCCACCTGTTCTTTTCCTGTGTCAGAGTCTCCTGAAGATTTGCTGGCTTTGTCATCCTCTTCTGATGGAGACTGTTGTGGGTTCAGCCTTCTCGGTTCCTCGTTTTTTAAGGGATCAGGCTTCATCTGGAAACGTCTCTTCCTGATGGCAAGAACAGAGCTGACATGGCCCCGTGAAGCAATATCGCCCAAACGAGGTCTTGGTCTTATAGTTGGAGGAATTCTCAGCCTCATGAGAGATGCTGCTCTGAATCCCCGTCCTCTGGTTAGGTAACTTCTACCCCTAAAGGAGAACGGTGGGCCACCAAATGGCCTGGGAATACTCATCAGCTGGGGTCTCTCTCTCCTAGGGTACTTCGGGTTGCCATAATACGGTTCAGGGCCTGAAGAGGGCATGCTGATGTTTGATATTCTCCTCTTGCGGGGTCCTGAAACATTCCTCTCAGGAAGGTTCCTGTAGTGTGATGATGGTGGTGGAGGGCCGCTTTTCCATGGGGGGCCTCTGTAGGCGGGCGGGTGAGGGGCATCTTGTGCCCTCTCTCGACTGTGGGATCTGCTGCCTTGCCTCTCCATGGGACCGCGTTGCCTCCTGGAATCTTGTTGAGTTGACCACCTGCACATCCATCAAACAATAGAAAAATCATTATAATGACAGATCCATTGCCATTTTAAGTGGGACGCGGAAGGTTTAACTTTTATCTTTAAAGGTAGGCCTCTTTGAAGCCATGACAGAATGAAACGGGTAGGGGGAAGGTACACTTTCAGAGATCAATTACAGAAGTAATGCTCCTCTTAATCCCATTTACATCAGACCCAATTTAATCCCATGTAATTAATATAATCGGGAGCAGGGCAGAGCTCATCATTACAACTTCTGTGACTTGGAGAAGTGGCCAACCTCAAGCCTCCTCCTGACATAATTTTACCCAGCTTGGGGTGGTGCTTCGTGCTTGTACCTCTCTGTACATGAGCCTCTCCCTGGCACCTCTCTGGGGCTCCTCTGTGGCCCAGAGGGCCGATGCTCTCCATTGTGCAGATGAGAGAACGATCCAGGTTCATTCCAGCGCTTCATGCCATGACCTGACTGTTCATAGGCTCTTTCTCTTGGATGAGGATCTCGAGGAGAAAAAATTGACTGTCTTCTGGATCCCCTGAAAGATCCTCGGTAGGGAGGCGCAGATCCTGGTCTCCTGTCAGCTGGGTGGCTACGAAAATGTCTTGGGGAAGGTGACCTGTGACCTGAAGGGTGGCCGTGAAAAGGTGGACCCCTTTGACTCTGGTGTATGTGTCCAGGGCTGTGAGGGGATGAGCGATGCTGAGGGGTACGGTTCAGCCGCAATGGAGACTGCCTGCGATGGCTATGATGTTGGTCCATTTTATGAGGGTGGGATTGGAAGGAATCCTGACTGTGAGACCTCCAGTGACTAAATCGTGGCTCCCGTTGAGGTCCCATTTCAGGAACCCTTCTGCCCACTGGTGCTGGTCTGCCTCGTCCTCTGCCTCTGGATTCTCGCCAGTTAGGAGGGGACTTGTTAGGATATCTCTGGTCGTCTCGTCGACTCTTAGAGTTTGGGTTGTAACTTCCTTCATTGTGTCGATGAGAATCTTCATAGGGTCTGATAGTGAACAAGAAATAAAAAGGTGGTTTGCAACAAATACTTTAAATCCTTTCGATTTAAGAATAATAATCAGTAACGAATATATAACAAAATACCCAAAAGAAAAACAAACAAAACAACATCATTTGAAAGTGGTTACCTGGGCTTCAAGCGTGGTGGTCCATAATGTGTTCGCACCATCTTTGGAAGAGAGTGTATAACCTATGGACCGATGGTGAATAAAAAAAATTATGAAATTATACTACTGGACTATTGCAGACCTTTACTGAATGAGACTCTTCTATCACAAAGAAACTCTTAGATTTTAGTTTGAATGATAAATCAATGACAAAAATTGTAACATTTCCTTTAAAAAAAAGTACCAGTCAATTAGTTTTTTTTTTAATTATTGTCAGTGTTTTTGAAATGAATAGTCTGCCAAAGGTTAACTATTCAGAAAAAATTAATCAGAGTACAAACTGAATATCATTACTGCTGGGTATCTGCAAGTTCCAGTGAATTTAATTTAACACTTTTGACATTAATTAATATCTTTATATTAATTGGTATATAAAGACATTTATTCTATTTTTTTATGTTAATGTTTGTATTAACATTTAAAAATAAACCAAAAAAATAACCTGAGTCAGTTAACATAATAATTTACTAAACTGATAGAGAATGGATAATGTTAGCTAACGTAACAATAATGTTCATTGAAAATTGGGATAATTTAATTTATGGTTTCTTCTCCTGGTAATCAGATGGGTGCTGTCTTTCATTACAGGAAAAGTCAATGCCTAAAAAGAAATACAGACAATTTTAACTCAGCTGCCAGTCTCCAATAAACTGAAGCTGAACAATGGTTCTTGCTGCCTTGGCAGCAAGCAGATCAGAATATTCACCCTAAATCTTAGCTAGGCAAATCATTCATTTTCAAACCTATTGTAACAACCTTTGCTCAAAGTTCTTGTCTCATCTCTTATCAGTTGTACTACTACAACACCCAGTCTGATTTGTCTCAAGGACTAGACTCAGGATTCTGCTACTGAGTGCATCTTCCCCTCAAAAACATTGAATCTGCTTTAAAAAGTGGCAAGTTATAGAATCCTTTTTGATAGCATAAATATACCAGAGACATAATTTGTTTTTGTTTTAACTCTTGTTAGCAACATAACTGGGGCTTGTCTGTAAAATTTTAGTTAGACAAAACATGTTTGATTTCTAAAAAGCATTTCACAATAAACTGACATTTAACAACTGAAAAGGCAAATTATAAAACTGACTATTTTTTCCAATTAATTATTTCTTTAGGAAAAAAAAGATATTTTGAACATTATAGTTTCAATGTAAAACCAAGACTTATAAAATATCCCATGCTTTCTAACTTGAAAACAAACTTTTTAAATGTTTTTTTATCTGCATAATTTAATTTTGCATCATTTAAAAGAAAATAATGCAATTCTTTCTAGATGCAATATTTTAAGTAAATTGTTTAAATTTAAATATCAAATAAAATTTAAGAATAAATTTTTACCATGCCTTAATTTAGCAAAAACAATAGATAGATAGATAGATAGATAGATAGATAGATAGATAGATAGATAGATAGATAGATAGATAGATAGATTTTATTGCAGACTCAAAGTTCAAATCACATAAAAGAATAATCAATAAAAAAATAACTAAAATAAAAAAAGAATAAGAGTACATACAAAAAGCATAAAAGACGCCTAACCATTCATGATACAGAATGCAGTCATACCCATGTTTTCAAAATACAGACGTATATTTTACTGGACTACTTTTAAAATTAGTCAACAACATGTTAGTCAAAAACATGTTACAAAATGGGCACTAAAGCATTTTAGGAAACATTCCAACTCCCAGTTATTTCACGTCCAACGCAAGGAACTGCATACTCGGTCAGCTGTACTTTCACTCAAATCTGTACAGGAACGTCCTATATATTAGTCACAATCGCCATCATCAGTAGCGATGAGTCCTCGTTTTATGCGCATTTAAAATGTCACCTACTGTAATTAATTTAAGCTAAATTTATCATCACCAAGGTAAAATACTACGAAGGAACCAATGTGCTCAATATGGTGGCGGCTTATTATGTTTCTGCTCTCATTATGGTGACGAGGGTAGGGCAGTCTTCGTTTCCATTTTTAGCTTTCGACTCTGGACAGCTGTTAAAATATATCCCATGACTCTGTGACGGAATTTACGCTGGTAAAGATGAAAATCAAACCCAGCTTGCTTGCGGCTAGTTTAAAGCTGAAATGTTACGTTCTCTTCAACAATAACCGTTACATATCGAGCTGATAGAAAGCTAACAACGACTAGCCGTTAATTTAGCTAATAGAAGCTAGCTATTTTAACCCTCGACGAAACGGTATTCACAACTTTCATGTGTGTTATTTAAATATTTTCACACCATGTTAGACCTAAAACAGAAACGTCCTTTTGTTTCTCTGGCAATAAATGAATTTATTGCAAGTAAAAGTGTGCAACTTACCAACTGCCAACCGATACCTAAGATGAAAAGCTACGTGCGACACTGATAGGCTTTAGCTCGCCTCATTCCAACGTATTTCGACACAAATGTAGACAGCGCCACCTTAAGTCTGGGAGGAAAATCTGCGTGTTAATGCCACTGCCGCAAAATCGATTAAAATACTTTTATATTATTCTCTCTAAAAGACAAGCACCAAAATGTCAATAAGAAACTCATTAGGTTTTAGTAAAAATAGAAGATAGACTATTCGTATGTATATTACAGCAACATTTTTTATGAATTTTATTGGGATTCCAAATAATAAACTAACAATGCAAAGCACTTTTATGGAGTAGAATGGAAATGACAAATAATAGAAGACCAACAAAATCATGAAAGGCAAGAAGGCAAGGGTAAAATTATGGTGAAGAGGGGTTTGGCTTTAAAACAACATCCTAATCTTTAACTAAAAAAACACTGCTTTATTTGCAATTAACTTTAAAATAATCCATTATTTTTTTCTGTCTCCCACTTGATTATGCAATACTTTCTAACAAATCACCTACACCCAAATAAAATACACTGAGGCTTGTGTCTGTAACGTTACAAAAGGTAAGTTGAAGTGTTACTTCAAAAATGCAACAAATCTTAACATCCATATACCAAAAGTTTTGTTTATTTTCTTTACTTATGTAATTTTGCATTTTTGCAGTTATTTTTGTGGAATTGTTCTGCTACCCTTGTGTATTTCAAACACAGAGACACTCTTAGACATGTCGTGCCTCTCTCTTTCAATACTGCTTTATCTCTGCAATTTCCACATCATTCTTCAGTCATAACCAACAAATTCTTCAAACAGGAAATAAATTATCAGCAAATAACTGTTCTAATATCCAAAATAGTCCATAGTTAAGGGTTGACAACAGAAACTAACAATTTTACTGAACTAAGGTAAGAGGGCTTGTCATTGTATTTTGCCCTTTTATTTAAATAACTTAATATTTGCTATATAGTCCAATATAATTCAATGATTGAATTTGTGTAACATAATCAGAAAGATGAGTGAGTTATATTTGCACTATGAAATTTATTAGAGCTTACAGATCTTGCTGGATGCAATCAGTTTCACTTGTCAATAATTTTGTTCTTTGAGCTTTTGTTTTTCTAAAGATGAACTTAGAGAATCATTACAATGTAATTGCATTTTGAATTTGATTACATTTTCTTTAAACTACCAGCTTGATGAAAAACTCACATTAACACACACAGAAACTCAAAATTCCTATTGTTACTCTTTATTTGTTATATTCCTATTGGATTACATAGTGATGACCATGCTAACCATGCACAAACAAGGTCTACAGTGTTTGCATAATGTAGGCTGACCATGACACAATTGAGTTATGGTATATGAGCAGACCTGAAAATAGTATTTTTCTACATCCATGTTTTAGTTAGTAGTCAGAATGCACATGTTTATAAGAAGATGATTTAATGTGCAAAACAGTGCAAATGCAATGGTTATGCTATATATGTTTTCACCTGGGTAATATCACCTTATAACTTTTGTGTTCAAGAAGTTTAAATAGCTCAAGAGCCTATAGTCTATTTCCAAGAATGCTGCACACACTTGCTGAAAAAAAGAATAATAATAACATGAATAACATGAACCAGTCACTTCTTGTTAAGGCATGTTTTTCTAAAATTTCAATTCCAAATCTGGAATATAACACTTGCTATGGTTTATTATTTCACAACTTGCTCAAACAGGTTTTTGCTGAAGCAGGATCTTGTTCTTGCACTGGACAGTGTCAGTCCAAAGCCAGTCTTTTGATTCTGCATGACAGATTTACCATAACAGTGTCTGACAAAGCAGGTTGCTGCTACACATTGCTTTTAAAGTAACAGGAAGTTTTCTCAGCTGTCAGAATTTTTCTCTGCTTTTATTTTTATTCATAAATAAAGGGTGCCTGGCTTGATTATTGTACCATCATAAATTCACCCATTTCACCTAAAAATATATATATATATATTTTAATGTGCCATTGTTTGAAAAGTGGTGCAACATCTTCTTGTGACAGCCATAATTTTTGCTCTGTGACATGCGCTTAGGGGAATTATTTCAATAAGTGAACAGTCCCATGATAAGGTTTTATAGGGTGAAGAAGAGAATGGTTCTACCAGTTTGGGTGGTGCCTTACTTTCATACTTTCATTCATTAATACATGCATGGATAACACAACTTGACACAGCACATTTCTCCACCAAGTCAGTGAATATAATCTAAACATTCAGGAAGATGGTAGAGTTTGAAATGCAACAAGAATAGTCATTCTTAATAATTCAATATTGTGTCAGGTCTATGAGAAATCTGTGCAATTTGTATCAAGCTAATGCAAGAAAGGAGACCTGTGTTTTCTAGTTTCTATCCTATCTAGAACCCTGATATTTAATGTTTGTTTGATTTTTTTTTGGTTGTTTTCTACTTTGTCATATATACAAGCACTTTTGAGTCAGCCTACATATTTTTGTCTTTTAAATCAAAAAGAAATCATTCACAGATAAATTCACAAGCTCCATCATTAGCTTACAGTGTGCATTTTTCAGTCAGTCTCTATGGCTCGATTCCTGTAGCTACAATCACACAGGTTGTAAAGTCATAGAAGAAAGTGTGTACAAGCAGAAGAGGAAGAGCTAAACAGACAACTAGACGCTTAGCTTGTTTGAGGATGGGGGTGCTACCCCTATGAGCTTTGAATCTGTCATTGGACTAACAACCCCGCGTATCAGGTTCTTGTTGCAGTCGCCTATGGTGCTCTCAGAAGGGAGCTTTGTGTGTGTGACACTCCCTGTCAGGTCCATCAAGTCCTTAAGAGCCTGGTTGTGGCTCATGAAACCCTGTTCGATTTCATTATTTGGCGAATACTCAGGGATGGATATTAGTTCCTCCTTCGAAGCTGGGCTGAAACACATTGTGAGAAAGAAATAGAATTTAAATGCACTTTAGCTGCTTAATTTTCCTGAGGCAGCCTACATGTTGTGTCATGTCTCAATGGCACACCCTAATGATAGCGTAAATACAATCAAGAGCATAGAGCTACTAAATAATAGGGGTGCACCGATTGCAGTTTTCTGGCCCGATTACCGATCTTTTAAGAAGCTTGAACCGCTGATTCCAAATTTGACCAATACCAAATGTGCAGACATGACCTGATGAGTGGGTGTATCAGTCAAACCTCTATCACAGCAGAGCAAAAGAGGACAGTGGTTGTTTTTTAGTTATTTGCCCAGGTCTATAAGATCGGTGGAAAATCGGCTTCACATGTAAGTATTGGCTGATCACCCATCTCCCAAAATTAAGGAAATTGGGGCCACTTTATTGGTGCACTCCTACTACTAATTTGACCTTAGCTTAAAAACAGATTTTCTGTGACAGCCTCAGAGGTTTGTTACAAAACATTAGTGATTAAACAACATCAAAGACATCACAAAACGTTCTTGAGCCATTTTGCCAAGAAGATTGGGCAAAAATTTCAATCGCTAGATGCGCAAAGCTTGATTGAGTTCGTCCATAGTATAAAATCAAAGCAAATGCATTAAAGTTTTTGGTTCTAACACAAAGTTCATAGATTATTAATACTTCTGCGAGGCACCGTAAGTAAGGACTCACCTAACATCCATCGATTGCACATCATCACAGGATTCAGTTCTTTTCACATCTAACGGCTCCAGCTTGATGACTGGTGGTGATAAATGGACCAACGGTACCATCGTCAAAGAGGATCTACCAACTCCATCGACAGGCCCCTTTTTGGCCTTTTCATCAGCTGAGATTGATACGTTACTTTGCTGTTTGCTTCCTTCAGAGGTCGGATGGCTGCATTTTAAGGCACTTCCTTCACCCTTCACCGCTCCATTCATCACACTCCCCTGTCTTTGCGTTGCTTTAGCGTCTCCTGTCAGTTCAGTCGACTCTGTGTGAACTTGTGTGGTGATTTTGACAATGGATCTGTGGTGCGTGTTCAGATTCAACTCCATCTCTCTGCTCTGCTGCTTGAATGTGCTGGCGCTGGCCTCTTTGCTGATTTGGCTGCCACAGTTCTCTTTACTGGTTTGTTTTTTCTCAGGTCTCTTTTCAGGAACACTGAGTGCCTGTGTGACTGGGTGAGTGTTATTTTGAACTTGTTTACTCTTATCACTGTCCATCTGTGCTGCTGCTGCTGCTGCTGCTGCTGCTGCTGCCTCTTTCTTGAGGGTAACACTTTCCTTTGTTTCAACCTGCACCATTATCTCTTCTTTTACCTGAAACTCAACCTTTTTGCATGCCTGCTTGATGACATGAGCTTTGGTAATTACATCCCCTGTGAAAAATACAAAAACATTACAGTGGACTTGAAATGTTCTTCCAATGTCTCTGGGTATTTCTTTGATCTTGGTTAAAAATGCAGAGATTATAAAGGTAACCAAAGTCATGGAGAGAGAGCAGGGATCGAAAATAGCCTTTCTTTCATTCTAAAACTCAACAATAAAATTGTGTTAAGTTGCACATTGCAGGTCAGTTCCCTCCACCATGCTGCCAAAATATTTGAAGGGCATTTTGAAGAGAGCCCTGGCTTTACAGTCAGCTCCCATGATACAGCTATGCAGTGAGGGATGTCCAATCAGCATCAAGAGGAAAAAAAATCCTTCACTGCTGCTTCTTCACCTCCACAGGGAGCCACATTTAGCATGCACAGTTATTAGGCAAGTAGCTTTTCTGACATGAGTAGCAAGTAAGAAAACCATCTATTAAAATTATTAAACTCAAAGTCATGCAGTTTTGATTTTTGTTATTGGATTAATTGACCTGTAGTGGATCTCAAAAGTTTTCGCACCTCATTTAAAATGTCACTTTTTTCACCTTGTATACTGACATATGTCATTATCTGAGAGATTTGGAGAACCTTCGAAAGGCAGAATGAATAAATGTTGCTTAGACAAGAGGTGGAATTCTGATTGACTTCTAGCAAATAACTGCACACTTTTTACTTTTTCTGTAAACAAATACATAGCAAAAAAAAAGTTTTATTAAAAAAAAGTAAAAGTGTGCAGTTATTTGGTAGAAGTCAGTCATCATTCCACCTCTTGTCTAAGCAATATTTATCCATTCTGTGTTTTGAAGGTTCTCCAAATCTCTCAGATAGTGAGGGCACATCTTGTCCAGAGTATTCATCAAGAAACACAACATATTTTCTCCCAGATTTAGTTCTGAACTTTGGCTATTTTATTCTAATTGCCTTACTTGCCTAATTAATGCAACAACAACAACAACAACAACAACAACAACAATAATAATAATAATAATAATAATAATAATAATAATAATAATAATAATAATAATAATAATAATAATAATAATAATAATGTTGGCATTCAATATTTGCAAAGTAAAAAATAAATAAAGCAACTTTAGGGTAGTTTATGACAGTGAAACCAGTGCTGGTAGCTACTTATGTTCTGTTCTGTTTATCCCTGAAGCTGAAACGTGGACCTGGGAATGACATCAACCCCAGCTAAACTGTGTTGCTAACTCATAGGTTTGGAGGCCAAATTAACTACAGCTAGCTGTACAAGCTATTAATAAATCAGTTTTTTTTCTGGATTCATGTGTAAAGTGTTTGAATGTCCAGTTTTGAACAGCGGCGGTTTTTGAGGCATTGGCTGCTTCTGGATGTAAAACCGATTACAAAATGATCAAGAAACAAACCCTGAAAAATTATTAGCAAAATTTATCAGAGTTTTGTGACAACTATTTCATATTATCTAAAATAAAAATAATGGGACAATATTTTGCAATGTTGTGTAGTAATTATGTAAACTATTTTCCCTAATAACTGTGCATAATCAGTCATTCTTGCTGAATGCAGTTTGCAGTCCCCATGCAAAGTCTGATCTTCATCATGAGACTAAAATGCACAACCAGGAGCACCAATAGAGTTTGTTTTTTTGTTTTTGTTTTTTGATTGTTGGATTCTTTTTTGCACATTCTGAAGAACCAAAGCCAAAGCATCAGAAGTCGCTGCCATCTGCGAGGCTTAGACAATCCAACTCAGAGAAATTAAGATTGCTGTTGCACATGCTTAAGATTTGCTGATAGGAAAAATGAAATCAGAAACCACACATGCCCTGTTTGCATTTTTACAGCAGCAAGGCATACAGCCAAGGGGCGAAATAAGCATGGACAGCAAGCAAACTTAAACGCTTCTTCAGGCTGACCGGACGTATACTAACCTGGAGGTGAGACCGGCAACGTCTGCACCTGCTCCTCTTTCTGATTCAGTGCACAACAGAGGCAATGAGGACACAAAACCAAAGAGTCATTAATAATAAAATTTAATAATAATAGCAAAAACAGAAAGTCAAGCGGTCGATAAAAGGAAGTTAGGAAGGGGGGGGAAATAAAAGCGTAGCTGCGCAATCTGCAGGCGATAAAGGCCTCTCACAGTACCTTCATGTCAGCTTCACTCTTCCTGGTTCTCTTCATAATCTCCTCAATTCTCTGCAAAACATTTTAAATGGAGATTTACTTCCCAACTGTTGAATTAGAATATTTACAATGGAAACTATAACCATGAACCTCGGATTGCTTTTGCTAATTTCTGAAGATAATTCTGTTAAACTAAACCTTTTTCCTGAGTTGCCGCTCTTCCTCTTCCTGTTGTGTCTGCTGTTCTCTGCCTTGCCTCTGACGCTCTGCATCTTCTTTAGCCTGGACCTTTGCTTTTTCTTTCTATTTGTCGTAGAAAACAAGGGAGTTGTAAAAAAAAAAAAGTGAAACATCTACAAAATAAAATATCTATAAAAAGTGAAGATAGTGTTTTCCAAAACTATTCATACCCTATATACCTTGTAACATTTTGCCTGCATTCTACAAATCTGGCAAGAAGACAATCTTTTCTGAAAGGACCTCATAATCCCTCTGGTCAGATGACAGCAAAATAGAAATGTCTTTAGGGAACTCAACTTTATTCTATTAACACCATTCTCACAAGGAAACAGGGTGGTGGCAGCATAATGCTTTGGGGATGTTCTTTTCCTACCAGACACAGGGATGCTGGTCAAGATTAACAAAAAATGGATTTGGCTAAAAACAGGAACAATGACCTGAGACATATATCCATAGCAACAATTCAATGATTTTAGATCAAAGCACATCAATGTATTAGAATGACCTAGACAAAGTCCAAACCTAAATCTAATGGAAGACTGAGTTTGACATTTATTTCCACTCCAGTTACAGCAAGAGTTACGGCTTTAACTCAGTTTAGCAAAATAAGCTGAGTTATTTTGTTAAAACTCACAACAAGTGAGTGGCAAACGTTTGTTGTAGCATCACAAAGTATGAAATGTATTCAATGAGAAGGAATATCCTTGCAAGGCATTGTACAACCATCAAGTAAAGCTCTATATCTGCCTCGTTGTTGTGACTGACCTCTGCCTCAATCTGGACCTGCTGTTGCTCTTCCTTTCTTTTGTCTTCCTCCAGCTTGAGCCTGTGGTGGTCCATCACATTGTTCCGTCTCACCTCCTCTTGTTGTGCCTTCGCTTGTTGCCCCTGTTGCTGTTGGGCAAGCTGCTTCTTCTGTTCCTCTTCCCTCATTCTGATCAAAATTGTCAATATCATTAGCAAGGATCAAAACTCTATTTTTACAAGTTTAGTCTACAAAGACTCGCCGTCCGAATCAGTTGTCAGAACTCCAGCTTTTTACGAGGGACTCACCTTTCCTCTTGCTCTTTTTCCTGTTTCTTCTCCTCCAGCTCTTTCTGAGCTCGAGCCTTGCGCCTGCGCTCTGCCAGCAGCCTTGTAGCCTCCTCTGCATTTGTCGTGCCAGCTCCCACTTTTCCTGTGGATGTGTTTGCGGCAGCTTCTGAAAAAACATGGAGGAAAGATGTCGTTAAAATCCTTACATGAAATGTGAGTTGAGATCAATTATAATGCAATTGCGGGTAAATCTAGCTTTACCTTTGTCTCCATTCTGTCCGTTGACACGCAATCTTCTCTCTGAAGGATCCGCTCTTGGTGACATTTGGTTCCTTCTGTCAGGCGAATGATTCTTCTCAAGCGTATCTCTGTTCAAATTCCTAACAAATTGGCTTTGTGAAGATGAGTTTAGGTTTTTGGTTTCTGCACTGGTTCTCGCTGCTGACTCAGCTTTGGGTTGTTCCCCCTTTTTTTCCAGCTTCTTATCCTCTCCTTTCCTGTCATCATTCTGGTTTGGGTGACATCTGGTTGGAGAACGGTGATACTGAGGAGAACTGCCGGGAGACTGGGTACGGGTCTTAGACGCTAATCTGCAAAAAGAGAGACTGACGATAGGGAACGGCATATTTGACTATGCGACCTTTCATTTCTGCAACAAATAATCTTACCTGGAGGCAGAGGGGGAAGTCAGCTGCCTAGTGACACTTGCTGGGGATTCAGATCTTCGCACAGGGGATCCACAAACAGGGGAAGCAGTTCTTCTGTCTCGGCGCAGACGCTCTTTCTGAAAACAGTTTGAATAAAGCTTAAAGCCAACGTTTATCCAACTGCTGCTCATTTACGTACGCTTAGCATGACATGAAGATCTGACCTTGGGGGTACTGGGAGTGGACTGGGAGCCTCCCTGAAGTCCAGCTCTGTTGGGAGCTGCAGCATTGAGTGCGTTGCAGAAAGGTGACCTATGGGGGCTGCAGGGTGCTGCACAACAGCACACACATTTGAATCAGTTTCTACAGCTGAATATTATTCAGACAGAAAAGATTTGCCCGGACAGTCTAAAGTGAACTCAGCTACAGAATATATAACTTGTATGAACTCATATTTAGAGTCTAATTTGTTGGTGACAAAATGGTGTTATAAAACCAAAGGAAACCAGATGTTTACATACAATGTATAAAAAGACACATAGGCTTTAATTTCTCATTTTCTGTGCCACTATCCACAGGTGTTTGTGTGTTTTTTGTTTTTTTTAAATAAACTCTTATACTAATCTGACATCCCGGAAGAAACCCGGGATTTATACTTGAAATAAAATATCCTCCCTCACATTTCACTGTATAGGTCATGCATTCAGTCCCCTGGAAGGCGCCACGATGTACAAGAATCAGGAGGGGAAAATAAGATTTAATTTCTGTGAATCAATTCTTGCATCATAGAAAGGACAATAATATTTTACCTTGTCAGTGTTTTGTCAGTTTTGTGTAAGGGTTTAACATGAATACTTGCAGTTAGTAAATTAACCTTATTTTTCCTTAATAAATGTGATCATGTAAAAACAGAAATCCAGAAACATTGTTTCTGAACCGCCACACTTTAAACTGTCAGAAGATTTTAAAAAAAGACAAAGACTTGCTGTAAAAAGCACAATCACAAAAAAACAAGCCCTAAATATAGGCTTCATTGAAAGACACCAGAAATAGTCTTTGTAACTCCCCGACATAAGAGCAATCTCTGAGGAGTGCAGAAGTCATCTCATTGGGCTAACAATATCTGTGTCTATTTTTATTCTTGGTCATGTGTGATTTATCTCTGCATCCGTCTGCTGTGAAAAGCCAAAGTCAGCACCACATGGCTGCTGTCTTTTTATAATCCCAATCCCAGGTTAAAAATGTAAAAAAATAAATAAATAAATAAAAACTAAACAAACTCTTCAACAAACTCTTCAGACCACTGAGATATCCAAGACATCCTGATCCAATTCTCTTTAGCATGTTCCTAGTTACTGAGGGGATCACTAAGCTGGGAATATTAATCCAGAGGCTGGCTTTTAAGCAGTCTGCGCAGAGTTTTAGTCACTGAAAGCATATGTTTACTAGAGCAAATAATCTGGCCATGGGAGATGGAATAATGCAGGACAGCATGTTCCCATCAACAATTATAAAGTCACCGATGCTGGTCCATTTTCCAATTATTATTCCTGCATGGTGGTGCTGTTGCACCAATACAAATCTGAACAAAAATGAGCTCATCACCAAATGATCAATAGGACTGCATTTGCATAAATTCAGTTCACATCAAGGTCAGAAAATCTGAGTGAATGTTAATCAGTGAAGGATTCTGGAACAGCATCCGTCCCTATTTGAATCATGGAGACGTGTGTCCAAGTTTTTGTGGCTCCTCATTTTCTCTAACTCAGTGATGGAGGCTTCCGCTAAGGAGACCAAACAGAGAATAATGAAAGCAGGCTGAGCATACAGATTATCACACATGTACAGCGCCTCGCAAAAATGTTTGTACCCTTTGAGGCTTTCCAAATTTTGTCACGTATCAAGCAACATTTGGATTTCATTTATGCAAAGTAGAGCAACATAGCATCTCTTTGTCTTTCTGTTCAGATCTTGGTGTGGACTTTGACTGAGCCGTTGATGCATAAATATTAGGTGACTAATAGTTATCCTGTCAACAGATTCTCCTACCTGTGGATGTCTCACTGATGTCCACTAACAAACAGTTTACTGAAGCCTTCACAGAGCTGCACTGATAGTGAGATTTTAACAATATATTTTATTTTAGCAGTGTCTCAGAAAAGGGGAATTTTAAAAAAGCATAGCTTTGCAACAATTTTGACACACAATTTTGAAACATATTTGCAGAAACTAAGATGTGATAGAAAGTTCACAGGGTATAAAAACTTTTGCAAAGCACTGCATCATATTATATCACAGACCGACACAAAAAAAAAAAAAAGAGAAGCCAAATCCTCCTGCTACACAGGAAGAGTTCGCATATTTGTACTCCTGTTTCAATCTAGAAACAAACATGGTCACACAGACACTGTAACCGTTGGATGAACATGGGGAAGATGCATTTGGGAGGTTATGGGTGGGGGCTTAACTTTACCAGATCCGCTGACAGCAGGATGGGGGGAGGCAATGCCATGGGAAAAGGCGGAGGCAGCAGAGAAAGGGAGTGGGACATTCTCACAGTCACCTATAGGCAGCGGGCGGAGCAGAGCAGAGCAAACAGAGCATTATGAACAGTTTCTTTGATAACGGTCTCATCCAGCTGTGAAGAATGAGTGAGAATTAACATACCAGCAGGGATGTGACGATGCAGAGAGAACTGGAATATTGTGTGAGTTTGAAAATGTTTTGAAGTGATGAATTCAGTGACAGCAGAAATGTGAGTGATAATAAAAAACGTTGCTGGTTTTTGTTAGCATTTACCAGCACTGGATTTATTCACAGAGGTTCAGAAGGTGATTTCTACAGATGGAGAAGAGACACCCATGCCGACATGTAATTCTATAATGCTTCTCTGGGAAAAGAGATACAGCGGGTAAAATAAATATTGAAACCATCAACGTTTTTCTCAGTTTGGAAAAATGTCTCATAGGGTCTTTGACATCTGGTAAAACTCAAGCAGATCATGCAGGTAATAGCGGTCAGAGCAAATTAGTCCCCAAACAAACATACTGATTACTTAGAATACATGTTGAACATGATAAGCAAAAAGAAATAGAATAGATATAAAATTTTAAATGCAGAAAAGTATACTAACAGCAATGCTACAGGTGTATTTCTAAGCTTCTAAATCTCCAGTGAGTGCCATTCGAGTGACAATCTGAAAAGAAAATTATTTGTCCATAAATAAGTCACCGCCAGGTACCTCTTTAAGATTTCTGACAGAGAAGTCAAAGAAACATGCAAAAAAGTGGTCCAAGAGTCCAAGACTCAAGTATGGAAAGTCGCCGCAGTGCTGAAGAAAACCACGCTGAAGCTTGTTTAAAGTTTGATGCTGTAGATTTGGACAAGCCAGTTAAAATACTAGGAGAATTTAATCTCGTCAGATGAGACCAAAGGTGAACCCTTTGGATGTAAAGCCAAAATTTTGCCTAGGAAATTCTTTGTGGATTAATTTGTGTGGATCACTTGAGTTGTTATCGACACGTGGTAAATTCCCTGTTGATGCCCCCATTAGAAATATCTAAACTGAAAAAGAAAACATTGACATGTTCCACACTTATTTTGTCTGGTGTATATGTTCATGCAAACTTCAATAAGCAGGCCACAAGCAATGGTCACAGCTCTCATGAAAACATGCACAGTGTTGCGTGTGTGTGCTAAAATGGCTTGGGCTAATTTATTTCTTTTTGTTGTTGTTGCAAAATCTTACAATGAAAACTTTAGAAAAATCCAACCTTTACTTTTTTATATTGAGAGGGGAAAAGAAGGAACCCTTGATGTCGTTAGTGCTTTGTAAAAAAAAAAAAAAGAAACCCTTTTGTTAATAAGCCAGCACTCAGTGTTTGTCCTAAAACATTTCACAAGGTTAGACCATGTAGACAGTGAGAGACCTTTGCCTATTCTCTTATTATAATCTTCCTAAAAAAAAGTCTGGAGTCCTGGGTCTTTTCTTTGGTCTCATCTCTTCTTCTTGAAGATTTTAGATTTTGTGTCAGCTGAGCCATTGCTGTGTTGTGAATATTTCTCCTGCTGACATTATGACCATTTTAAATCAAATGGAACATATTTGTCCAGAGAATATGCTCAAAATTTCTTTACAAAATACTGATTGCAATATCCTGTAGCTTTCTCCTGACTTATCAAGATTGATATGTTTCTAGTCTTATTTTAATCACATGTGCTTTTGGCTTTCTTATTTTAATTAGAGGCCTTTTGTAGACATTCCCAGATACTCTAATCAATTTTAAAATATGTTTTAGTTGTAATCAGTTTTAATATATTTAGTCGAACCAATAAGTGGGGAATGAATTGTTTTGCAAAAAACAAACTGTTCTTAACACGAGATGTTTTATTTCTGGATAAATGTAAGAAAAGGTTGAATTTTTTTTCCGATTAGTCACAGTGAGATTTTGCTTCTCTGTTAGGCTTTAAAGCTTTACACACATGTTTAGTAGGAGTCAGTAAGTGTGCGAGTCTTACAGAACAGGCGACATTTATATCTGAACCTCCGTACCTGCTCCAGGAGGATAACCCCTTCCCCAGCGTTTTGTTCTCTGCTCCAGCTGAAGGCTTCTCTCCAGAGAGCGTTTCATGAGGGCCTCAAGCCGCTCCTGCATACAACATGGATAAACTTACGTTGTTTTAAATTCCCTCAGACTTTGGCGTTGCAAAAAAATATCAGCAGCTACATTCCAAATACTATGCATGAAGTCAAAACCGATCAAACTTGACATGCTTTTTAAGTCTGGTACTACACAATGTCAAGGTCTTAACACAAAACTTTTAAACTCATCTGACCCTCTCCTCCTCAAGCTGCTGCCTCCTCTTCTCCTCCACTGCAGCTCTCCGGAGCTCCTCTTTCTGCCTCTGCTCCTCCAGCCGTCTCCAGCGCTCCTCCACGGTGCGCTCATACTGCAGTCGAGCCCTGCGCTCCTTCTCCCTGATCAGCTGCTCCCTGGCCGCTGCAAGAGACACGGATTTAAAACCTCAATTTAAGGTTTTAAATTATGTTATGTAGTTAAACATTAACATCAGTCATGCAGTGACTGTGGAAAACTGTACACATTCTTGTTAAAATGCCAAGATTTTTTTTGTAATGTATAAACATGAGACCCGACAATAAATCAGTGATAAGCATTTTGCATCTGACTGTGGCGTAAATCTCGTAAAAACGTAAAACAAATCTGACAGAGCAGATGTATGTCAAAAACAGAAATAGTGCAAGTATTAGTCTAAATGTTACTTCACACATTTAGACTAATAAGTAAAGTAACGTTTGATTCATTTTCAGCTCTTTAGTTCACACCTTCTATTAGCATTGTAAAGGATTGCAAGACATGTTCTCATAATCTGGAACATTTGGCAAACTTTTGGACAAACGAGTGAAGATGTGGCATGATGACTAAGATCACAAAAATCTTGTTTTTATGTTGGAATACTCTTTTTTTTTTTTAAGTTTATTGTCGTTTGCACCTATGAGCCAGACCGAGTTTGATTTCGCCTGTCTCTCTATGCTCAAGATTAAATCGCTGAGATAAAAATCCTTGTCACCATGGGCCAACCACTGGAGAAGCAGGATTATCTCCTAGTCGAAGACCTACTTTTGTGGACCATTCGGTGTCGCTCTCAGACATTCCATGATGACACAGCTCATCATATCAGAAACCCGGTGAACTCTAAATGAATCTTCTCCAGACAAGAAGAGCCTCATACAACCCATTAAGGTCCACAGATATTATATCACAAGCAAACTTTGCAAAGGAAGCTTTGAGCAAAAAAAAATAAAAACAAGACATCAGCCTACCCAGACTCCTCTCTCTCTCCTCTCGTCTCTCCTTGGCTAAACGCATCCTGTCGTCAGTCTTCATGTAGCCCTCCTGACCTAAAAGATTAGGAGTGATGTCAGAAAAAGTCGGCAAGACTGCAGTGGGGACGGCATCGTCGGGGAGGAACACTCACTTTGTTTCCCTCCATGATTGTTACTCGTTAGATGTGAGGGGGATGCATGTCCGTTCATGTGTGGCCTCTTCTCTGCGTTAGATGGAGCTGGAATCAAAACAATCACCTGGGGGTTAAAAAGCATTCTCGGATTGTCCTGAAAAGGACTTCAGCACCAAGCTGCAGCACTGCTTTTCTACCAGCAGGGGGACACATGCATTCAATTGAATGAAGCTTATGTGTGTTAAATGCATTGTGTTGCAAAACGCCTTATGTCAAGGACGAACCGCGACACCAAAGATGTGCTCATCACTTTACATATGCTGACTGTCCTTTCTTGTTAGCGTTGCTGAGTTGTAACCAGCTCCTGACAACAATGAAACCCGACATCAGGACATCCAAATAAAGCCAACAGATAAAGTTAGTGGGAACCTCCTAGAAATTGGATAGGAGTCTAAATCTTTGTACTTTAAGGGACTTTTATCCAGATGACATGATGTGGAAATAAAGTGGGATTTATGTGACTGAAGCACGAGAGACAGAGAGAGGATTACTCACTTGTTTTTCCCGTCCGACCAGGAGAGCTGTGACCGTTTGTCGGCGATTTCTTGTCAGGAAGGAGAGTAATGGATGGTGGTGCCATCATTTCACCTAATGCACAATGTAATGAGAGTTCACAGGGGTGATTTTCTTGCATTAACAATAAAATGCATGGAGAAAATGCTCTGGAGCTGTAAAGGTAAGCCGTATGTTGACGATGAGTGTGAGCCAGCATTCAGGACTGACAGATTAAGGAAATGCTCCCTTTCAACTCATAACATGTAGTGAAACAAGACTATAACTTGACCTGGGTCAGTGTTAAAACTTAAGATTTTAAAAACATAAAAAAAATGTCAATTATATCATTGGGATGATTTAAAGTCCCTTTGATGATTTAAATACCTTTTGACTTTACAGAACACTGCCCCTCCCCTACCTAGTGCTGTGCATTGCTAGACTGTTTATTAAAATCTATATAGAAACAAATGCAGAAGCAATTAAATGTTTTTATATTTTAAAGTTTTTGTAAATGCTGTGAAACTGTTTTACTTAATCTGCATTATCATATTGTAAAAAAATCTCACATCGATCCATTACAAACAGGCACAAAGAATAAAATCATTCACAGTTACAGTCAAATATTTCTCAATAAAGCTAATAAACATGTAATAAATTTTAATATGGCAGGCTGAATCTTGTTAGAGCCTTCCTGACAAAAGCAGTGTAAACTGCCATATAAAACATTTAATCCCACAAATTCACTGAATCAATATGTGCATCGCAAGCTAACCTGTCAACAAACAGTCACTTCACTCCATCAAGTGAATTACTTGGTTTACGTCAGAGGTCAAACCTGGCATGTAACACTGATGAGGTCCGAGCTTGAAGGTGCCTTACCCAGTGCTGCTCAGGTCTAATTTCAAAGTTCTCGACTGGCTGGATTAAACACACTGATTACAACATTTGTACAAAAACACATTTTATTGATGCTTCTGAGGGCATGATGGGACCCATTAGGTAATGAATCAGGTGGTTTTAGAGAAGCCTTTACGTTTTTGAAGCACTGGCGCCCCCAAGAGGGGGAGGAGGGGGGCAATGGCCACCCTGCTCCGTAAATAAATGGAAACATTTTAATTTGTTTAAACACATAAATATCTGCATTTTTAGTCTTTAGAGCATGTGACCTTTTAATAACAAAATATTAAGAAAGAAAGAAAGAAAGAAAGAAAGAAAGAAAGAAAGAAAGAAAGAAAGAAAGAAAGAAAGAAAGAAAGAAGGAAAGAAAGAAAGGAAGAAAGAATAAAGCTTCCACTAATCCTAAACTCTATTTTCTATAAACTGTATTGATAATACTGTAGTTCAGTTTACACTGGACTGTTGTAAGTACCAGATTTCTAACTACTGCATTAATTTTACCATCATGATAGTGAGGTAATCCAGCCCTTTGACATTTTTCCGTATGGTATTTGAGGCCTAAATTTTTTGTCACACAAACCACATTAGAATTAAAGTTGAAACAAAATGTTTTTAATTTTATTGTTTTGGGGTTAGAGCCTTAACTATGGCTGTAAATCGTAGTCCTTGGTTTTCAGTTTTCTCTGTTAGAAGCAGTGAGCACTGAAAAGGGCCAATCTGCTCTCATTATATCTAATTTGATCTGGCCTGCAGGGAAATGTCCCCTTTTACAGGGTGGGGAGGGCGGAAACTCACTTAAAGTAAAAGATTAATCTTAATCGAGTTTAATATTGTCTCATGCTTCAGTCATCACAGATTTGATGACGAGAATATAATCCATGAGCATGCCATGTTTATAGGAAGTTGTCTTTTCTTCTTTTGTATTTCAACGCTTTCATTGATGTGCATGGCATTGTCTAAAATGATCAGCTGAATTCACGTATCAAGCGGGAAAACAAAGAAACACACATTTGACACGTTTCTTCGGCGTCTTATTAATTAATTTTAGGAAGCTTTATTATAGAAAAACACCAGGATCTGCACAACAAAACGGGTAAGTGCAGACATCACATAAAGCGGTGATCAGTTGCGTCATCCATGAGTCTGCTTTTAATCCGGGCGTAAATACAACAGCGCCGTTTCAAACCTGTCCAAAACTAACCCTGCGTGAAGCTTACCTGTCACTGCAATGGATGACGCGTTCGTTTTCGCCATGGATTTCTGCTGCGATCTGAGCCAGAAAACAAAGAAATGAATGAATTAGCTGTTGTCCCACCAAATCAGTCCGCAGTGATGCTGATGCAGGTACCCGTTTTCCTCCAAAACAACAGCAGCGGCAGGAGCAGCTCCAAAAAAAAAAAAAGCAGGAGCAGCCACGGCCGACAAAGACAACCGAGACGTGCAGCTCTAGAGACTGAAGGTCGTTAGAAAAGGCTGAGAGGATGTGGATGAGGAGATCGATGCTGCTGGATGATGGAGCGCATGCGGTCGGGTTTTGGAGCAGCCAACCGTGCGTCACAGCGTGAGCGCGCACTGTTACCACGTTGCACGCTGCTTAGGTCCAACTCTAGCAGTAAACATAACAGAATGCGCATACTGGCCAATAACTCGCTGTCATATCCACATCATTGAACTATCATTGTTCATAATATTTTACCGTTCTAGTAAACGTCCATTCAGTAATTAATTTCAATATTTTAAGCCTTCTATTAATTATTTTTTGTAGTTTTTCCGCTTACTGCTAGTAAATTTAATTATTACATCTGATTAATAAACATTTTGAATATAGAAATGTGGGCTCAACATGAAGTATGTTTTATACCTCCTTAAGGTTTTAAAAGGTAGATTTATATACACTTTTTTTAAATATATATCTGATGGTGTAGTGGCGGTAGCGATTAGTTCTCGATCTTGAGGTATGAAGAAAAAGTAGACGAAGAAGAAGAGTGGGCGGAGCAAGCGGCCCCGGAAGGACAGAGCCTTAGTTGGGTAGAAGGACGGGTACGTGTTGAACCGAGCTGTGTAGTCTCTGTGGAGGGAAAGATGCTGACCAATATCTCCAACGTACTGAGGGCCTGCGCTCAGAGAAATGTAAGCTAAACTATTTTTTAAACCCATATTGTGCCCCAGTTAGACTCTGGCTAATCTGCCTTGCCTTTGAAATCGCGCGTTGTTTATCCTAAATAATCTGTCAGCTGTTTTCTGACCTTGTGAGGCCGGTGCTGGTAGCAGGTCTGGCTAACGAAGCTAACTCCTGCAAACATCCACAATAATTTTATTTCTCAGCGCTTTGGCCAACAGAGACTCAATTATTTAGCTTTTCGTGCCTTGACTTTTCTGTTGCTGTCTGTTGTAAAAACGAAAAAAAAAATCAACAACAACTTCAGCTAGCTGTTTTACAAATCAAGAAGTTATGCTTCGGTATGCACTATAAGAACTGTCAGACTTGTAAAATATGGGTTTATTTACACAACAACACAAATACACGTATTTTGCATTTTAGTAGAATCAAGTAAAATTAGTTTGTTTATAGATTGACGTTCATCTACGATAGTGACATTAGAAATGTTGGCAAAAATCTGAACTGAAAGAAGTGTTAAATGAGAATAGGATTATATATAGCGTTTTATAACTATGTTTTTTATCTTTACGTAACTTTAGATCAGCTTGAAGCCTGCAGAAAGTTATGATCCACAATTTCAAAACTTCTGATCTAAAAAAAAAAGGAATAAATTAGACGTCACTCTGGAACGTCCAACAAGCAGTATTTCTGTCTCTTATTAGTGAGTAGAAATTAATGCAACCAATTTACTTGTAGCCATTGTTATTCATCCAAGAAGGCCACACCCGTTATTGCGATGCAGTGTTTAAATAGTTAGAAACAGACTATTCTTACTAAACAAATACATTGATTCAACAAATATTCGTTTAAAAAAAAGGAAGCATTTAAAATTAAACATAACTATCTAATTTTTGATGAGGTACAGTTTCAGGGGGAGGACGTTGGAAATCGTAATTTTTAAGAATATCTGGTATCTCTTAGTGACACCGACAGTTACTGACAGTAGAATTGATTTTATTTTGAGTGATGTGAGAAAGTTACGAAACATTTGCTGATTTTTTTTTTTAAACCTGTTATGTCCTCTTCTTGCCCTACGATAGGGAGCTGCAGCTGTCGTGTCGGCACGGACCTATTCTGACTTCACAACCCAGGCAACGTTTGAAATAAAGGTATGTTTCAGAAACTAACTCCTGGTTCCCAAAGTTTCGGTCATTGAGATTAGGCTGTTGAGATCCTCTCCAACAGTAAAATAATATTTATGTTATACACTCTATCAAATTGTCCAATGCATGTTTAGGTTTCCAACTTATTTTCTTTTTCTTTCAAGAAATGTGACGTCTTCAAGCTGGACGAGGCCCCTGCAACTCAGGTGGTTATGACGCGGGACGAGGGTCTGCAGTACTACCGCACCATGCAGACTATGAGGCGGATGGAGCTGAAGGCCGATCAGCTGTACAAGCAGAAGATCATCAGAGGTTTCTGTCATTTATATGACGGCCAGGTGAATATAACGCTTCATAGCTTATTCGCACCAGTCCACACAGTGCAAATACACAGATTTGCTGCACTATTCAGGAATAATTTATGCTTATCACTAGAAACTGTAAGAATTTGTTAGGGTAAAGGATTCTTTGAGAAAAATAACTGCTGAAAAATTAAGATTATGTTTCAGAATACATGTCTATATGTGAATTTGTCTGCTTTCCATGTGCAGGAAGCTTGTGCTGTTGGTATCGAGGCATCGATTAATCTAAATGACCACCTGATCACAGCATACCGCGCACACGGCTACACTTTAACGAGGGGAGGAACCGTCAAGGAGATCATGGCTGAACTCACTGGTGAGTCTGCAGTTCCAGCTAATTCATCTCAAGATGGATTAAGTTCCTGCATGGATTCAGCACTCGACCCTAGATTATAGTGTAGAAGAAGTTGTTTATTTCAGGGTCTGTTGGAAATGTTTACTAAGACAATTTAAATTGTTTTTGTGTGAAAAACACACAGGACAGATCTATCCGCTGATACTGACGAGAAAATAAATCCCACAACTATGGTGAAAGCAGAAGCTGCAGCAAGATAGAAATCGTAACTTTCTGTAAAGCAGACCGGATAAATTTATCAAACTAGTGACAGTCTAAAATCTAGGTTGCATAAGAGATGAGCTTCTGTGTTCTGCTGTGCTGAGAAGTGGGGTGATAATGGGGTAATCATCTGCAGCTTTGAGGTCAGCCCAGGTTACAGGGTCACCTGTGTTTGCCCATGTTTAATTGTGAAATGCTTGAACTATAGATAACAACTCCCTCCCTTGTTTTTGATGTCTGTTTATTTTTTATATGCAGGCAGAAGAGGCGGTATTGCAAAGGGCAAGGGAGGCTCTATGCATATGTATTGTAAAAATTTCTATGGAGGAAATGGAATTGTCGGTGCCCAGGTAAGTTCCTGAACTATTGGACAAAGTGTGTGACACCTCAAGGGGTAACCTTTTATTTTCTCACACGCTGAGTAATTTCCTACTGATTTTGGGAGAAAACTAAAAAAAAAAAAAAAAATCTGAAAAAGCTTTATTCTGCATGTTAATGATAACTTTAACTGAAGTGTATCTGTTTCTTCAGGTTCCTCTGGGTGCAGGTGTGGCGCTCGCCTGCAAATATAAGGGCACGAATGAGCTTTGTGTCTGTTTGTATGGTGACGGTGCTGCCAACCAGGTATAAGTCACAAATCCCTGAAGTCATTAGAATTTGAAGCAGCTACTCTCAAAAGCTTTTTTTTTTTCACTGTAGCATTCATCACCTTCTTTACAGGATGAAAAAAATGCTGTGTGACCAATAGTATATATATTTTGCGTCAAAGTTTACATATGTTCATAAATACAAGTGTGTTTAATTTTGGGCTGTTTCTTCTCTCGAGAGGAGCAAATGCTTAAAATGTCAATGATTTTTAAAAACTGGTTGATGGCTGTACAATTTTAAACAAATATCATTGTCTTTTATGCATATTTTTGAACGTGTATAAATAATTTTTTCCCTTAATAATTTTCAGAACACGGGAAATTCAAAGTTATTCAGCAAATTCCTGTTTTACAATGTATTAAGTGGATCTCAGTATCTGACTCTAGCCTCCCTCGCGTTATTTTTCCAAATGTTTTCTGAGAAACATTTAATTTGAAAATTAGTCGTGTAAAAACAATCAGACTACATTTTGCTGGATTTCTTCACTGAGCAAAAAAAATAAAAGAACGTTTTCTTGTGTGTGTTTCAGGGTCAAATCTTTGAAACCTACAACATGGCAGCTCTTTGGAAATTGCCTGTTATCTTCATCTGTGAGAACAACAGGTACGGCATGGGGACGTCAGTGGAGCGAGCCGCAGCCAGCACCGACTACTTCAAGAGGGGAGAGTTTATTCCTGGTCTCAGGGTACAGATTTTCACTTGCCTACATAAATCTTTTTTTGCCAGCATAATTCAACACAGCATGGATCACTATATTATTATTTTTGGGGAAGTTTAAAAGGCAAGGCCGGTGTATTTCTATACCCTCCTACATACAGAGTATTTTAAAGAGTATTACAGGAAAACACCATAAATAAGATCCAGTAAAGACACATACATTAACTGAGCAATAGTACAAAATGTAAGTATCACATAAAGTTAAAATCCAATTTTAAATTAGAAAACGTGGGCATGAATTGATAAAATAATTAACTCTTATGTAAAACCATGTTTACAGAGTAATGTATTTATTTCTGACATAAATCTGATCTGAGGAGTTTGATACCTGACCAACAACAAGATTGTTCAGTGCCCCATACACCGTCAATAAGAATTCCAATTATATTCTTTTACAAACAGGGAGTAAGTGCAGTAATACTTTGCATTTCAGGATTTTTGATGAGATTCTGCTGACTTACTGATGTTTTTATCATTTTCTTTTGCAAAATTCAGTAAATGTTCTGATAACGTTGCCTAAAGCTGCAGATCAGTTGTACAAGTTTAGCAGTAAAAAGAACAGCTGATAATATTTTACTTAGAATAAAAGCATATAGTTGATATGACACTTTTTAAAAATATTTATATTTGGGTTAATACTGATATATGAATATTAAAATAATGTTGTAGATGGAAACCAGGAATATTTTTTAATAAAAAAAATAGATTTGAGTTGCTCAGTTATTGTAAAAACTGAAATTATTATTTAATGTCAACTTAGTTTAATTGTCAGCATCGCTAAGACAGCAGTACAAATAATTCATTCATTATTGAAATTTTATTACTACAGGTTGTCTGGAATAACCTACCTTAAAAGTAAATAATGAGTCATGTGGTTAAAAACTAGTCTTCAAGTTGGGATTTTATGCTTAATTTTATCCAACCTGTAATGACTATTTGTTGCAAGCATAGATTCTTTCAGAAGAGCTTATACTGATTCATTAAAATTACCTTTTTGCCTCCAAGGTTGACGGTATGGATATTCTGTGTGTTCGGGAAGCAACTAGATTTGCAGCTGATCACTGCCGGTCTGGGAAGGTTAGTCTTAATAAAATGCTTTAATAGTTATTACTGCCTCAGTTTTTTTATTTTTTCTGCTAAACGTTTGCTACTGTTCATCAGGGTCCAATACTCATGGAGCTACAGACATACCGTTACCATGGACACAGTATGAGCGACCCCGGTGTCAGGTACTCGACCACAGCACCTCAACTGTTTTGCTTTTCTTGTTACTAATATGAAAATGTTAAATGTCATGTTCTCTGTGCTGCTGCCCTTCTTGCTTCTGGCTTGTTTGCAGTAGTCTTCATATACTTTCCTTCCCTCCGTAGTGTCCTTTCAGTAACAACACCCGGGGAGAAGCTGAGCACCCGCTAATCCTGCTATTGGCTGTTGCTGATTAACCTCTGTAGAATAATAGAAAATCAGAGATAAAATCCTCCTAATTCTAATTAGGATCCTGCAACATTGGTACACAGAAAGAACAGATTTTGCACAACAGGTCCAAATATGACTCATTAGCTGCTATATGTTGCAGGAAATCATGGTTTTTTTTCTCAAATCCTTATATTTGGATGGAGTGTACAAATGTGATTATTGTAGTCAATCCCTGCAACGTCCCTGCACCAATCTGCCCTTCTAGCTACCGCACACGTGAAGAGATCCAGGAAGTCCGCAGTAAGAGTGACCCCATCTCCCTGCTGAAGGACCGCCTTCTCAGCAACAACATGGCCAGCGTGGAGGAGCTTAAGGTAGCAAATACTTTGAAGCTGAACAAGTTTGTAGCAGATTTTTTTGATCAAAAAAAATGTGCAGAAATTGTTTATTTTCACGTAGCTGCATAATCGATTGTCATTGCTTGAGTAGCTGCTCTGTGCGTGTTGGTTGCCACTAAGCTTTTTGTTTTTTTGTCTGTGTTGCATCTGTAGGAGATCGATGTGGAAGTGAGGAAGGAAATCGAAGATGCAGCTCAGTTTGCCACCACGGATCCCGAACCCCCCCTGGATGAGCTGTGCAACCACATCTTCTCCAACAGTCCACCAGTGGAGGTGCGCGGCACCAACCCGTGGACCAAACTGAAGTCTCTCAGCTAAAGTCTGAGTTGCTTCGTCAGTTCAACTGTAACTCAAGCCCCCATACTGTTATGTGAACGCACTTCACATGATGCACCATATTTGAGTGCATTATGTGTGAACTCACATAATGCATCGTATCCACAGCGTTAACCATTATTTTATTGCCACTTTTTAACGATGAGGGCCATAATTTACAAACCTGTTCTCAGAATTAAACTAACATTAATTGGTTCAACTTTCAAGTTTCTTCTTATTTCACCACTCTAGTCTGTATGGGGTCTGCATTCAAACACAGCTAAAACATCTGGACTTATTTATCGCTCTTATTTACTAATGGTGAGTGGGTTTTTTTTTTTTTACCCTTTTCAAATCAACTTTTTCATTCTTGATACTTGGATTACACCGTTTCTGACATTAAAATTAAAATGAATATAGTGAAACAAAACAGTTGGGAGATGGGTAATCTGAAGAACACTTGGTTGACATCATTGCCACATTCTCATTGAAAATTGTATTTATATTTTTAAGATATTTTGACTGTGAGCCATATGAGCAAGATACAGTTTAAATTGCCAGTCCCGATGAATTATTTGAAGTTCCCATCTATGAATTTAAAACTTCAAACAAGTACCTATGATGCTTTTCTTAAGTTTCTGTATTTAAAAGTGTTTTTCTTGAGCGTTAAGTTCTTGAACTTCTGTTTGCCCCCATGGGAGTATGGATAGTGTATTCCATATTTACCTTTTTGTTGTTACGCTCTGGACATTGTTGAGGCGCAATAAATGTCACTCTTCATGTCAAACCCTGCTGCATGTCTTTGGACTCTTTTCTCCTTAAGTGTAAATGATGATAATACTTCCTCAGACAGTTTGTACCCAGATGTTTTGGACCTTTCATGACAAAAATACCTCAAAAGGTTTGAGTCAACCAGTATGTTTCCATTAAAAATGCCACATTAAATAAGAAGGGCAGAGGTTTCTTGTATCTGTATGTACCTGACACTTCTAAACATGCGCCTGACGGAGCTGAATGTGGCTTCTCATCTTTGCTTTACTCCATAACCAGAGATATGAATTTACATTTGTTGTAGCCTTCCATTGATTTTAGAGAGAAATTGATTGTGGGTGTAAGGTATGTCGTGCATATCCTATATTCTGGGAGTCATGATTCCAGTGAATATGTATTTATAGAAGTAATAAATCTTACGCCGTCGATATAAACTCATCTTTCCAAATTGAACACTTGTTTAAGTATTTCTGACCTTGCAGCTTTTTATGACATTGCGTTATTCACTGAAGATGGTTATTTTACCAGATGCCGCAAATGTAATAGTTAGAAGGTGGTGCATCAGAATTTCCATTTGGTTTCAATACATAACAAACATATTTGATAACATACATTGTTGTGAACATGCTGCATGTCTACACAAGCTGTTAGCAGCAAATACAACTTTTAACTTTCAGCTGTTTTTAAACACTAGCAGCCTTTTTATAAGATCAAAGTGTCTTGTATGGATGTATTATAACTTGAATAAAAATGGCTGATCAGTTATGGAAAGCTTACATTTGGAGTAGCAAGTAATTCAAGAAGAGTCTGTATGGACACTGGATCTGGGTGAACCCTGGTAATAAAAAAATATTAAGCTTTTTTGTTTGTGTGCAATTTGTATTAAAAATTACCTTTAATCTCATTTGCTACATGGCTGATATGAAGTGCAATCAGAAGTTTTCTGGCCTGTCTTTCAGTAAATGTCTTAGATTTGTGATGTGCATGACTAACGCCCTGTTAACAGAATAATCCACGAGTTGTATATCTGTGTAGCTCCTCCAGAGTTAAAATGAGCAGTTTTTCATGAAGGGGTTTGATTCCAAACATTACTGTGGCGTGACCAGTGATGCTTGTAGTCATAGCAGCTTGTGGCAGCTTGTGCTTCATTGGTTTGAAACATTTTAAAGCATTTCATTGGTTGAATTAAGAATGTTTTTCTGATTAAAGTTTTATTTAGGGGTATAAAGGTAATGAGGTTGCAAAAATCTTGAAAACTATGCTTCTTTCAGTACAAATAGAATAAATTCTTCTACAAGTATGTACCTGGTGGCTTAATGTATTTTCACTAACAATTAATCTGAAATCTTAATTAGCTCCAGAAGATGGCGGTAATGCAGCAATGAGGACGCCAGCTGCAGGAAATCTCCAAATGACGAAGAAGAAGAAGAAGATAAGGAAGGAGGCTTCATTCCTGCTGAAAGTCTGAAACTCTACGTGCACACGGGGAGACCACACAATGGAGTCTGGTTTCAGCACTGATGCAAAAAAGGAGCTGCTGTGCGCCTTTTGCGCTGCCTTGCTCCTTGTCAGCGCAATCGCCTCTGCAGAGGAAGGCGCTCACCTGAAGAACTCCCAGTGTCACAACTACGCTGGAGGACACGTCTATCCTGGAGAGGCTTTCCGTGTGCCCGTGTCCGACCATTCCCTGCATCTCAGTAAAGCCAAGAGTGAGTTCCTTCCTCCCCTTACTGTTTTTAACCCCACTGGTTATTGAACCGATGCTTTGCACGCTGAAAGTGCGCGTTTTCAGATGCGTCGCTTGTTGGGAAGCCACTGCTGTGCCTGTGAGAAGATAACAGATGCGCACTGACGCAGCCTGCGGATGAGCGTTTGATTGTGTTGCTTTGTGTCCCTTTGTATCCTCATAGGTTTTAAACTCCAATTTAGATTTCACCCCAGAGACGTAATTTTATTTCCATGCGTTTGATTAAATTTTGTAGGACACGTCAGTGCATGACATTGATTGGGCAGTTTGTCTCTCTCCGCCCCTGACACATGACCCAGAATAGCGGCACACCAACACACACTTATCCATAAAATCTTACAACATGCAGCTAGTGCGTATGTTCTAGTTGCTTCTGCTTACGGTCCTTGGTTTGCTTTGCTTCTCATATGGTCCATGGCTTGCCCTAATGAAAGCCGTGTCCTCTATTCTTGCTTTAGCAATTACTTATGGCACGTTGCTCGTTTTGAACGCGAGTAATTTGAGACCGACATCAAACATGGGGAAACCTGTCCTGGCAGTCTGATTGGTAGGCAGGCACAGAGTATGTTCACCAAAACTGAGGGCAACAGAAAAGGATAAAGGAAAAAACTTGGATGGAGAGTATGTAGCATAAAATAAGACAAACTACTGTGCCACAACCATATCAGATGATGTTCAACATTTCTATCTTTGTGAAGAAAATATGTCCTTAAAACCATGGCTCAAATTATGTTTAGATGTCATGCAAAGCATAAAGCCCGTTTATATTATGTTTTTTATACAAGTACTCAATTTGGCACTCTTTGGTTCTTTGAGTCAGTCCATAATTTGTAATCCCTCTACTGTGGAAATGATAATGTTTAGAAAAGTCTGGAACTTGAAGTACTTTCGAGGTCAAAGTAAGCATGGAAAAAGTAAATTAGTTAATTATTCTCTATTCCCTCTCTCACTTTGAAAAGTAATAAGTTATATCAACACAACTGTTCATCTGTTTTTTCCATCCATCTGTTCGCCATCATCTGTCAATTTATAATGGTCTAGACTGGGAAAATTTGAGGAACTGAGTCTCAAAGTATGGAAACTGAGATGATAAAAAAAAATGTGTAAGACATCTGAAATCTGATGTCTCTGCAAGTAAAGACAGCTAATTCTTAAGAAGAATATGTAATTTCTTCAAGCCCAGTAAAATAAACTGATTGTTCAAATCAGTAGTGGTTTAGTATCAAAAACCTAGCCACTTGCCACGACTAGCAAAGTGAAATTACTAGTCTCAGACAGGATGGGAATATGCAAGTAAAAAACATTTCAAAGAAAATAATTTTTGTGTGCATTTTTTTCTATTTCAGTTTCAAAGCCTGCACCCAACTGGGAAGGAACTGCTGTCATTGATGGGGAGTTCAAGGAGCTCAAGCTGTCCGACTACAAGGGGAAATACCTTGTTTTCTTTTTTTATCCTTTGGACTTGTACGTATGTCTTGAATATATTATTGTAAAATCACATTGTCTTTACTGGAAAGCATGTAAAATATGTCATGTTTTTTTTTCCTGCAGCACATTCGTCTGCCCCACTGAGATCATTGCTTTCAGCGATCGCGTGCATGAATTTCAGGCCATCAACACTGAGGTGGTCGCCTGCTCGGTGGATTCCCAGTTCACCCATTTAGCTTGGTATGGAAACCACTTCCAGTAGACTTATAAAGTGCAAACCACGCTCAGTAAATGGCATGATTACGTATTGATTTCCCTAGCTCTTCCGTAACTTTAGTGATGATTTGTCTAAAGTGTTTTGCTCACTTTTTCTGTTCTGAACAGGATCAACACCCCCAGGAAGCAGGGTGGACTCGGACCAATGAAAATCCCTCTGCTGTCTGACCTCACACACCAGATTTCAAAAGATTATGGAGTCTACTTGGAGGACCAGGGTCACACGCTGAGGTGCAATTCAAATTTAAAATCACCATCATGGTTCAAATAATGCTGGAGAAGTGAAACGGACCAATCGAAAGAAAAAAAATTGGAACGAAATTTATGTTTTGTGTTTTTTTTAATTTTTTTATTATTTATTTGTTCTGGAGAACTTCTCCAAACTAGACCTCTATCATCTATAAAAATATTTGTGACTTTTAAACACTTTTTATAATTTGTCATAATTATTGCAATAATTACCATAACATATGATACAAGGAATATTTTTTCTTATGCTGCAAAACCTATTTTTAGTTGTTTTTTTTTTCTCAATTTTTTTGATACAGGGACTAGATTTTGAGACTTGAGTCAAATCCTACTTCATAGGGGGGAAAAAAGGACTAAAGTGGGTATTTGACATGGTGAGCCCTACCCTGATCTAACATGTCCATGTCTTTGTCAGAGGTCTTTTTATCATCGACGGCAAAGGCATCCTGAGGCAGATCACCATGAATGATCTTCCCGTGGGAAGATCAGTGGATGAGACTCTGCGGCTGGTCCAGGCCTTCCAGTACACAGACAAACATGGAGAAGGTACTGGAAGTGCTTTTCATTCACCTTTGGAAAGATTATTTATCTATTGGCTATAATGAGATCTGTTTTTTTGAATAGACACCTGGTTTTGTTTAGTATTTTATTTATTTTTATTTTTTCCCTACAGTGTGTCCAGCAGGATGGAAGCCAGGCAGCGACACTGTAAGTATGACTGGGAAGTTGGAAGTATTTGAAATTTGGTGTATTTGAAAGAAAATCACTAATTAAATCATATCTTCCTCCACAGATCATTCCTGACCCCTCAGGCAAGCTGAAATATTTTGACAAACTGAACTGAACAACTTTTCTGCTTTCCCTCCCAAACGTTTTAATTCCAACCAAGTTCAAATAAAATCTTTTTTTTTTTTTCTAATTTTTGGTGTCTCGTGTCATTATTTGATTTCATGATTACATGTTGATCATCCAGTTGCTGACTGGATGATCACCATAAGTCACTAGTGAAGGAATTGGTACGTTATGCTGCTATAGGATTAATATGAACACTGCTTGTTTAGTACTAAAATAAAAAAAAATGTCCTAAATATAGAATTATGTTGGGGCACATATGATTAATTCCAGGCTGTGTATTTATTAGCCAACAGGTGATAACTGGTAGTTAATATTTTGTGATCGCTCCTTTGTTTTCAGCAGCTAATTGAGTATTAAAGTGAGGCTGATCAGACAAGTTTTCTGGGATGGGAGAGATTTTTTTTTCCCTCCTCCTTTTTAAGAGGAAAACTTCTCACTCAACTTTATCGCCGCTAACGGGGTCATCGCCCAGGTAACCGTTAAACAATTCTTCCTGGACAATAAATCTGGTCAAAGTGAAATTTCCCAGCAACAGCCACATGCTTACTATCACTAAGTAGCATTTTATGATCAGAATATTTATTGTATATACTGGTATATAGTTTTGAGATTTAAAATATTTTTACATATTCTTATGCCATACCATGTGGCTTTAGACTCAGCACATTTTGAAGGCCTTCTTCATAATTTGAAGACATGTGAAGAAGACCTTTACCCAAACTATGACATTTTGCACTAGGAATAGTAAGTTAGACGATGCTATAAAACAGAAAATTTCAATAAATAAAGCATTTTCAGTATCGGTATGTGGGAGCATTCCCTCAGTCAGGTGGAGAATAACTAAAGTCGGCTCAGACCCAAACAAGTCTGTTTACAATGTAGAATAGATTATGGACAAAACAATGTTGTTGGCAGATGAATCACAAATCTTATAATGCAAGTGCACCTTGAACTGTCTGCAAGCAATAAGAGACTTGCTCTACCGGGCAACTTTCCAAAGAGGAAATTGTTCATATTCCAATTACAACCTGCAGAAAAGCCTCACATTGAGTATTGTAAGAGACACATATTTGCAAAAATCTTCATTCTGATTTGTGGTTTGTCTGGTCTGTGCTGACTATAGCACTTATGTGTTGTTAGGGCTGGTTAATATTTCTCTTTTGATCAGTACTCAAGTGAAAAACGGTGATGTACAGAGATAAGTGACTCGTACCGAAAAGAAACAGGACGTGCGTCAATATGTGGATTTACAATCAGGTGTGTCTTTTTGGAGGATGCATAAAGGGAAGGCTTCTGCCGACATACAACTCTGTGAGCGGCTGATGTAGAACTGTATGCGCTAGATTTTCTAATTCTTTGCCGGGGGGGGGATACTCCTGAGGAGCGAATGAAGAAACAAATTTTGCTCTTGTTCACATTTCGAGGAGTGGTAAGAAAAGGGAAAAAAGGAAAAAAGAGAAAATGGCCAATTTTGTGTTACGGTCAGCTGAGCCAAAGGATGTATCTGATATCTTGCGACTCATAAAGGTAAGGTGCTTTATCCGCTTTCTCAACAAGTTCTTTCTAGTTCAAATTTAAATTCAGCTCATGTCTTTATGCATTGTAGGAACTTGCTAAATTTGAAGAGATGGAGGAGAAGGTGATGCTCACTGAGAAAGGTGCTGTGCATTAACTTATTTATGCCAAAGTCTACTATCCAAACAAGCAGTAACCTCTATTTGTAAATAAATAAACCCATTTTTGCTATGGAGTCCTTTAACATTAGTATCTTACTTTAACTTAGATCTGCTTGAGGATGGCTTTGGGGATCATCCATTCTACCATTGCTTGGTTGCAGAAGTCCCAAAAGATCAGACTACAGAAGGTAAAAAAAAACAAAAACATCTTGCCTCGTATTTTTAGATACTTTATAAATAAAGCCTTTAACTTCTAGTGTCTTTTATCAAGGATTTTCTGTGATTGGCTTTGCAATGTACTACTTCACATACGACCCGTGGATTGGAAAGCTTCTCTATTTGGAAGATTTCTATGTAATGCAGGCGTTTCGAGGTAAGATTGCTGAATAGTTCAGCTGTGGTCTAATAATTTACAGCAGTGTTGCAACATTGGCAAAAAACTGTTGTAATTGCTCTGCCTGTTTAATGTTTCACCAGGCTTTGGCATTGGTTCACAAATCCTGAAGGTGCTGAGTGAGGTACAGACACTTTATGTGTAATTGCAACTTATTTGGTCACACATTCACGTTGATTTCATCTGCTTGTTTTTTAACATCCATTTTTCTGAAATATCTTTCCTTCAGACTGCTGTAAAGACCCGCTGTAGCAGTATGCATTTCATTGTAGCAGAAAACAACAAGCAGTCTATTGAGTTCTACAAGAGAAGGGGCGCCGCTGACCTGTCCTCGGAGGAGGGCTGGCGTCTCTTTGAGATCCAAAAGAAGGACCTGATGAAGATGACTTCAAAATAAAACATACTAATCACTTATAAAGAATTTATGGGGTGGAGGATGTTTTTGAGACAATTTTAATATTTCTGTGTCTTTGATTTTTACCTGATTTTGCAACATTTACCTCATTCACATTGTAAAGTAAGCAGATTAACACTTATTGACAAACTGCTTACTAGTAAAAGCCATTTTAGAACTTTATGAAGACAAATTACTCAGTCTTTGAAGTTATATTCTTGTGATTTATGAACACAATAAGTCGATAGAAAGTAACCTATGCATTAAAATTTGCAATATTGGTATGCAGTAATGAACATCTTTGTTATTTTAATATGCAATGTTAACGGTTATCTTGTAAATTAAATCTGGTATGGAGGTTTTTGGTTTCATTAATAGGAAATGAGTGATACTGTAAAATGTAACAGTAAATATGATGATTTGAAAATGGTAATGAATAAAATATGAAAATCTAAGTGCATAATTTACTATTTTCAGAAATAAGTGTAAATTAAATATACTTTAAGAGAGAAACAACCACCACCACCAGCAAACTTTGTCAGTTTAAACTTTGTTCATGACAGATTTCAAATAATAAAAATGTTACATTTTCAAACATATGGAGTGCCATTTTTTTTAAACCAGGTAGTGTATTTACTTGGCTGACGACTTCTGCTTTATTTTAATTCATCATTGCCATTAATCTACAGATATCTTGAATCAAATAAACATTTAACAAAGCAAAGTGTATGTCTGTAAATCATGTGCTATAGTGACTTTGTGTCTTCATTGTATTATACTTTTGCAGCTTTGTCCATTTCATAAAAAAAACTTTCGGGGAAAAAAAAAGAGCAATACACAACAGGACATTTTGTACTGAACACGTGTCAATTTCATCTCACCAGGGAGACAATTTGAACCTACTTTGACAACTAGTAACTAATGAGTAGTTACTCAGGACAGCACATAGCAGAAAATTTAAAAAATAAACTTATCTGTTAGATGATCAAGTTTTCTATTGCTTTAATTTATTTGAAGTCAATGGAAAGCTGGTGCCCCCTGCTTGCTGGTTATAAATATTTTATAATTTTTGCTTTCAGAGATGCGCTTCATTTTATTCCATCCTATAATTTTTTCTAAGTCGTTCAGTTTGATGGGTTGGTGGCTGGTAGAAGTAGGAGATTGTTCAGGTGCCCCTGGTTTGATCATAGGTTCAAAATCTGTCATATAAGAGTCTTCTGGTCTGTCATGTGATACTAATCGAGGGAAAGGATGTAACAGAGACAGATGGAGCTTAAATCAACTGAGGCAAATGAAAAAGAGCACATACCTATATAGATTGACTTGGCCAAAGAGATGCATGTCAAAACTATAAAATGTTGCAATACTGTTTCAAAATGTTTCTCATTATTGTAGATCAAAGAAAGCTTGGTATTTACTGAGTTGGTACTTTTTAAAATAAGTTTTAAGAACAACCAGCTCAAAGCATATATCTATATTACAATGGCCCAGTCAAAGTCTAGATTTAAATCCAAATGAAAATTTGTGGCCAGACTTGAAAAGGAACAATAAGCAGACCTTTTTGCCTCTGGACATACAAAGCTTGTAGGGACATACCCCAAGATGTTTGCAGCAACAACAGTTGGTTCTAAACAACATTCAGGGGATTGTATACAGATATATGCTATATTTTCACTTTTTGAGGAGAAAAATAAAAATAAAACCACTTGCTCTTTTTATTTTACTTCACCTTTCTATGCTCTTTTATTTTGTTCTGTTAGTTACTTCCCATAAAACATGTTTTGGAAAAAGTTCAAGGTGTGTGAGTACTCCAAGAAGATATTGTGAGATATAGGTGCTTCTATTTAAAAGCAGTCAGTTGTAGTTTAAAAGTATATTTTTGTCTTAAAAAATGAAAACTAAAACGTAAATTAGGTCCCTTGTTTGCCCCACTGATGTTTGGTGAAAGTAGAATGGTTCTAGTCAAGTTACAGTCACTTTTGGTTTTATACTAAAGAAACACCACGCAAAGCTTTGTCACAATCCAGCAGACAGGTCTTCACATCATGGCCTTTTTGGTAGCTTTCGGGTGATTTCCACCTCAACTCTTCCGCATTTTCCTGCCGCTCTCGGGCTGTGACGTGTCGTGCTGACGGCGGCCTCGGAGCTGGAGAAGCGGGGGGCTGTAGCAGGACACTGTCTGGCTTCAGACGTCCTGCTTCGTTTTTCAGCGGTGTTCCAGAAACTACCCCCTCACCCCTCCTTCTCTGCTCGTTCGGGGCCCGCCCAAATCACACAAAATTCCCGACTGAATCCTGCCCGAGTCTGGGGGAACCAGGCGGCCTGGGAAGCCGTGGAGCGGACAGAGGCCATCCCTGCAGCATAAATCTGGTACGCGGCTTTCTTTTGCTCCCGGATCGCCTCTTACCTGAGCGATGTCATCGTCTTAGTGCGTTTGTGGCTGTTTGAGTTTGTTTGCATTTTATATTTTAATTAAATTATTTAATGTAAACGCGAGGCCGCTCAGGGCTGGGCCTCTTCTTCCCGGGGCCCGGGCCTAATTGAGGCCGTGATCGGTAAGGCAGGCCTATGTTGTTAGCCAGCTAGCTAGTTAGCCATCCAGCTCACCGAAAGTTCAGTATCTGCACTCGCCATTTTTCGTTTTTTTTTGTCTTTGATAGATAAAGAGTTCTACAACTGTGGAGTAAAATTTACTTAAATTTAAGTATATTTAACATAACCTTTACGTTAGTAAGTAATTTTATTCAAATTCAAGTTAGCATTCCTCAGACACAAGGCTAACAAAAATGGCGGACGCTTGTGTGTTGAACAGTGGTTGTAGAAAAGGTGTGTTTAGCACTTCTCTTGCTAGCTGCAAACCTGCAGAGATATATACCCGTGAACAATGAGCTTAACCCGATTTTCTTCGGGGTTTTTTGTTCTGCTATTGCACATGTATGTTGACGCTGTCAGCTATTTCTAAATCAGTTTTCTCTGTGGCAGTCGGACTTTGCATTTAAAATCAGTGTCAATGTTGTTCCATGGGTCAGTTGGGCATGATGCCTTTATTTATCTCAAAGGTTTTGTGTTTGTTTTAGACTCGTGCACGAAACTAGCAAAATTAATCCAACCACTCGTGTGAGTTTTAATGCATAGTGTTGACATCTTTTAAAGCGGAGTGATGCCCTGTTGTGTTGCTCTCCACGCATCGTTGTCACCTTTTTTTGCCCACCTAGAGGTGGGGGATGGTACATTCAGTAAAAATTGGCACCTCAGTTACACCGCTTTTTGTTTACATCTCTGCGTCTTCCTTCTTTGAGCAGATTTCTATCCCATGTGATCTCACCTTCTTCCCAGTGTTAAAGATTACACTTGTCATCTTGGTGAAATTTACTTTGGGAAATAGAGTGGAGATTGTTTAATTTACTAGCTTACCTTTGCAACTGAAACGTGGTGTCTGTCTTATTAAACCCACTCTTCTAATTGTGTTATATGTTCAAAAACTGATTTGCAAGGAAATTGACACACTGTTTCAATTTACTAATCTATATGGAAACCTTTATAATATATATTGGATGTCAAAATATTTTTGACAAGTCTTAATTACTTTTGCATTGATTTTGTTTTCTTCGACATTGCCCTATTACATGCCAACAATGCCTAAGTCTTAGTTACTCTTTTTTTAATAATAAAAATATCTACTCAGGAAAGCAGTGGCATATTATTTTTTGTTTCTTTTTACATTGTAAACACAGGTGATATATGAATGGTAAATGCTTGACATATTAAAATCACAAAGGACTTATCAGATGCAAGATTTGGTTGGCTATTATATTGAATGCTCAGCATTTGTAGGCTGCAATCCAATAATTTAGTTTTAGGTCTAGGTGGTCTCTCTGTCTTTGATGTCTAATTTTGCAGTAGTTGTCCAGACCAAAATCATGCAAACACAGGTTGCCCTGCTACCATTCATCTATAGTGATTTTTCTCAGATGCTCCTGAACCAATGTGGTTTTCAATGATACTAAGCGTTTAATCTGTTGAGAATGTTTAAAATGCCAATGTTTTAATTTGCCCATGGTTTTAGTTTTTACAGCATTTCATAGGTTAGATACAAATATAAACATGTACCAGCATTTTTATGCATACACCCTGTTGCTTAAAAATGGCAATAAAAGCTTATTATAGTCAACTGACAATATAAAAAAAATGAATTATCTTTTGTTCCCAATACCCTATTAACAGGACAGCTAATTGACCAGTCTTTGTTGTAAACTATATTGTATTAAGTTCTCAAACATGTTTCAGCAAAAATTAAAAAGAACATGTCTTCGCCCCTCTGGGTTTTGATATTTTATTTTCATAATTCATTTTACATTAGGGTCTTGTGTTAAAACATAACTTGTGTAGTAAATGAATAATCTCCTAATATCTGGTAGAGTAAGTTAGGTTTCCATTTACATTTGCTGAAATAAACATTTCGGGGTGAAACAGCATTTGAATGCTGGCTGTCACTGAACATAAGGCAGCTTTAATGAGATACTAATCTTGCTTCATCATATGAGCTCCAGGGGGTTTTTGTGAAAAGGGCTCTGGCCAAACCCCTAACAGTGGTAAACAATGATCCGATCTTTTCTGTAAATTGAATTAATAAATCTCTGTTAAAACATGTCCTGTCCTGCAGTGGAGCATTACAGCTTTGACAAAAAAAGAGAAAAAAGGGAAGTGAGCTGGGGTAAAAAGTTAAAAACGATGGAGAGATTAGGACAGAATAGAGGAAGAAAGGAGGATAGATGGTAAACTGGAAAACATGAGGAATCTGTTTCCAGGTCTGTGGGAAGAAGAAAAAAAAACACCTAGGCTGAATTTACTGCAGGAATTGCACAAAAAGTCATAATATTTCATAAAATATTAGATTGCCAATATTATATAGCTATCAGTATGTTAATCGACAACAAACCTGCTTATATTTATTGTTTGCAAGATAAATCAAAACAATTATTGATGGTGATGCAGATGCAGGATGAAGATTCTGCTTTACATTTTACCTCGTCAAGTATCTGAAGTTTTCCTTTACTGTTGTCCGTAGAGAGAAAAAAAATACTTGATACAGAAGTTCACACACACTAGTCACATTAAAATCTGTCAAATGGGTTCAGTTGACCTTGGATGCATGACCAATGTTTTTTTTCCTGTTCCAATTAAGTTTCTATACTTTTTAACTGTAACACATATAATTCTAAACTTAATATGATGAAAACTTTTGGTTTTACGATGGGTTTTACTCTTATATTTTGATCATTTGGGTGACTCATTTACAATGCCACTGAGATGCAAAAAGACTTTAGGGCATATAGATTTTCTTAAGGCACTCCTAATGCAGTGTGATAATTATTTGTTGACTTTTTTTTTTTTTTTTTTTTTTTTTGCACATGAATTGCTCTTCTGCACATATTTTTCCAGCTGCATTTTAACTACTGTATGTTCTGCTTTCAGCTCCTCAGTAACAAATGCAGCACGAGGACAATGGATGAGGATGTCACAAGGCTTGCAATACATGCTGAAGAGCCTAAAATAATAATACACGGATCGGGTAATTAGACATGTTTATTTGTTTTTATATATATATATATATATATATATATATATATATATATATATATATATATATATATATATATATGACTAAAAGTACTTTAGGAATATTGTTGCTAGTTGGAGGATGTACATATCCATTTTGATTTGTAGCCTCAGAACTTGTATAAGAAGATCTTTGGTGTTATCCTGTTAAATGATTATCTTCTTGCAGATGACGGTAGTGCCGGTGGGCAGGAGTTTGTTGTGGAGCTTCAAGAGACTGTCTTGGTATCAGAAGGTGAGGGTGAAGGCATGGCAGTTCACAGATTTGCCCCAGAAGAGCTCGTCATCCAGGATGCAGTCGAAGACGTAGTTTCTGAGTATGTGCATGGAGATGAAGATGAAGATGTTGCTGTAGAAACCTGTGTGATGGCTCTAGAAGGCGAAGAGGAAGGCGTTGCCATGGGAGACATCCCGGAAGATGGGCTGGACCCAGAGCAGCAGGATGACGACCAAGATGGCTGTGGAGATTATCTGATGATATCCTGTAGGTTTGCTGCTCTGCTTTGCATTTATTAGAGATTCTGATTTTTGCTTTGAGATTTGATCAATCCCCACTTAAGTTATTTATTTATTCATCGATTCATAAATTAAACTTTAATAATGACCATAAAAATAAGTTCAAGGTTCCTTGAACTGTTTTAATTTAACAGGATATCAAGAAATTACAAACTTAATCCCATTTACACATTAAGGCATATTTCCCCAACCTTTATCTGTTTTTCTTTTAAACTCCCAACAAGAGCATGGTGTTTTGTTGAAGGCTGAAAAACATTTTAATTTCTGAAACACAAAGAAAATACATGTTTCAGTATTTGACCCTCTACTTACATATTGTCATTGGAAAGTTGTCTGATTCTAATCGTTGCTGGGTTTTTTGGTGTAACATGTAATATCTATATTACATTAATGTTTTATGTATTTATGTACCTAGTGGACGAAGCTGGAAAAATGGTCTCTGAGGATGGAACTGAGGTAACTGTGGAAGGGGCCGTGGAGGACCAAGAAGTGGAGAAGGACGAAGATGGACAAGAGGTGATAAAAGTGTACATCTTCAAGGCGGATTCAGGAGAGGACGACATGGGTAGGAACTTGTTTTTTGTTTTCTGTCTGAGCAATATTTAGAACAAAAAAAAACATGAAAAATTATTTGCGTCAAACAAAACTAGTGAATGCAATATACCTTTCTACAGGAGAATCTGTTGACATCAGTGATGGAGATGCAGAGAGCGTCGCACTAACAGAGTCTACAGGCCAAACACTCAGAGAGAAGATGGTTTACATGTCTGTCGGGGATTCTCATCACAATCAAGGAAATCATGGTGAGTCTTATGGATCCACTGAGCTTGAACCGTGGAAGTAAAAAATTAGCAGGTTTTTGTGGACACTACTCATCTTTTGTTTGGCAAAAAACAAAAACTGGGTATTGTGCGTTCGCCATGTCTCACAGTATTGGCTTTGTGTAAATGAGGTGTTGTTGGTCCTTCAGGTGTAGAGGACAGCGAGGGCTGTGAAAACCGAAACGGCGCTGCCAGTGCACTGCTGCACATCGATGAATCAGACGGTGTCGATGAAATCAATAGGCAACGCAACAAGAATAAGAGACGATCAGAACATCGGCAGGTCCAGACAGGTACGGAGGAAAAAACCGAATGTTAATTTTCATTAACATTCAGGAATAGCCAGGTTTTTCACTCATGGAAAAGATAAAACTGGCTACATTTTAAAGAAAGATTTTTTTATTTTAATCATTCAGGTCTTGAACTTATTCTGTTTTACAGTTCTGTTTTAGTTTTTAGGGATATGATTTTATTAATTTACAATTGATTTTTAACATTGATGGAGCGTCTTAGTTAAATGCAATAAATTTTTTTTAGTCGCTTATCAGACTTTGAAAATAAACTGTTTATTCAGATATGTATATAGAAAATGTATGCACTGCCCTGCAAAAGTATTCATCTCCTTTGAACTTTTCACATTCAACGACAATATAAACACAAACCTCAGAGTATTTTATTTGGTGTTGTATCATAGGCCAATACAAAATGAATCGTGAATTAGTGAATCGTCCTGCCTCGTTCAGTTGAACTTCAGTATAAATGGAGCTGTTCTGCGAAACCCCAAAGGTTTGTTAGAGAATATTAATGAGCCAACGGCATCATGAGGAACATGGAGCACACCCGATAGGTTTGATTGTAAATTTATGTTTTGGTTTGTCACAAAACTAAATGTATTAAAGAATATGGTTGTAGTAATATGGAAAATGTGAAAGGCGTATGGATGCTTTCATAAAATTCAATTTTATGAAAATGAAATGAAAAAGTGGCTGTTCTCAAACAAGTATTTGACCATGTTGTCATTTGTCTGTTTTTTTCCCCCAGCCATTATCATTGGTCCATACGGCCAGCCGCTGACAGTTTATCCTTGCATGCTCTGTGGTAAAAAGTTCAAGTCGAGAGGTTTCCTAAAGCGACACACTAAGAATCACCACCAGGATGTTCTGACCCGCAAAAAGTACCAATGTACAGACTGTGAGTTCACCACCAACAAGAAAGCCAGCCTCCACAATCACATGGAGGTGCACGCACTGAGCAGCAAAGCCCCTTTTGAGTGCGAGATGTGCGGTAAAGAGTTCCACCAGCAGGGGGCGCTGTTCTCCCACAGGCTGCAGCACCACCACAGGGAGCCCAAAGCCCAGCCACCTCCTCCACCCACTAAGATGCACAAGTGCAAGTTTTGTGACTATGAAACCGCTGAGCAGGGACTGCTCAATCGACACTTGTTGGCTGTCCACAGCAAAAGCTTCCCTCACATCTGTGTGGAATGTGGGAAAGGCTTTCGGCACCCGTCGGAGTTGAAGAAACACATGCGCACGCACACCGGCGAGAAGCCTTATTCCTGTATGTACTGCGACTACAAGTCGGCCGATTCCTCCAATCTCAAAACGCACATCAAGACTAAGCATAGCAAAGAGATGCCGTACAAGTGCGAACGCTGTTTCCAGACCTTCGCAGAGGAGGAGGAGCTGATGCAACACGGACTGACTCACGAGGAGAATAAGACCCACCATTGTGCCCACTGTGATCACAAAAGCTCAAACTCCAGTGACCTGAAACGCCATATCATATCTGTTCACACCAAGGACTATCCACACAAGTGTGCGGTGTGCGGAAAGGGCTTCCACCGGCCATCTGAGCTCAAGAAGCACTCTGTGTCTCACCGCACTAAGAAACTCCACCAGTGCCGGCACTGCAACTTCAAAATCGCCGACCCCTTCATCCTCAGCCGCCACATTTTGTCTGTCCACACAAAAGAGCAGCAGGCCTCACCTGAAAAGAGTGAGGCGAAAAGGACAGAGACGCACACTCCCGTTGCGGCGCCTAAAAAGTCTGCACCTAGTGGCTCGGGTGGGTCCGGCCCACCAGCCAGGGTCAGTGCGGCCAGCTTAGCCAGCAGTGTGACTGTTGTTATTGGCAAAGGACAGAAAGAGAAAAGGATTTACCAGTGCCAGTACTGCGACTACAGCACCGGGGACGCTTCGGGGTTTAAGCGGCACGTGATCTCCATTCACACAAAGGACTACCCGCACCGCTGCGAGATCTGTTCCAAAGGGTTCCGACGACCCTCGGAGAAGAACCAGCATATCATGCGTCACCACAAGGACGTAGTGAAAGCAGAGTGACTCTGACTGAGCCAAATACTGTGCCAGAACAAAGACCAACATCAGAAACGCCCATCACACACCCGAGTCCTTGCACACTCACAGAAACTGTGTGGTGTGTTCGCTCTACTTTTGTCCAATCTGTTGTTTTTGCTCTTTCTAATCCTCAGCCTTATGTTTCTTCGCAGACGTATACTCATGTACATACCATTAAGTCTCTTACAAAGTTAGCACCCTCCTCTTCCCCTTCTTCATAGACTTGCACTTTTTAACTGCATGTCCCCTGCTGGTGACTGTGTGCATGGCAGTTTGTCTTTTTGTAGATACACGTTTTTGGATTTGGCAGGTAGCAATCAGTTCTCGGTCAAAATCGGTCCTAATTATTTGTCTTAATCAAAGTGTAATTTTCAAAAATGTTTGCATCATTCTTTTAAAATATACTTTTAACCCAACAGAGGTATGGATTAGCCACATGTTCTAAGTAGCACTTGTGAAATTCAGTTCGTTTGTGTGTGTGTGAATGAAAGGGAGAAAGAAGGCCATAAAAAGTCCCCCTATGTTGTGCTTCCTGGTGCTTTGATCCCACCAATATGTAACACAATGGTTTTGTTGTGGTAACAAAAACAGAACGGTATCAAAAACCATTCTGTGTCCACCACAATCATTCAATTTACCTGTAAAAGAAGTGGATGCACTGTGGTTGTGATTTAACGTCGACACATGCACATGAATCGCTGTGCAATCAATGCTTTACTTTATGTCCAATATTTCTGTTTCTTGTCTGTAAATGTGCTCAGTTGCCCGGATCAAGCGGAGACTAAGCCCAAAATTTCAGTGTTTCAATCTTTTAATTCAAACAAGGGAGAGAAACCCAATGAATTTCAAAGTTGATTTGAGTGAAATGTATGTTGGGAATCATACAGTATACGTGGTGCTGCAAATCTGGATCTATGGACTGAATTGTGTTTTCACCATCACAGATGTACTTTTGCCAGTAGAAAAGGGAAAATGTATATCTTTTTAGATGCAACATTCAGATGCCAGGTGCTGGTGGTTTATGCGTATTATGGCTTTTTACATCCTTTAACACCTGTGATCATTTCTGTTTTTATATTTATTTCACTTACAACTTGTTGTATAGTTAAGTGTAACTAGACTTCTATGGGACGTAAATTATTGTTTTGTATACAAATCTGTACAAAGCGTGTAGATGTAAACACTTGATAAAAAGGAAATCCGAATTGTGTTGTTATGGATGTACGTCTGCGTATTTGTTAAAAAAAGATAATAAAGCAAAGTATTTTAGCCGTTTCTTTTATTTTGCAAGTAGAACTCTATTATGGTGCCAAGGTAAATGGAACAGTAGAGTCGTTGCAAAGCGAAGTAACAGAAGATGACGTTTTAGCCAGTAGCTTTGATAGGCGGATATTTCCACAGCAAAGGTAATGATCTGCCGCTTGAATCACCGACATGACTGGGGGAGGAGATTAGGCAGGTGGGCACGGAGCTGAGGAAAGCAAAAGAGATTAAATTGATTAGTGTTTGCATCACTTTAATGCAGTTGGATACTAAAACAGGATCCATTGATTTAAAAAGTACCGTTTTTAGGAAGAAAAAAGATGTTTTCAGTCAGAGTGCCAACTCTATAGGCGAGCTGTCTGAATTTCTCCTTCACTTCGTCACTGGCCTCATCTGTACGGCCTGGAAAGGTCACAAAGGATTAATCTGCTACTAAAGATACGGCGACACAAAATGTAGCACTGCTAGTGAGAACTTTACTGTAAAGTCTGACGATTTTAGTGATGGCCCCCTTCTTTTTCTTCTTCATGTCGTAAATCAGTGCAAAGTTATCATACTTGATCTCCACCATAATTGTGTGTTTTTCACTGCCCCCACCTGACAAAAGCAAGAAGATGTCAGTGTGTCTGTTAGAACCACGTTACTTTGGTGTGTGCATTGTACTTACGCCTACTGACAAATACAAACTTCCCAGGTATGTCGGTCTTGTTGGCCCGGTATTTCTTTCTAGAGCAAGAACCGTCTTTGCTGCAAGAAGATACAACTTTTGTGATTCGTTTTCGATGTTCCTTTCTCTCTCTCTCTCCCTCTCTCTCTTTCTTTCTCTCTCTCTCTCTGTGTCCTCTTACTTAAGACTGGCGTATGACACACGCATGTGTCCCTCTGCAGTTGAAGTTAGCGTGGCAATGCCCATTTTTATTTTATCTCTGTTGTTGATGTACCACCGGCTGTTGGTAGCGAATCCGATCAAGTACCACTTCCCTTCTGCCTGTTGAAGCAAACAGAATATTAAAAACCATTTGTTCAGCATAACCTTGAGATGTTATTTTTGCTTTTAAAGTGTTATACATTTCCAAGGGATAGTCCCATTTTATAGCACAATCAAGTTACTATGATACCTTCTGATCTAAAAATGCTGTCTGTATCAAGCATCTCTTGAAAAAAATTTGACACCCTGAAATTGGGTCCCTGTCTCTTTAAGAAACTCCTGTTGCTGACATTCTGCGTTCAGCATGTCCTCACAATGCTTCTTTATTATGTCATTTACTACAGTTTTTAAAACAAGAAGTTGGTATGATGAGCTCAGAAGATGCAGTTTCAACAGGCTAATTGCTGCTGCTGCTAGTCTGAAGGAGCTAAATGGGGAAGGTGTGGATACAAATCCAGGATTCAGTGATTTACATGTAGGAGCTATGTAAGAGCAAGTGTTGAGGCACCTAAAATGGTAAAGGATTTCTCAAACATACATGAAAGGATCAAAGCAACATGCATGATTTTGGTGAGGGAATACCAACATGACATAAAACTCAGAAAAGACTATTTTACATAATACTCCCATTTAAAAGTATTAATATTACCTATAAAGCGTGTAAGTACATTAAGTTTTAATTTGTCAAACATTCATAATTATTTTGTGCCAATAATAAAATGCATGTAACTAAATAACTATACTGTATTTAAAGTTGTTTGGCTTTAAAATATAAATTTACTCGTTGTCCATTGCTGCACAAAAATATAATTAATTTACGAATCTATTGGGGAAGTGTTCCGAATGATGTCAATTTATTGATTTTCTTTTCAACTGACATTGAAATTTTGATCATGCATAGTAAGTCTTTATGATATTAATGTGATGATGACTGATAATTGCATCTATTGCTGATAATGTGCCTGTTTTAATTTTTTTTTACACTTGTGTTCGAATACCAGTTCCGAATTTTCTTTATTGTCTGAAGTAAAACTTAAGATAGAAAAGCACACATTTTAAATTAAAAAAGTAAAATAATATGCCCAGTATTTCATTTCCTCAAAATTCCAGAAGGTCAACCTTCAGATCACTGCAGAAAAAAAAAACATTTACAGATTTTCTATATAGAGAGTATAAATCCGCGTGCAATAACACGCAACGTTAATTCTGCAACGTCTCTTACCTCCTTTAAGTCAAAGCCTGGCTGAGGGACGATTTCCGTGGACATCGTCAGGGAGCAGAGCGCGGCTCCCAGCAGGACCAACAGTGGAGTCATGGCTACTGAAGACAAGGTATGCTGCCCGGAGCCTGTATGAAGTTCTGAAGGGGTGTCGAAAAGTCGGCCCGGTGATTATTTATATAGCAGATAGAAGGGGTGATGTAGAAAACGGGGGAGGGGAGGCGGGAATGTATCTTTTCCCTTCCACTTGCCACACACGCTAACCCAAAGTTGGCCAGGTGTTATGACGAGAAACGCATACCTACCATGCCCTGTCGCGGGAACGCGCATCGCTCTAAACTCTCACAGATTGATGAGAAAACGGACTGAAAGATTTTCCTAACATTATCATGTTTCTTATGCATTTTCTGGCAAAGGAAATTATTAGCCTATCAATATCTGCATGCCCAATCTCCAAATATTATCCTATTGGTATTAAACTCATACCAGCAGCTCATAGAACAAGTGTGATTGTGTAGAAAAAGTTATTTAACTCTCTTATTTCTTCAAGTTTGGAGGGGAATATACTTTTTTTTTTTTTTTTTTTTGGCAAAGCAAATTATTAATTTGCCGATATTTGCATATCTATTTTCCCCAAATATTATCCTGTTATTCCGAAACATGATAATGTTACGAATATCTTTAGAAGTTGCCTCTTCGGTCATATTTCAGTTAGTTTTCTCATCAATCTCCGAGAGTTTAGAACGATGCGCGTTCCCGCGACAGAGCATGAGTTTTTCGGTAGAACACCTGTAAACAAACATGTGAGGCTTCAGGGGAACGCAGGTACATATTGACAACTTCAACGTTTGAGCCTGCCAGGACTCAATCCCGTCAGCTCTGTGTGAGAGAGGGAGGGAGGTAAGGAACAAGTTCATTTCTCCTTACGTTCAGTTAGAACTTAAATGTTTTTTGTTTTTTTTTAAGTTGATTTGTTGAGCTGAAAGGAGAAAAACAGCACTGTTTTTGCTAAACAAGGTTGCAGCTGCCCTCCATTGCTTTCTGCGGCTGAGGCCATAGAATCAAACCAAAATGTCTGTCAGCAGTTGTGAAACACAGACAAACACACCTGCAGACTGAATTCCTAATGATGCTCCAACATGTGCTGAGCTGAGGTGGATAGATGGGGAACTACAATGTTTATCTTCCCTGTCAAAGTTCTCCTCCAATACTTTATTGCTGTCAAATTTGCAGAACTGCGTCCTGGTGTTGAATAATGAATAGAAAGAAAGATTTTGCTAACGAACATTTTACCATATAGGGGGACTTAATTTAGTTTTGCAATAAAAGAACAACTTGCTCATACCGTGTTCCTGTTGTAACAAATAATAGTTCAACATTTACTGTGGCAAATAATAGTTCAACATTTATTGTGGCAAATAATAGTTCAACATTTATTGTAGCAAATAATAATTCAACATTTACTGTGGCAAATAATAGTTCAACATTTATTGTAGCAAATGAAATGGAACATTCAGCAGTTTTGTACATGTTGCTCTCAACTTTTTAACAAATGTATACTTTTTTTTACTAATTTTTATGAATTCAAACTGCTTTCATACTTAATAAAAGAAAAGTGTTTCAAAATAGTTCACTCTTATCTTTTCTCTACAAATCAAAGATGACATCAGCGAGAACAGAAGACGCCGAATGCTGAGAGGAAGCTGACGTGTTTGGCTCCTGTGGGGCTTGGGCTGCTACAGGTACTTTAACCCAGACAAGGAATTAGATCAGTCACTCTTTAGCTTATTTTATCAGAAACTGTAGAGTACTCACTATTTAGAAATGGTAGATGCTTAGCAACCCTGAACAGGAGCACTTAGTTTACATACTTTAGAACAGTAGATTAATTTTCTTTCCTCTTTTTTTCTTTCCTTTGGTTTGTTATTTTGTTTGTATTAACTTTTAACTCATGTAAAGCACTTTGAATTGTCTTGTTGCTGAAAATGTGCTATATAAATAAAATTACCCATAGGTTTAAATGGGAGAAATTTTACAGGTATTTTGTAGAGGACAAAAGTGACCTGATGGGGGCAGCAGAGGACAAACTATTCTGGTGCACAGGGAACAAGAAGGTCTGAACTGAGTTTTGCAAAGGAGATGGAAATCTATTTATTTAAAGATTTATTTAAAATACTGTTCTGTCAAGAAATAACAAGAGAAGCGGATGTTGAATGTTGCATTGAAATACTCCCGAGTCATTTTTCATTCACTACGTTAAGAGTTTACAAGTCGGATGCTGCACATTTTGTAACATCTAAAATGTTACAAAATGTTACAAAATGTAACACCAGCAGCTGGTGGAATCATCACTTCCTTTGGATCGTAGAGCCACAGCGTTCTCCAAAGTCTTGCATCTTTGAAGATGTATCATAAAACAGACATTTGTGAGTTCCCTTCTGAATCTGTGGGGGAATGAAGATTAAAAGGTAATATAAAATTGAATTTCATTAAAAACATGACAGAACTTTACAGAATGCTGCATAAATAAAAGAAAATATCAATTGATACTGCGTTCACTTTCCAGCTTTGAGAACAGCTAACGCTGTTCATATGCACTGAGTATTAGAACTGCATTGTGTTGAATGCTAAATACTCGAACACAATATGAAACTAAAATGTATTTAACCATCTTAAAGGTAAATGTTACACAGCTATTACCAAGTAAACAGTCTTCAATCTTTTCAAAAATTTTTTATTGAATTAATCTTCACATCTTTGCTTCTGAAACATGCGTTTATTTAGCTTTAATGCTGAGAGGTACGTAATAAATAATTTCCCTTTTACAAGCCATGAGCAGAACAATTGTTCATCAAATTTAAACTCCAAAACATGCACGTTTGTGTGTGCACTCTATTTTTACAAGAATGTTTATATTCTCCTGCAGTCTTCTGTAAATTAAAACTACTGTCAGAATCATATGCCGAATCATAAGGTCTTTATGATTCGGCTGTACTGGGAGTCTGAAGTGATGATCAAGTTTTAATAAGATTGTAGAAGAAACTAGACCAAGTCGGTGGGGCTGGAGTGAAGAGTCACAGAGGAGTCTGCCATTGTGAGAAACTCAGCCCAGTTCTGATAGAAGCCACGTGAATACTCTCCGGTGTCGATGACAAGTCCCCACAGGCGGCTCTGGCCCTTCTTGTTCCTCAGAGCCAGCTGAGCCTCACGCCCCGTCACGTTGAAGCTGATGTTCAGAACCTGCGCCACCAGGAGGTAGAGCAGTCCAACTGTGATTATGCTGCTGTACCAGCAGCAGGTGAAGCAAAGGGCTGTGCTGTAAACACACACAGAGCAAACATCAACACAACATGTTTTATTATTATTACATGTAATGCCTACAAACTATGATTTAAGTTTTTTTTTTTAAAAAGTAGATTTCTGCCTCTGCTGTGTCATATTACAGCTTTTTCCTTATCATACAAAAATCTGTTGAGTTTGTCTTTTTTTTTTTTTCTTCCTGTTTTTGAAGAGTTTGCAGCACCTTGGCTGGCTGTAGACGCCGGGGCAGTAGAAAAGGGCCGTCACCCGATACTGACGAGGACAGAGGCTGCGGAGCACCAAACCGATCCCGTAGACGGAGGTCAGCACAAACACACAGAGGGTCTGCAGGAAGCTGCGGTGGTTTGCTTGTCCCACGCAGCTGTTTATCCTGCAGTATCTCAACATGCAACGCAGACAGAGAGGTCAGAGGATGGAGACAAGATGCTATTCCACATTTTGTCATGTAACAAACAGATACCTCAATGTGATTTACTGAATCAAATTAGTGCACAATTGCAAAGAGGGGGGTAATTTTCCCATGGTTTTAAAAAATTTGTTGATGAAGAAAAAAGTGTTACCCTCCTCTGATAGTCCAACATCAAAAAAATGAGTGCAAATAATTGCCTTTGCTATTTACCTAATTAGTAAACAGAGTCCTGCTGTGAGTAATTTATTCTCAGTATAAATAGAGCTTTTCTGTGATGATGTCAGAGCTTTGTCAAAAGTAACCAAGCAATAAGTTTGCATTCATAGAGATCTCATATATACATGCTACACTTTCTGATATCTTCCTTATTTTAGATAAAATAAAACAATTTTTTTCCACTTCTTGAATCATTTTGGCAACGGGACCGCAAGATTACTGCTAGATGTCATGCTTTATAAAACACCTACTTGACAACTGAAGTGTGTTTTCCCAGTTTTAAGCAATTTTTAAAGACATGATTCAGTTCCAGATTTTGCATCATGACCATAAACTGCAAATTCTTTGATAATTTTTGATACATCAAAATGTGACCAACGACGTTGACTTTCTACTACTATATGTTAGAATGACTGATCTGCAGCTTGTTTGTTGCACAAATACTAACAGAAGTTATTACAGTTAAAAGATCTGTAATATTGGTTGGGAAAATCAGCAAAAAAAAAAAAAAAAAAAGTAAATAAAAAGCGACAGATAAACTTCTTTAAAGGAGACTCACCAGATGCAGTGGTGGTCCAGACGCTGAACACACGATCCACATGTTCTGCAGTGTCCGGCACGCGGGGGCCGCATTATTTTGCACACAGGGCACAGGCTCCATTTTGTTGTTGGGGGATGTTTTCCTGTCTGTTCTGCGACTGTTGCCTGGATAAATCCATCAGAACGAGTAGAGTCATCTTCTGCGACCATCCTCTGACGGTTTACTTCATGGCGAGAGGCAGGGACAAATCCTGGACCTCTCTTAGTGTAAATGAGTGAAACTATAGTAAGAATCATCCCAGTGGTCACAGCACACGTCTGCAGTGGGCTGACGTCCCCGCGGGGTAAAATCTCCACAATGAAGAGATAATACATGTAGGCCAGGGAGTAGAGGGCAAGGGTGAGGAAGAAGAGGGTGCGCCTTTTCCTTCGATGGGTGGCGTAGTAGTAAGACAGCACCAGGCCTGGCAGAGCAGTGAGGATGGTGATGCCGAGCAGGTAGTGCAGCGCTGCAGCTTTCAGCAGAAGAGGCAGCAGCAGCAGAGCCGGGATCATGGAGATCTCCAGGTGGTTGATCATGGTCCTAAGCACAGGAGACTGGAGCCCACATGAGAGTGGTTTCTCCTTCAGCCACCTAAGAAAACCACAAGAAATCAGACTTAAACAACATACATTTTACTGTACTTTGATATGCTGCACATTTTCAGGCTAAAATCAAGGTATTTATTTCCCTATCCACTTTGTTCTCAAATGAAAATGTTCCATCTGTTGAAAGCTACAGCAAAAAATGCCAATTTTCTATAATTTTGATATCATTTTTAACATAATTGACATATTTTAAAACTATCAGATAAAATTCAAAAACAAACACGGTGTCAGTAATCCTAGAAACGGCTCAAAACTGATTTAAAATCAAAGAACAAAGGAACTGTTAAATTTTTGTATAAACTATTTCTCAAATACAGATTTTACGCAGTGAATAAATGTGCTGGAAGCTTTTACAATTGCTAAGTTATGCTGCTGCATAAAGAAATGTTCGCATAATTTTATGTTTTATTTTATAATTTGGATAATATATGCCAAAGGAAATTGTGAAGGATGGTATATCTGCTTCCTGTTCTTCTTATATGCGTCTGCATAAAGCTGAGATAAACTGGCAACCAGCCCAGGGTGCATCCCAAAAAGGAACCAGCGTCTCTACAACCTTGAACAGGATTAAGGAGGTATAAAAAAACCAATGGAGTGTTATTTGTCAGGGTGGGATGACAAATAACAGTCTGTAAATGAATGTACGGGAAGTAGTAGATAATCAACCGATGGGCTCTGCTTCAGTAGGAATGAAAGGATCACTTCTAATAATCAAAGTATTTCAAAGACTTTCTTGACTTGCTGGCTCGTCCTCACAATTTTTCGGCACCGTAAAAGCAGCTTCATCCCATGCCGTACCTATTGAACGCTTCGTCCAGATCTTCACAGTCACAGCAACACCTGTACTGGTAGATGTCACATTCACAGCAACACATGGGATCATCCGGCTCTGGAGGCTTCAGCTTCTCCCATTTCATAGTGACCCGCTAAAGATCCCACCGATGTTTAGCTACTTTAAAAGAAAATGCAATCATGAAAGCAGAGGCAAAAGCATATAGATAAAAATGTGTCATCTAAGTGGCTTAAAAAAAATCAGGAAGCAACGTTTCTTCCAAATAAAAATCTAAAAAAGCGTCACAATTACAAAAGACTGACTTCAGAAACCACCTACTTAGAAAACATTAATCACCTAAATTGATAGACACACATCTAACTTGACTGTTGGATAGCAAACTCTGTGCTTGTCATGTTCATTTGAGAAGGATGGCTAATGTTAAAAAAATAACGCTGAAAACGAAAGCTGTGAATTTCATTTTGGGTGTTGTCATGTCAAGGAGCTGAAACAAGAAGTGATCTTGTTTACACTACATTACTTTACGCGATACATTAGATAAAAATATATGTAATGTATAGCTGTTTTTTTCTGACAGAAAAAAAAAAGGTTACAGTGAGTGAATGGATTAAATGCATTCCAAGCTACTATCAGAAGATTAACTAGGTCTTGTTTAAAAACTAAAATAAAGCATAAACTTCAATTACTTCTGATCGCTTTCACATCCTGGGAGATTCAAATATAATTTGTTAAAACAAGGCCACTGTGTCTGCAGAGACTAGCTATCTGGGCCAGCAAACCTGAGACCCTAACACTCCGAGATGTCCTGGAGTTATTGTAGGTGCAATGTATTAAAAAAAAATACTCAGTGAAGAATGCATCCAAAACAAAAGGATAAATAATAAATATAGACCAGTTTTGAACAATTTCAAATCTGACTGCATCTAATGAAGATCAGTGCGAGTCGATTATATTTTAACGGCGTTGAAATGCCAAGGAAGACATTCACAAACAAATCAACAGTTTCTGTGTACTTACCTTTTGTTTCTGAGCAAAATGTAAAGCTGGACAGAGTTAGATTCACTTATTCCGAGTGTAAACGATGAGTGACGATGAAGAAACAAAAATGAGAAATGACCTCTTGTCACCAAGCTCCTTCTGTGAGTGATTGAAGGGAAAGATGAATAGAGCAGCCTAGTTTCTCATCAGTCATTTGTGTTGGAGAGAAAAAAAAAAGAAACTGGCATGTTTCAGCCCTGCCTGGTGGAGCAGCAGCAGCAGTGTGTCAGTGCAGGGAGATGGTTTCCATTGCTCGGATTCCCATGGAGGAAGTGTCCCAACAGAAGGCAGCTTTAATTCCTCTTGACAAGTGGTTTTAATATCATGTTGCATCTACCGGCTCACGTAACTTTGAATACTTTACAAGTCGTCCTCTGGCATACGCGGTCCCCTGTCAGTTGTCGTTTCAGATTTTAATTCTGGCATGCTTGGCAAATATGGAAGCCCCCCCGTACGGGTTTGGGCCGACCAGAAAGCCGGCGGAGCCTCAGCTGAGCAGGGGGGCAGTGGGGCTGGTCTCTGCTGAGGTGTTTGAAAGCTGCAACGGCAGCCCTGATGATCCACACCCGGCTGGATGAGGTGAGCATGAGGAACATGACAGGCACTCATACGATGAGAGAGTGATCGTTGATCCACGAGCAGCCCCACCCTCACGGATCACATTTCCTCCCACAAGATGTTTGACCTTGCAGCTCCCACATAGAAAACTATGTTGAGAGTGTTGGCGTGTGATCTGTGCTCTGGTGTGTGTGTATTCTTATACATTTTTGTGTGTGAATGTTTCGCTCGTCGCACCTCTTTTCACTTAAAGTGACAATGTGGTAAGTGACCCCTGCAGCGAAGTCGGCCTCTGATCATCCCCCTCCCTCCACCCTGCTCTGTGGTGTTTACAAGATGGTTCGGCTTCACGCTCGTAAACACCTCAGCGGTGAGCTTGCAAAACTATTCGTACCCCATTTAACTTTTTGACGTTTCATCACAATACAGCCACAAACTTTTATGGCTTAATTGTTTTTTTCATGTCGAAGTTACAGGGGACAGTCCAACAAAAGCACTGTGTCAGTTTAAATGGAAGTGAAATGCTGCATGTTCGCAAATCTCAAACAGTTGAAGACCAAAAACTCCTATGCGTTTTTATACTACCCCCCCTCACTGGATAATATGTCGAATCACCTTTTCTGACAGCTTTTTTTTTAGGGGGGAAGGGGGGTATGGTTGTTGCATCTAAAAACTTATGTCTTTGTCAGTTTTTATTTGGGAATCAGTTGTAGCTCAGTCAGACTGGATGGGAAGCATCTGTAATTTGTAAACATATATGTTTAACCTTTATCACGTTTTTAATTGGATTTAGATCTGGACTATGCCTTTCTAATAGCTGCTCTTTGGCCTCGGACAACCATTTATAGCTCTTGGTTTATGCTACGGTGGAAGGTAAAATTTTGTTCCTGTTGCTTCCAACAAGTTGTCTTGTCCAGTATTTGCCTCAATCCATCTTCTAATCAAGTTTGACAAGTTTACATAACCCTCATAAAAAAAAACATCCTCACAGCATGTAGAAAACCAAAGGAACTGCAAAGACATCGTCAAGTAAACAAGCAGATAACTGCAATTACCAAAATGTCAGTAGTTAAAAACAAGATGGCTGATTGGGGATAATGGCTTTAGTAACTGCAGCATTTGTCCATAAAAAAAAAAGTAATAAAGTTTTAAATTCCTGCACACTATGTCATGCTTTTGTTTGTTTAACAAATGAATTTCTCTATAGAATCTCTCAGGCCTTCACCAAACTGCTGGGTTTATACCGAGGTAATTTGAGATAGACTCTTTTTTTTTAAGCACCATGTCAGTGGATTTTATTTTGCAATATCAGAGTGAATGGAGCTTAATTTTAGATTTTATTGTTAATAAAAAAAACAAAAAAAAAAACGTGTAGTTTTCTTCCACTTCACAGCTGTGTTCTACTTTATGTTGGTCTATTGCATAAAATCTTGAGAAAATACACTGAAGTGGGGCTGTAACGTAGACTCTAAATAAAGTCAAGTGGTAAAAAGATACTTCGGCAAAACGCTGCATCCGTCTAGCTTTACATCACCACTGAACAGGGCAAAAGAGGAAGTATGGATCATAAGTGTTTAATGCAGGCCTCACTGTGTTAACAGGCAGCTGCATAAAAAAAGAGAAAGCACTTTGGTGCCTGGAGGATTGAGCTTCCTGGAAGCTACTAGAACAAATCAAAGTTATTAACTGGTCTCTATAAGAGACATTTTTCCATAATGTTTTCTAATTACTTCAATTTAGCAGCAGAACTACATGGTTTTCACAGGAGCAAACACATGATTTTTTATTTTATTTTTTTTTCTAATTTTCCCTCCATAACTTCCCCCACACAATCATTACAAACCAAAGAATCGGAGGTGGAGATGCAGGTGCATTACGACCTGCAGGCTGGTGTATTCTGAGCCCTTAATGTCTATATAAATGTGCGTCTAGACAAACTGAATCAATGCAGGCGAAAAGATGCTGCTCTTGGCTTTACGGGTTGCGCTTCCATTAGTCTTAATGGAGGCCGGAACCTGACATAACAGCTCTAAACCAATTTGGAAGATGCTATGCTGTGGCTCTGAAGCAGCAGAATGTGCTGAAGTCCACCGCTGAGATAAAATGTTTACTACTGTACAGTATAGTGCAAAGATCTAGATGCATGTTTCTTCTGTATTATCGGTTCTTATGATTGTTCACAAAGCTCTTGGAGAGTTTTTTTTTTTCTTTTTAATAGAACACACAAGCCTTTTTGAAGATTTCTTTCTCCTGATCTTCTCCTAGGATTTTTTTCCAGTGTTAGACCACGACAAGAGAGGGATCTTTGACCATTCCTTTCTGCACAATCTCTCTGGATCACAGAGTCCTGATTCCTCTCTCATGCCCTCTTCTCCTAATCTCACCCCACAGTTTACTAATGGATTTTAGATCTGAGAAGAAGAGCTTTAGATCTTTATTTCTCCTGATATTTCTGAGATTTTACCATTTCATGAACTCTAACAAGGTTTCTAGGTCCTTAAGAGGAGAAGGACCTTAGTTTCTCGAAATGAGTTTCCACTTTGATGTTAATGTTTTGATGATGATGGATTCAAAAAAGCAAAAACATCCAAGGTGGTGAGTATTTTTTTTTAGGGAATGCAGACATTGTCTCATTTGGTTTACTGATAAAGAAAGACAGCCACTGTCAATTAAATCTCATCAAACAGTGGCCTATTTTAAACAAATGCATGTGAAAAGCGAGTTCTTAATATGTTAAGCTACCGTGGAGGATTTTTCAAGTCACAGAGATATAAAAACTGTGTGTATGCCACCTAGTGGGAAGATCTGCAATATGTATTTGATCCCAAAAACAAGTTTGAACTTGTCTGAAAAAACATGGTGGTGATATTAATTACAACCTCCTCCTTCTTACAACTAGTTAATATTGATATTAACTGGAATGTGACAAACAAAACGCCACTTGAGACAAAGAGTGACTCCTGACTCAAAGGAATCAGTCGCTGCTGTTTTAGTTTGTGAACTACGACTGCAGATTTAAAGAAACTGAAAATACAAAACATCCACAACCTGATCCCATTTCTCAAAAACTCAAGAGAACGTGATAAAAATCTCACTTCAAAGACAAACTTGGAGGTATTTCTTTTGTATTTATTTTAAAGTACCACCAATATAACAGACACTTGTTTAAACACAAACTAAAAGATTATTTCATTATACATTTTTTACACATTGTATCAAGTGTAGAGTCCACACCACAATCACCCTCAAGAGGTAGGAGGCAAAAAGATTAAACCCCACTGACTGCACCCTGAATATTCTGTCCCTTTATTCATCTGCATGGCTAAAGTTGAGTTTTTAAAAAAAATCTGCACTTTGCACCATTTCAAGAAAAAAAAGAGACATCTTCATTTTCACTCTGATAAGAGTTTGATGCAAGTGCGACTGCTGATGAAAGCCCACAGGTTTTAACCTTTGGCCAGAAGCAGGCGTGAGAGTCTCTACAGAACACAGCAAATGTTCCAGCAGCAGGTTTTAAATCAAATCCAAAAGACCAAAACGAGATCAAGATGTATGATAGTCCTGGAATGTTTGAGGAGATGTAAACACAGACAGAATGTTCACACAAATGAGGAGGACAAACACAACGTGGGCCAACGATTCTGGGCTAAATGCTTCGGCTACTTTGGTGTAGAGACAAGAAACTGGAGGCTCATTCCTCGAGGGTCCGGAAGGCATTCTGCATGTCCTCCAGCAGCTGGGCATACTCTGCCTTGATCTTAGCTTCTCCATCTTTAACAGGGTCCTGAGGAAGACACACCACAACTTCGTGTTTCCCAATGTAGCTCCAAAAATACGTAACAAATCAAACAGAACTGAACGTACCTTGAACTTCATGGAGCTGACCCTGTACAGGATCTCGCCCATGTGCTCCTTGATCATGGCCCAGGTGATCTTGTTGTCGCTCTGAGCCGTGGACTCCACTGCGTGTCGGGCCATGTCGTAGAACGCAATCATGTTTGAGAGGACGCCGACGGTTTTGTAAAAGGGGCAGAACCTGCGTGTGGAGGCCGGAGGAATGTGTGAACCTCATCAGTTATGTAAGAATCGCATGAAGGAAACATTCGTAGACTTGTTCCCGCCGTTTCCAAGAAGATCAATTTGTCAGTTTATTTGTGTAGGACAAATCAGCAACAAGGCAGTTCAAAGTGCTTTATATAATAAAAACATTATACGGTCATCAAATATGAAACATCACCAAAATCATCAAGAATAATCATCAAATATATTGGTCAATGTTCCTTTTCTTATTAATCCAAGGAGGGTTTTTACCTTTGATTTGATCAGTATCTGTGCATCATTAGAAGATTTTTATATTTAAAAATAAAAAGTAAGCAACTTTAATCATGTTCAGAAGCACAGAAAAAGTATGGCACTCAATGGAAAAAAGGAAAAGGAACGTGAAATAACTTACTGGGATTAAAGGGTAACAATGATTTACATCATGCAAGTTCAGAAAAGTATTCAACTTGGAAAAAGTTGAATACTGTGCGTGGCAAAATAAGTACCCATAAAAATAAATGAAAGTAGGCGGTCTCACCTGTCGTAGGGGGTGTAGCCATTCTGCTGCAGGAAGTCATCCTTTATTAGCTTAGCTACTTCCAGAGTGATTTTATCAGTCTCAGCGAGAGAAGCCTGCAAACAAAACAAGATCTCGTTACGTTCACACTGTCAGCAGCCATAATTGCACTAAAGGGATTATGTATTGCTTCCCTTGCCACACAAGTTGCAATTCATAAATGATCAACCGTTTTTAATCTGAGATTTGGTCACATGTTCTTCCCTCTCGGTCCTCCTCACCTTGCCTACAAGCTGCACAATTTCAGCCAAGTCCTCCTCCTCCTGCAGGATCTCCTTCGCTTTTGTACGAAGCGGGACAAACTCTGGAAAGTGTTTGTCGTAATATTCATCCAGCGCTCGTGTGTACTTGCTGTAGCTGATTAGCCAGTTTACTGAAGGGAAGTGCTTTCTCTGAGCCAGCTTCTTGTCCAAGCCCCAGAAGACCTGGGAAGAACAAGCAACGTCTCACACACGTTGAATCAGAAAGAGGAGGAGGATCCACGACTGAGGCACCGTAACCGGCCGCGTACCTGAACTATTCCCAACGTGGCTGAAGTGACTGGATCTGAGAAGTCTCCACCAGGGGGCGACACACTAACAGGAACCACCAAATTAAAACAAGAGTCAGCCTGATGACTGATGCAATGCAGATCAGGACTTTATATCAGCTCAATGAAAAACTAGAGGTAAAGATGATCATTATAAACATGATGTCAAACGCTCCTTTTAACAAAATTTCTGATAAAAAAAATTAGTTTCTAGCAATCTAACATAACAACAGAAACATGGACTGACGCTCCAACGATGCTGACGCTGCCTTCTCGCTCTGGATTTCCCAGGCACTTCACACGTCCAGCGCGCTCGTAGAAGGAAGCCAGCCTGGCGCCCAGATAGGCAGGATAGCCGCTGTCTGCAAGCAGGAGCGTTCACATCGTCAGCGTTTTTAACAGTTCGCTAAAGATAGAGGCAATGCTACATTTTTCCTGGTCTTGGTTATCTATGTCGGACAGAGAGTCTCTGCACATGCAAATTAATAAATACCATATGACCAGTGAACTCACCTGCAGGCATTTCAGCCAGTCTTCCAGAAATTTCTCTCAGTGCCTCGGCCCATCGGGACGTTGAGTCAGCCATCATGCTCACATTGTAGCCCATATCTCTGAAGTACTCAGACAGCGTGATCCCTGCAGAGACGTGAACAATATTATTAAATCTAATGGGTTTTTGGTCTGCTAACCGTGAGCCACAATACACTTTTTAGACAATATCTGTATATTTAAATTATAAAAAAGAAACACACTTACACACACTTATCACTATCTGACTTTAAATATTACATTATCCAAAACTGTGCAACTTGGGTCAAGGGTTTCACGTATTTTTCCACAAGCAAAACTTTCTCCTACCGTTCTCCAGACGTAACACTGATCATAACGGTCAAACTCTTCAGTTTATAAGAACATGAGATATGTGTCCAAAAAGTGAAGTCCTTGTCTGTGAGCGCATTTGCAAACTGTGATCTTGCTTTTGAAGTGGTGGCTTCTACCTTCCTGCATGGCCTTTTAGCTCAAGTCGTTAAAGACTTACTTTATTAACGATGAAACTCTCGTACCAGCTTCAAACAAACACTACCTGCACAGGGACTTGTTTTGGAGGCGACATGCACACACCTGTATAGATGGAAGCCTCTCGAGCGGCCACAGGCATGTTGGACGTGTTCGCAACCAGTGCTGTTCTCTTCATGATGCTCTCAACTTTGCCATCAACTTCCATTGTAAGCTGTTGAGCAAAGGAAACGGTAACATTACGTCAGTTTATGTCGTCTTAACATGACTTAAGTGAGGACATTTCTGATCCACAGCCATCTAAAGGAAACCCAACACGTGTTCTATCATATTTAGTTCCCATTTGCTTTTGGTGATCCAGAGTGTTACTTCATATATCTTGCAGTATTGTGGCCACAAAAAAATAAAAATAAAAAATGTAGATGCTTTTTTCATATTCAACCAAGTGACAGTTTGCTTTTTATTCTTTGTCTGCAGAATCTCAAAATTTAAGGCTCAAAAGATAAAAACTATGAAGCAAACAAAAGAAATGCCATAAATGTAGCTACTGAAAACTGAAAGTGGCACATTTTTCTGAGTTTAAGAAGTCTAAAAAGTGTTCCAGTCACAGAAATTACACATTAAAATGTAAAAGTTGCTCCACCAACCTCTGGGAAATCCCGCAGCACTTCAGACATTTCATTGCCACGTTCCCCACAGCCCACATAGATGATGACGTCACTGTTGGAGTACTTTGACAGCGACTGCGAGATCACGGTCTTTCCGCACCCGAAGGCTCCAGGGATAGCAGTGGTGCCACCTTGTACACATCTATGAAAAGTAAGAATCATGCAGGTGTAAACAGTTGACAAATAAATATTTATATAACCAGTTAAAGTGATTAATTGTGACATAAATCAATATCCAAAGAAGCTCTCACGGGAAAAGGGCATCAAGAACTCTCTGTCCAGTCAGCAGTGGATGATTGGCAGGTAGTTTCTCTGTTACCGGCCGGATTTGTCGTACTGGCCACACCTGGACCATGGTAAACTTCTCCTTTACTCCTTCGAATTCAAGCTCCAAAACAACATCCTACATGCATAAGAAGAAGATCAAATTGAAACAAATACATCATTTATTTCAAAAGCTCTGAAGTGCATTCAGCTTTATGAGCAGCACTCACAGAAAGGTCGTAGTTCCCAGGTGGGGCCAGGTAGGTGACAGTGCCTCTGTTTCGAGGTGGAAGCATGAGTTTGTGCTTAATTAAGGAGTTTTCAAACACAGTCCCGTAAATATCTCCGCCTGTGATGTGACTGCCAACCTATAGCAGGGAAAAAGAATAAAAAATGAGTCAGACTAGTTGAGAAATAGTCATTAAATCCAAAGTAGTACTGGGAAGATTTCCCACCCGAAGGCTCTGGCCGGGAGAAAACTCCCATTTGATGTCTCTGTTAAGAGCGCCGATATTTACTCCTCGCGGGATGTAGATACTTTGGGTCAGATCATTAATGTCTTTTAGAGGACGTTGGATACCGTCAAAGATGGAGCCCATGATTCCCGGCCCCAGCTCTACGGAAAGGGGTTTCCCCGTTCGGAGGACGGGGTCACCGACAGACACACCAGCTGGAGCATAGAGTTAAAGAAAAAAAAAAAAAAAACACACCCACAAAGCCAAGGTGATCGCAAGATGCTTTTAACACCATTCCATATGTTCCTTACTAAAAGCTGTAAACAGACCAGTGAAATTTAATATAATAGGAGGTTTTGTGGCAGTAGAAAGGATACAGGTCTCTTCATACACCTGGATAGTCGCCATGTCACCCTCTAAACGGATGATTTCTCCAACCAGCTCGCTGTGGCCGACACGAACCAGCTCATACATGGCAGCTCCAGCCATGGCAGTGGCCGTCACCACTGTCAGTTGCAGAAGCAGGAATGAAAAAACAAAAAATATTCACAAAAGAACAAAAAATAATAAAAAAAAAATCTATTTCTACGTCTACCAGGATTCCCGCTTAAGTTTTTATATTTTAAATAACACAAAAACGTAAACTAATCCAACTGATCACTGGATTAAAATCCAACAGTTTTATGGTCATATTAAAAAGGATTATTTAAGCCTGGTTATTATATTTGCTTTTGATAAATAACTTGTAGCAGAATTATTAGACAAAACACAGCTACTCTTTATGACACCATTGTAATCGTGTTTGGAAAACTGGGCAGACCTGGTCCTGAAACTCCATGAACATAGCCGAACTGGCTTTCTCTCTCCTCATCCTGGATCTTAGGAAGCTTTGACGTGTCCATGGTTTAATTTACGTCCTGCAAAGAAACCCGGGGAGGTCAAGAGATGACAAAGTTTATTTAATATGACACACTCAGACAACACCTTTACATCATTTAAAATATGGTAAAGAAAGTCATGCTAAGTACGGGGAGGCTGAAGTCACACAGTATCTGATCACTTGTTTCATTTTTTTTTTACTCATAGTACAGAATAGCAGAAGGATTGAACAGCTAAACTTCTGGAGTGTCTGAAAAATGAATAAACAAGTTAAGCAGATCACAAACTAGCCTTAAAGGACATATGGCTGTCTCATGTTTTGACTTGAAAGCTGATTTGTGCGTGAACGAGTCAGGTGACAAGCTAGCAGAGTCCCGAGACTCATCACAGTCACAGATACTCAGATAAAACTAATTTACACAGCGCTGGGGTAACACATCACACAACGCTTGACGAAAGACAAACATATCTGTGAAACTCTCACCAAATAACGCCAACATGAGAATGTTACCTTAAACTGATATGAAGTTATGCCCAGGTTTGTCTCTGCTGTCGCAAGATAAGGAGGAGCTTCCCTGTGCTAATCACCTGCAAAGCACCGGGCTGTCACGGGAAGAAAACGTCTCCATTTTGGCTCAAGCAGCTTCGTATTTCCTCCAATAGTGCTGGCTGCGTCTTGAGCCAATATGGCGTCTGAAGATAAGCAGTTTCTCACCCTGTGAAGTTCCGTCTGTCCACTCACGTATCACAGACGCATTACTGACCTCTGCTGGACAGAAGTGAAAACGCACATAACTTACAGTGCCTGTAAATGATATTCAATAAAAAAACAAACAAAACATAATGAGCTGAAGAACAGAGTTAAAAAAACAACAACAAAAAAATCAAGAAAGATGTGCATTTAAAAGATGTAATATTAATTTAAGGATGTGGGGAAACGGTTTTGGATTGATGATGAGAAGGTGTTAAAACTACATAGAAAGAGAAACAAAATAAAATTTACATTCATTAAAAATGGCTAGTGTAAAAATGAACCATTATCTGAGTGAGATACATAATAATAATAATAATAATAATAATAATAATAATAATAATAATAATAATCAATATAAAGCTGCTTAACTGTTGGGAGGGCCAAAAAAGAGAGAAAAGGGTAGAGAAAGATGGAGTGAAGGACAAGAAATTCTCATAAACTCGTTTATAAAATATTTATTGGTATTTAATTATTTTTCCAAAACACTTCAGAACAAACATGCACAGAAACATTTAATGGAGCGTTATATTTTATACATACAATAATGAACATATAAACACCTATTTCTGTAAAATTTAGATGGATTTGATCACACACACATTTAAACTTGTAACATTGACAGCGCCTCTAGTCTGTACAAGTGTTCAGTTTCCTGTTACCAAGGCTGCGGCACAGAAAGAGACCATGACTGGACATGGATGACAGCCAGACATGGCATGTATTATTTATATTGGTGTTTACTTTCCTGCTGAGGATTTTCAAGATTTATTTAGTTAAAAAAATGGGTCTGATGATTATAAACTTATAATTCTCATTGATAAGATAAGCTTTTTTTTTATATCGGTTTTGATTTAGAAGACATTGGAATAAAAGACAAACATAAAATTTTTTTTAGCTATAAATCACACATAATTTTGTCTTTTACATGCAGAAGACGTAAATATTCATCTAATTCATGCATTTTGCTAGAGGTGCAAAATAAGCATGTGAGATAAATAGCTCTGTCTACACTAGATGGAGCCAAACAAGTTCAAGCACAATTCAATTTCCTTTTTTAGAGGCTTCCCAAAAAGTACATATAAATCACATGCTTCAGCTTATGCAGGGTCAGTCTGACCAGTCATTTTCTTCAAACTCAGAATCATCCTCAGAGTCACTGTATTCAACTGCAATGCGTCGGGACAGGATGGTGGCCACATCGTTCCCCACGGGCTCCCTCTTGTTCTGCTGCTCTTGCTGCTCTTGAACTTTCTTTAGCTGGATGCCTAACAATAGAAGAAAACATTAGCACACCTTAAATCAGCAAACCTCTTTCACAAAATGACATCAGAGAAGCCATGCTCACCCATCCGAATGGCTGACAGCAGATCACTTCTGGCATCTTTAACCGGTTTGGTTTCATTGCGTCTTGGTGGGTGTGAGGGCGCGGCTGGGGGAGGCAGAGGTGGAGGAGGGGGACCCGGAGGTGGAGGCGCCATATGTGGCCCCGGAGGAGGCACCGGCGGCAGTGGGTAACCTGGTCCGATGTGCACAGCTCCATTATTCAGTGGTGGTGGTGGAAAGCCAAATGCAGTCTGGGAGGATGGGATGGGTGGGCCTTGGGGGGGAGGAGGAGGAGGAATGGAGCTGTTCAAAGGTAAGAAGATTAAGATTAGAGCCACAAACCTCAGCAGTATGAAGTTACATTTTGAAACTAGCTTATTTTGGGGGCAAAGAGTGCAATCACATACACTCTTTGCGGGCATGAATGTCATATTAATTTGGGGCTTTAAACTAGTTTATTTAAATAATTTTTTTCAAAGTTGTATGATAATTCAAAATACAACGTGGGTGATTTTTAACATGGGTGATTTTTGTGGAACATTTCTTAAACCCACCAACAAGATATAATTAGATTAGATTTTTTTAACCATTTCTGATAAGAGTAGTAAGTTTATTTAATCTGGTTTATTTCCTAAGAGTAGTAAGTTTATTTAATCTGGTTTATTTCCTAAGAGTAGTAAATTTATTTAATCTGGTTTATTTCCTAAGAGTAGTAAATTTATTTAATCTGGTTTATTTCCACTCCTTTCATTTTCAAGCTATTCCAGAAGCTTGTTGTTAAGCTAATTTATTTTTACGTGCACTGTGCCTATTTTAATTACCCAGCTACTCATCTGAGCTGCTCTTTGCAGGATCCCCAACTTGTCACCCTTAGATGAAAAGGAATTGGTTCAGTTATTTAAAAACAACCCAGTTAATGATAACTCAAGCCTATCATTACCTGAACACAAGAGTCACTATTGAAACATTTGAAACCTTTGGTCAACATAGATTTAGATGTTATTGGTGAGAAAAAAAAAGCTCCCACTCGAAAATCTACACTTTGAAAGTTAGCTGGCATTTGCACCTGCCCACATGAATAAGTTAAGTATTTGCTCAAAAACAGTTTCTTTGTCAAAAGCGATGAAGACTGAGCCGTCCGACCACAATGACAAATAGGAATCAAGTGAAGCATTAAAATGTAAAATGCTTTACCAGCAATAAAGCAAGGAGTTGGCAGTAACATGCTGAGGGTCTGTTACATTTCCAGTTGTAGTGGTGCATTGCAAGAATATTGAAGGAGAAGAATGACTATCTACATGTGGTGAGTTAACCTCAAATCAACAGCTAAACTGAGAAATCTGCACCCATATCGATGTTTTATAAAATATCAAACACACATCAAAACAAATTTAAGAATGGACATGGCATGCAAACATTAAACTTTTGCATCGGCCCTGATTTCAACTTGACATGTTTGCTATTCCCTGAATGCACACTACCACAAAACTCTGTAGGATGAATTCATCCACCACAAAAACATGCCAGGACACGACAGAACAACGTGAAAATATGAGCTGGAAATAATGTGTTTTCACTTTCACCTACTCCTTTCCACACATTTTGGTTTGCATGTCTGATCAATTTTGTTAATCTGACATCCAACAAATTAATCTGATATTCCTGCTGATGACGCGTCTAGCTCCTGAACAGCACAACACGTACGTGCAGTCTGCAGCCAGACATGCAGAACCGTTTAATCTGTCTGCAATGCGGGGCTCTGCTGCAGCATAAGTTGCTCTCTTGTAGTTGACATCGATGCTGTGGTATTCGTGCTCCACAGGTGGTGAGGGATGTGCGTTTCCTGGGATGTAATCATGGGACCTGGCATAGTTGCAAACAGCGTGAGCAGGTACTGGAGGGATTGGGTAGTCCAGAAGGTCAGGCCTGGATAAACAATGACAGTGAGGGAGATTATGATGCAGATGCCTTTGCATATCCAGATGGTCCCTCTTTTTTCCCCAAAAAAATGCCATATCACAAGTACAAAACAGAAGGGATGAAAAACGCTAACATGCTGTGTAGGATGTTGAAAAGTATCCAGTTTCACTCTGCATTTCTGGAATTTTTCACTCATAACTTAAGTGAACATTTATTTTAAATCCTACAGCGTTAACATGAATGGGGTTTTTTTTGGAATGGATTTAAGTGATAATGAACATTTAGAATAGTTAAAACTAAGCCTGTCACATAAAAGCAATAAATTATCATGATAAATTGAATACTGCTCAATAATTTTCCATTTGCATGACTGTTAGTCTCATTTCTGTCAATCTTTCTATCAAAGACTGGACGACAAAAGGTTTCAGTCTGGTGCGTTCCCTTTTTTCGAACAGCAATTTGGTTTACAGAGTCTTTAGTATCCACTTCATTTGTTGCTTCAAGTGTTTTATTTATTCTGGATATTTAAAATATGACAATGGTGTAATAGTTTCCAGTTATTATTTTTTTTTCAAGGTGATATTTTATAGAATATATATGTATACATATTATCTCCTTTGAAGGATATAATCCCAAAAAATCACTGAATAAATCTGGTGAAATCCCTACACAAAAGAAACAAGATTTAAAACCCATCCTACATGAGGTGCTGTATTAAATACAGATCTGATTATGATGAGGGATTTATTGCATGGGTTCAGAAGCCTTTCGAAAACATTTAATTTGTGCAAATACAAAATAAAGGAAAGGATTGACTGAAAGAAATCAAAACTGGTTTTCGTGCGTGTATTTAAGGTAACAGTGCATAAATGTTTATATCACCAGATATAATAAAAAACTTTTTTTTTTTTCAGGATGAAAAACATCGTTTGTCATTTATAAAAAGCCTCTGCAACAAGAAACATTTGGCACAATGTAAAATGAAGTAAAATGCAACCGTGAATTTGATTTTTCACACTTGCAGCATCTCGTCTCCTGAATTATTTCAAATGCGTTGCATCAAACTGAAAGGATTCGGAAAGAAAGGAAAATAACAGTTTGAGTTTCAAAAGTTAAATGTACTATTCTTTAAACTATAACGTCAACAAATCTGCATCTTTATCTTTAAAAAAGTAAAATTACACCACACAGAAAACTGAACACAACCAACATTGAAATAATGTAAGAAGATGAATAAAATCCTTTCTTTTTAAAATCACAAACTTGTTTGAAAAATGGAAGGAAAAGGGAACCCTTGCCTGCCATCAGGAGAGAGAGAGCCTTCTGACGATGCTCCTCGTCGAAGGGTTTTTGGATGGCGGTGATCTGGACGGAGCTCTTTATCAAAAGCCATAATGTTCCACTCTTGTCTGCGGTTTCGCGCCTTCCTCACCTTCTTCACCTCCCGCTGGAGGGTGCTGCTCTCCATGCTCCTCTTCTGTTCCTTTGAAAGAGTAATTTAAAGACAAAGGAGTGAATATTTCCTCAAAACGTAAAACACATGAACAGAGCTCTAAATGCTGTTACCCGTTGTCTCCGCCTTTCTTTCCTCTTGTCCTCGGTGTCCTGAAGCATCTTCTCCTTCCAAAGATCAAAAAAGTACGACGGGTCCGAGTAGAATTTCATTGCGTCAGTGGAGTCCTCCCTGTAGTGTATCGAATAAAACAGTTTGCAAAGACTGAAAATATAAAGTGAAAGTGACGGTTGGCGTGGAACACGTGCAGAACCTGTAAGCCGTGAGGGCACCAAGAGGGGGAGGCCTGTCACAGCCCTCATACATTTCAGCAACAGAACTGGGAGTGCTGCCTTTGGACAAAACCTCCTGGTCCTGGACCGCAGCGCCTCGATAGGCCTTCCTCATGTTTATGTCCTGGAGAGACACTGTGGAGCAGCAAGAGCAGAGGTAGAAGTCTGTTAAAAATCAGCAACAGTAGGAAAAAGCGTAGGTTTTCAGTGAACTGACCTTCCTCCACGCTGGAGTCCAGTTGGGTGACTTTGACTGCCAAGCGGTCAATACGGTCCTGCAGAGAGTTTGCACGACTGTAAAATGTGTTGGCCTCGTTAAAAAGCTCCCCAAACACGTTTTCTGCATGCTTACCTGCAACAGAAACACAAGGAAGGGAAAAAGGTATTGAATTACTTCTTATGCAAACTGTGTCATGCTCTGTGGGCTGTTTGCATGCTGCCACTATCACAGCACCGATCCACTTAGTGTGAAAGCTATCCTTAGACTGTCAGTGTTTAGGTCCCCACCCACCTACTCTCCATCTTATCTGCCTGTTGGACAGAGCTTTACGGTAAGCTGTAAGCCTGAGTTACTTCACTTAATCCACACACACAGAAACACACACACACACGCACACGCACACACACACACACACACTGTGATCAGGCAAGCCATGGACCAGATGTCCATGAGAGAATTTGCCCCGTCTAAATATTTCTTTCTTAATCCGTCATATTGCAAAGGGGCAACCCTCACAGCAGAAAAATGTCCCTGCTACCAGAATTGGGTGATAACTAGTTACAATATTGTCACTACGTTGTACTTTTTACTTTTACTTGAAGATTTTGTTGCTCTTACTTGAGAGACGTTTGTGGATTCTCTACCCACTGAATGAAAAAGAAACACGTTTTAACCAAAAATGCACCAGACACAGACACACACCCGCAGTTTTTGTTAAAATTTCCTAAGGTTTTTTTTTTTTTTTTTAGGAAGAAACTGATTTAGAGAACAATTCATGTCCACTTAACTTTGTACTTTGGTCTGTTTGATTATGTAATTTTGAAATATTAAATGATTGATAATTTGATCAGTTACTCTGTACTTTAGTAGACTTTTTACCAAATACTTTTTAACTCTTACTTGATAAATTTCTTGGGTGGCTACTTTTTACGTTTACTCTAATAAAAAGTAGCCACCAGCCAGGTGGCGCTAGCCTTACTTGATGATAATTTTTGTGTACTCCGCCCATCTCTGTCTGCTACATACTCTGGGTTACATCCAATACGAGTCATCAGTGTCCATTACTAGATAAAAACCGTCAAGTCCTCCAGCAAATTTCATTTTGCATCTTGTTGGTCGACAGTCTATGATTTTCTGCATTTTTAGCTTTCATTGCCACTCAGAGCAATGCAATACCAGGAAGATGGTACATTACGTGTAGGGTATGATCTATAATGTATGTAGTTTTCCTGTTTTGTGTGTTTGGAACTTGTATGCAAACATATAACATTAAAGACAAACTTGATTAGAAGTTCCAGGTTGTGTTTCTGAGACATAAACAATCCTGGAAATCCACTAATTCAAGGTCAAGATGGCCTCTGAACATATATTGTTAGCATCTGGGACCTTACTCAGACAGCTGAGCTGACGGATGATGGCAGACAGCGAGTTATTTGTCACACATTCCAGCTCGTTGCCAATCCCATCAGGCACTGCACCTTGGCACAGGTGACGAGGGTCGATGTTTCTCTTGATCAGAGGCATGACCCCTTCTCACATCTCGACGACTGCCTGGTGGGGATGGAAAGGAGGGAAAAGTCAGCTCTCCAGACAAAAACCTGCGGAGGAGGTTTTGTATTTATAACATCTATGTTCTTTGTGGAAAAAAACAAAAAGTGTTTTGGCACAATTTGCTTTTTTTTCAGTAAAACAATAATCACTTATTGTACATGCAGCTTGTAAATGCACCCAATGAAACGATTCATTTGCAAACAAAAGTAAGATAATGTAAGTAAATCGACCTTGAAACTATGTAAGTCAAATGTTTAATACACGAATACATCCAAGTTTATTCCACATTACCTATAGTTTTTTGCTAGAGATTTAAAGTTTTAATCAACATCCACTGAGTCATTTTGACCCATTAGCCTTGAGTGGGGTCAAAATCAAGGTTAATGATTTTTGACTTATGCAGTTTTGCATATACTGCATAAGTTTAACAACTGCAGTTTGGCTATTGCTTCCTGACAATTAATACTTTTTACTTGATGAATGTCAGACAAATATTGTGAATTTGAACACACAAACATTTCTTATATAAGGAATACAAACATGGTGGTTCATAGATGCACCTTAAGAAAAATTATCAGCCATAATGCTAATGTTCAAGCAGTTCTCTGAGCTCTTACTGAAAATTCCTCATTTTTAGATTGTTTTTTAGATTAACAGAAAAATGTAAAGTTTCTTTGTCTCTCCAGATTCAAACAATTATGAATTATTGAAATATAATTTTATGATTTCATAAAAATCTATGGAAGGTAAGACATTTTTTTGTACTTAAAAAAATAAATATTTATTTTTCTTGTTTGTCCTTAATAAAATAAGGTTGATTAATGCAAGATTTTTTTCAAAAGAATTTGAAAACATGATTTTTATTGTATAAAAAATTTCAGATTTTACACACAAAAATATCAATGAACAAACAAACTTCCTTTTTTTTTGAAAATACGTTATGATGATAATATTTAATATGATATTTTTATGTTTCCATCTTTTTTCCCTTTTTCTGTTATACTTGCTTTTTATATCTATTCTATTCTATTCTATTCTATTCTATTCTATTCTATTCTATTCTATTCTATCCTATTCTAAATAATATAAAATGTCAGCTTGCTTTTTTCTGTTAAGCTTATTTACAAAGCTCCCAAAACTTTCACTCACATTTCTTAAGTGTAGTAGTTATTACATCTCCCTGACTTTCAAAAACACACAACTAGCTAACTATTTGAACACTTTTAGTCAAAGGAGCTCTTCAACAACAAGACTTCCTACCGGTGAACTGCTGACATTTGCCTCTATCCTGGAAAAGTATTCTCGATGGGCCAGATTGTGGAGGGCTGTTTATCCTGTTTTCTATCATCAAGCGAGGAAACAACTGTTAGAGGAAGAGCTGTTTCAGCCGAGTCAAAGGAACCATCCAATATGTGAACAGCAATAGTCGTCCTCTGCAGCACAATTCACCAACAATAAATCCCCACGTCCAAATAACAGCATGAGCCAGGAGAGGATTACCCAGTAGATTTACTCCCAGCGTCCAATCACAGGCGTCACGGCTGGCCATGTTGCATCCAGCTTCATTACAGGATGTATTAGTAGTTTTTATATATAGCATAGTAATGCAATCTATGAATTTAAGGGCACGGAGCAACTCAATATTTTTACATAACACATGAAATGAAGTTGGGATCTACTTGTGGTACTGCTATTATTTCTACTGCTGCATGCAATAGAACTTTGTCACAACCAATTATCCGATTTAACATATAACATATGAAACATAAAAGGTTTTGACTTCAGTACTTCACATTGTGGGACCTTCAAATCTTTCTGCTGTCTTTGCAGGAGCAGCAGGTTGTCGCTCTAATCTGGTCTATTATCATCTCAGTGGGAATGACCTGGATAAATAAAGAAACCAGACACTTTTAGTCTGATTTAGGAGTCTGCCTTCCCTCACATCTGGCTCATGCTATATCCTTCTGTATGTAGGATTTGCAAAACATGACCCTTAAAACCTATTTTAGTTAAGATGGCAAGGACAATTATTAACTTGAAAAAATAGTTTAGCTGTGTATTTTCACCTTTTAAAAAAATAAACATGCATGTAGTATCTTAATTAAACAAACCTAATCTGAATGTTGATAATATCTATTAAATATTAGATAAATGAATTATTTAAAGATAATAAATAACAGCGATACTGAAATTGTCCTTTGCTTTCTATCTTCCTTTCTGTGTTTGTTTCCTTCTTTCTTTTTGTTTTCAATTAGACCTTTTCATTTAATGTAATGCAAGTTTCTAAATTTTACTGACGAACAAAACAAGCACAGACACATTTCAAGTTGAGCTGCAGTTGCCATGGCAACATATGGTTACCACTGAAAAACTCCAACTGTTAATTTTTTGGTCCAGTGGTTTACAGGTGAGATGAAGTCAAATATATAAGGAGGTAGGTAATACCTTTTCTATTATTTTTGATATCAAAATGATGTTTTTTCTGATTAATATGTATGTCCATTGACAGGTGGGCCTCGATTAAATTGATTTTGCAGTTTGTGACAATTGTGAATCCGGCAAAAGCTGCTCAAAGATGGACTGCGGCTCAAACGGTGAAACAAGCAGTGTTTTTATTATGTTTGCATGAAATGATGTACTTTTCTTGAATCCTGTAATCCTTTTTAACATTTATAGACGTTTCAGAGGGTAGTTTGAAGAAGCATTAGTTAATGTTTTAGACTAAACAAGATTTCTACCACAGCACCCCACCTGAAAGATCCGATAATGGAAATGTATCTGGGAAAGGAGAGGAGAATCTCAACCCTAAACATACCGTCGGTAGAGTTTTGGACTACGCTGCCAAGTAAGTGCAGAGAGAGTAATCGAGAGCAAAGTAAACTGTTGCATGTCAAAGAAATGGCACTAATGTGCCTCTCTCTCTTTTGTTCTTGAAAGATTCTCTGACAGGCCGAAATGAGTTCACAGATTACAAAGAAAGGAAAGTAGAGATGAGGGTAACTGAAAAAAAAAAAAAAAAACTTCTATTAAAACACAAAATAACCTCAAAAATGAATCAAACAGATAAGCCCAATACAGTAGAAAACATGTGTTGAATGAAATCCAACCTGAACTCTCTGTAATAGGGTTTTAAATAAAAAACAAAGTCTTAGCTTTTATGTTATGGAGTCAAAATCAATGTAATGCATAACCTGAAAGATTTATATCAATATCTTGATTCAAGCTCACATTTGATGTATTTCAAAGTTTTATAAAATAAATGCATTCGTCACATTCGCATTAAAGCCAGCAAGAACCCCTTTCCCCCTAAAAAAAAACTAGCTTTAATGGAAAACAACTCCTAACTGGCCTCAGCAATGATTCTGCGCCTTCTCCTGCTTGTCATTAAACACATTAAATGCTGATTTTGCTGACATCCACATGTCCTCAGAATGAACTGGCAAACCTTAAGAAAAAGATAAATGACGTTGAGAAACTCATCAGGCCACTGGAGACAGAAGTGAAATGCAATCAACATTTCTGTGAGCGAGAACTGAACCACATGAGGAAGTTCATCACACGAATTGAAAGAAAACCCATTGATGCAAAAAACCTGTGAGTAACAAATCTTTTGTTGGTACCATGCAATGTTTTTTCAAGATTTGCAGAAACTGTGACCATTGTTAATGTTCGACAACAGATTTGAAAATGCCATCAAGTCCAAACAGGAGAGCAGAGGTGCACTGGTGAAGCGTTTGGAGGAGGTGATGGCTGCGAAAAGGTAGAGATGAGTAACTTTTACATTTTTATTTTTTATTTTCTAGAATTCTTGCTTTAAACAGATGCAATCTCCCGTGTGTGATTCTAAATCTGGTCTTTCCTCTTTGAAGTGAATTTGAAAGGGTTGAGCATATCCTCAATAGACATAAGTGTTACGCAAACGTATTGTTCAATCTTGCACCTCAAGAGTGGCAGGAAGCCAAGGAAGCTGAAATATTGAAAGCTAAAGAAGCTAAGAAGGAGCACAGCACCGAGCCTGAAGAAACTGCAGACAGCAAAAGTAAACGTTTTCTTTTTTTTTTTTACTTGTGCTAATTACCTTCCTTATTGGTGATAAAAACACTAGCGTTCCCAAACTTGTTGTAAATGTGTTATATCAGTGATTCTTGAGAATAGGGACAAAACAGGTCCTATGGATAAAGCATGAAATTTGAATAAAATATACACAAAATATATTTTTTTCAAATATCTAACTAAACTAACCTGGGTCATGTGAGCACAACAATGTATATTTTTCTTTCTTTTGCTGAATATTTTTTTATTTTAAACATTGTAGTCGGTGGATGATGCCTGTAAAAGCCCTTGTCCAGGAGCAGAATTCAACACATTCTTATAGTTTAAAACAATTAAAGAAATACTAAAATTATATATTATGACAATTAAGTATAAGTAGTCATATAAATAATTATAAAAGTATCGATAAATTGAATTAAAAATAATTTTTAGATATTTTCCAACTCCGTTGAAATTTGTCCTTAGTTTTTGTCAACACCGTCAGAAATGAAAAGAATGTAAAAAAAATCAGGCATTATTGGGGGCACCAGAACTTCTGAGGACCCCATGACGTTGTCTTTTCTCTTCCTTTGCTAGGAGGGCTAGTTAGCTCCGGTTAGCTTAAGTTATTCTTTAGTTTTTTCTTCTGTTTTATTCCTAAGTTGTTTGTCACAACCATGATGTGTCAACTCCATAACTGACAATTTACAAAACTTTGATGAAATTTTGCGAAATAAAAGCTTAATTTTGGTAAACTGTAAAGATTTCATGGACCTGACGAGCTACAATATGGCCTCCTTCAGAATAACATCATATAAATTGAGGTAGTTTGGCATTTCGTCAACTCCGTCAGATGTCAACTCCGTCAGAGTTTTTCTGACTCTTTCAGTGAAATTGTTGTCAAATCTCACTTAATTGCGCAACTAATTCATTTTAATGTATTTTACATGAATTGCATTACTTCACATGTACCAAGTTTTTCATTTTACTCACTAGTTTGTCACCACCTTCAGTTCTGTGTCAACTCCGTCATGCACTGTCAACTCCATCAGATGGACTTTTTCTTGTTTTTTGTTTTAAATAATATTTATTTTATTTCTTGAGAAGCATTTGTCTGTAAATTGAGTAAAAATATCACTAATGGGGTATTTTAAAAATCATTTTAGATTTATTTTTGTCAGATGGTGATGACAAAGTTCTGGGTCAGGTCGATTAAAAATGTAATTTTTAAAAATAAATTCGCAACTGGGAGCCTGTACCTTAGCATCTTCATATTTTCTAAACATTATTTGTCATATTTGCACACATAAGGTTGAGAAATAATTTTAAAAAAATATGGGAAAATTAAAACCCATTTTGTCCCTATTCTCAAGAATCACTGATATACGTCTAGTTTTTGTTTTTCAAGTTCAAATGATGCAATCCGCTAAAGTAAAAATTTTGAGGTTTCATTATACACACCCAACTATACACACCCAACAAATTTTTAAGACGCACGCCGGAAAACAGTAACCAAAAGAAAAGAGGGATTGGCGCCATCTAGTGGGTATAAAATAAGAACAAAAACTCCTGACAATCGATATAAAACAACTAGTTTTTCTCTTCAAGAATAAATGTGTGGATTCTTGTGTAGCTTAATTTCTTTAGGCTGATTTCAAAACCTGACACAACAATTTTAAATTTTGTTCAGCAAATGTTCTCTGGCAAATAACACACTGCTAAATAGACTCGAAAATAGTAGCAAAAAGTATCCCTAAATTCTCCTAAGGGTTAACTTTGCAAGTACATTTGGGAAAATTATTTGTACATATATTGATTTGAAGTCTATGAGGATCCCTGAACTAGGAATGAAAATCTCTTCAGACATCAAATGTTCTTCAAGGCTCAAAGTAAAGAACAAAGTACAAACAATGTTGTATTTTCTTTGCCGCACAACAAATAATTGTTGTACATCTGATGCTAATTTAGGTGTGGAAGCAGATCCGACATGCAGTTCAGATAAAACCCTGCCTTCAGAGTCCACGCCGTCCACGTCACAGACAGACACACAGTAAGTTAACACAGTTAATCAACTTGTTTAAGTTGTTATGAATCTCTGCTTCCACACCTATAAGCTAGAGTATACAGTCACATTTATCATCGTTGTGAATCAAAAACAACAAAGAAGTTAATTATTCAGGGCTTAAAGTAAAGCCTTACTGAGACAAAGTTTTCATATCTGGTACATGCTGTTAATTAAGAAAAGGATATTTGCATAAAAGCAAAATTTAAAGCAGAAAGTGCACAGCAAAATTATATACATTTATTATTAGAATGAATTCAGTATAAGACTGAGTAGTATTCTTCGAATTATATTACAATATAAAAAGGCAGCTCATTTAAACAAATAAATCCATTGTTATCATTAGTGGTAGTAATTAGTGTCATTCAGTAATCGTGAACAAAGTGTTTTAACAATATTATTATTGTAAGGAGTTCTTAAAATAATTATATAATTTTTAAACATCTAAAAATTAGAAGTCTAAACATTAGACATCTAATTTTTAAACATTTTAGAAATTATGGTATGTATTATGTATTGTGTTTTAAAATCAGAGCATCAAAATTGGAACCAGGAGGAGGCTTAAGTAATATTACCATATTTTCACAGCATGATAATTAAAATTTTTGCCTCACTATCTTTCAAATGGTGAGGCACATTTATAAGCTCCACTTATTTACTATAATTTTTACTGGCTGATTTTTTATTTTATTTTTTTTTTCTTTCATCAATTTGATTTCTTTTGCATTTTCAGATCAACAGATTCAGCTGTGCCTGATGACAGCGACGGCGACGGTGACGAGGTCATTTACAACCTAAATCGAAGCTCAAAACAGAAACACTTGCTGTTTTTCATTGTTCAGTGATGCAGTTTGGTTTTCCTCCCCTTCTCTTTGCAGAGGATAGTCGAGATCTACTTCTCTGATCCTTTTGAGGTTGTGGTTTTACCATCGGAGTTAACCGACCAGATCCTTTCTCTGATAGAGAACGCCACTGAAATGGATAAAACACTGGAGCAGACCTTGGAGACCATCGAACTTAAAATGTGAGAATGTGAACGTTTTACTTCAAAGAAGAGGCATAGGACAGTGGCGTGTGGTGACATGTTAATTTAAACCAAATGGCAAGCAGATGATAGATATGAAAGACACACAACTCCAAAATCTGCCTTCTATTTGTGAAGGGCAGAGGATGTGAAGAAAATAGCACAGCAAGAAAGCAACTTGGAGAGCAGAATTGAAATGGAAAGGAAGAGAGCCGTGGTGCTCAGAAAGCAGGTTCAGCTCCATAACTCATTAGAAGCAAAAGACGAGGTAAAGAATCAGCATGGGGGGTTTAGAGCGCTGCAAAAAAATAAAATAAAAATGTCCTGTCAATGTCAAGTATAACTCTCTTCTTGTTTATCACAGGATATTCTGTTAGAAGTTCTGAGTAAGAAGGTAACAGAAGTTTACCTTTGCTGCTTCGAGAACCGGCTTACCAAACAAGCAACTTTGGAAAAGCTCTGCCTTGTTGAGCACCGTATGAACCTGTTGCTGCAGCAAATTGAGAAAATCCCTAGAGATATGTTTGAGACACTGTGGGAAATCAAGGATGGAGAGAGGAGAACCAGGTTTGTTTCCCTCACTCTGGGGAAGCATTGTTAAGTCATATTTATGTGCAAATGTCTTCCAAAAATATTTATTTCTCTTGCAATGTTACTACAGCAAGCTTGGATGTTTCTGATTGGGATTTTATTTGATAGAAAAACAAAAGGAGTGTCCATTTTCCGAACACTCTTATCCTCGTATCGTTCCTATCGGGGCTGGTGCTGATCTCCAGTGAATTCCTATCCACTTAAACCTTAGTTTGAAATAATTTTAATATCAGGGACGAAAATTTGCCATCTGGGATAAGTGATCTTATTTGTGCACTTTGGTTTACTTTAGTGCTTTAGTTTAACTGTCTGGTTCACCTCTTCATGTTCCAGGGCGCATGAGGAAAAGCTCCGGGAGGAGAGGGAGAGGCAGAGAGAAAAGATGAGCAAGTGCATGAAACGAGCTTCGGGCGAGATCAAGAAAGTTGTGAGTCACTCTAAAATGACAAAAAAAAAACAACAAAAAAAAACACTGATACTGTCTCATGAGTTTATATCAGTATAATACGCAATACCAGAATTTATTTAGTGTGTTATATATAATCCATTCAACATAAATATACACGTTGAGAGTTATCTACTGCTCAATAGCTGTCACCAGACAGTTTGTCTTTGGTACAAACATTTCTCAAGCCTTCTAGTTCGACCCAAAACATACATTCGGTCTTATTTCATTCATATTAACTGTAAAAACTAAGCGTTTTTTTTTTTTTTTTTTTTTTTCCAGCCTGGAAGAAAGATCATGCAAAGATGGATTCCTCTCAAAAAGAAGGCGCAAGTTACCGATGCGCCGGTTACTCTTGAGGAAATAGACCCGTACGCTGAGCTCTATATTGACTGTGATTAAAGATTAAACTCCTACTGAACCCTCTCAGAACAAAATAGAACAAATTTGTTTATCTCAATTTTTTTTGTGTGTGTTCTGACCTGAAAATCAGATATATCTGCCATGGATTCAGAATGAACATGAATATTTAATATTTGGAAAAAAAATAATAAAAAAAATAAGGAAAAGTTAAGCTGAGAATGTAATGCAATTTTGAATGAAAATGTGTTTAAACTCTGATTATCAGTTATAGCCAAGTAGTTTCTTCAAACCTGCAACCCTCTCACTAAATTTGACATGAGATAATTTCATGGCTGTTTTTGTAATGTCACTTTAATGTTCTCTGTTGATTGTTCACCGATTGTGATTTTGTCTCAGGTTTCACCCAACTGAACCCATAAGTTGTAACACCTAAGTGTAACATCAAATCAAACCGATTAATTTAAGCAACTAATTTGTCTAGGAGATTGTATAGTTACTTGAGACAAAATGATTTTCTTTTTAACAAAATATTCCCAAGGAGAAGACGTTTCTATGTGAATGTAGGTCTGGACATGGGATTTCACTTGGATTTTGCAGTCATAATTTACAGTGAGCGGTACTTATTTTTGTTGTTCCTTCTGGAAATTTGCAGGGGGGCAGCTCTGGAATAATTTAAAACATCACTTTTAAAAGCTTAATATGTTGTAAGAAAGCTTGATTTGAGTTTCTGTTGCTCTGTTTCTCAAAAAATGTCCAGTTCCTCAGACACGTCCCCCAGGATGTTCATGCAGAGAGATATCTGGCAAGGCATTTCAAGTCTGTGCATGACCTGGGTACACATATGCTAAGTACATTACAAAAATATCAAAAGCAAAAAGAGAATAAAACAAAACAAAAAAAAAACACATCACTGCTTGAGGAGAACATTTCTGAACAAAGTTTCATGGTTAGTTCCAGTTCTGTTTCTGTGCCGTACTTTAAAAGCCATTGTCTATTTCTGAGAGTTTTGCTGGCATTAAACCTGGAAACAGCATTTTACCTGTATGAGTCTTCCATACTACAGAACACATCATAATCTCAAAGCCAGCTCAGGACTATTAACCCCTGTGCTACAGTGCTTACAGTCCTCATTATCACCATCATTGACCCTGCCGGTGTCACATAATGTCGCCAACAACCAGTTTACCCACTTACTGCACATTGGCATTAACACATACACCTCTACCCTCCATTACACACTGAATGTCCCTCTTCTGATATTTGTCCTCCTATTATGGCTTTCTAGTGCTATTTTATAATGACCACAGCCAATACCTTTCCCAGTTATTACCAGTAAAGACTGAAAATTACACACAAAGCTCTGGTAGGATTATCGGTTAACACCGTGGTCTTCTTTTCGTGTTTGCACTTGCCAAAAATGTTTTAATGTATATCAGTGTATAACATATTCAAAAATGTTTCCAGCGCCTTGAAGAGAGAGTAACCCACACCTCTGTTTGCCTTATCAGGATTTTAGATGATAGACATCAGCAAACTAATGTACAATTAAAGTGGAAGGGTGAGAATACATGATTTTCATAAGTACATGAGCATCAATTCAATTTCAAACAATAAAAAGAGCATGACACAACTGGAAACCTTGCGGTGGACTGGGGACATGTCCGGGGTGTATCTTGCCTTTCACCTGATGACCCCTGGAGGCAGGCACCTGTCTCCCTGGCGACCCTCCAAGGACAAATGTGTGACATTACAGATGGACGGACAACTGCAAACCTAACAAACATGGCCAATATTTATTATTTTGTGATCATTTTATGTGGATGATGGATTTTCTGCTTTTACGAACCACTGAAATTCACCAAACGTTATCATTACAAAGCTATCAAGAAGTTTCCCTAACTGTTCTCTTCTCAGTCTGTTGACAATGGCTTTGTGCAAAACTTTAAATTTTCCCATAGCAGAGCTCGGCACCAGAGGAAAAAATAAATAAAAATCAGCAGCAGCAGCTTAAGGCTGTATCAAAAGCCTCACAGTTCCTGAGCAGCCGTCTTTATAGGGGGTGACTCTTAGAATGCCTCAACTTGTTTGTCTCATGGTTTAAGTGGTGCACGTAGCCATGGAAAGATCATTAAATCTCTGTTTTACCACTTGGCTTAATCCCCGCAACAAAAGGGGGAGATACAAAAAAAGAGGGAAAAACACAGAGAAAAAAAAAGTGGTGAGCGAGATTAAGTGAGAACTTGATGGATCTAAACTGACGGCTCTTCTTCCCAGCGTTGCCAAGGGGAGTTAAGAATCCCGATATCACATCTCCTGAAGAGTGCCTGCCGATCGGCCTTCCCCTGCCACTCCCACAGTGGCCGGCCTCTCTTGTGGTGTCCGCAGCCGAAGCCATCTGCCGGATTACCCAGCAGGATGTGTTTTTATGGAGAACATCCCATTCATATCCTGCCTGCAAAGGTTTGCATTAAGGTTGAACTCGGGTGCACTTACAATGGCAGATGAAATGGGCTCTGTCCTCCTTACAGCACCCCTCCCCGTCTTCTCACTGTTTACGAGACTGATAGCGCGGGGCTGAAAGGAGCTGCTTCACCGTGGCATGAAAGAGGATCTCATGCAATGCCACTGTCTGCTGCTGATTCTTTTTCAGCCTGCTGACAATGACGTGATGCCCAGCATGAAAAAAACACTCGTGCGTGCCAAGTGTGATTGTTTCTCCTAATAGGCATCAACAGGCCAACTTCGCCGTGTTACCATACAGGTGAACTCATTCCTGGGAAAATGTTTTTTTCTTTCTTAGCCTCGTAGGCGAGATAGCGTCCCCCTTTTTTCCTCAGCCTAAAGGGATTAGTCGTACCAGTGCTACCCCGGCTGTCACGGTACTGTCTACTTCCCATCTCTCTTCTGGGCCTCTAATGTGATTAACCCATTCCCTGTGGTCCAAATGGTTCTGGATAGTGGGTAGAGGCACAGGGAGGTGGATAGAGCGGAGGGGGCTCCTTGGCATGTTCTTCGCCATGCCTCACTCGCCATTATTGCTACCTTTGTTGGACAGGAAGGAGTGAGGTCGAAGGTTTGTTTGCACGTAAAGAGGAGTACAAGTGCATGAGGAAGGAATTCATAGACTTAGGCATAGACTTGGTACTGAAACAGTTTAAATCGTTATCCCGTACCTTTAACCCCGTTAAAAGCTGAGTTTTACTTTCTCAGCTACGTTTGTCTGATCAAAATCTGTCAAAACTTCCCAGCTGATGGTTCAAATCTCCTCCATTTGATCAGCAGAGTGACTTTGGCTTGAACCAGACCTGAACAACTGGTGCTTGTTTAAGTGAAGGCCTTAATGATTACCTACCCCCATCATGTTGTCAAATGTTTTGCCTGTTTAACAAATGTCACGCTTATTTCGGACTCATCTGTTGCAGGTCTTCAGAGCATATGTTGCTCACAGCAGACAGTAAGCTCTTTGCCAAATCTTTGGGCCAAAGACAGCGCGTACTATTGTACTCATCTGTACACTGGTTAGCAAGGGTTTAGCTGTTTTAACATGTAGCAACTTAAGTATTACTTACTATTAGTTATCAATGTAGAATATCACTACATTTTTTAAGGAAGTTTATACAGTAAGCAAGAAAACACAGTCATTTTTTACAATCACAGTATAATATTAGTAGATATTTTTTTTTGTGATTGAATATGATCAATTTTACAATTGGCTGATCATGATCTTTTATCTCTCATCAGTGAACCCATCCTAACTCAACTCTAACCGGTCAGGTCACTGCAGAGATATTGGTGGTGTCGGGGGGGTGGCATGAGAATTAAAAATAGGAAGGAGGAATTAAAAAAAGGAGGAAGTAAAACTGTGATTATTTAAAGTTGGGATTTCCATGTTGTGGACCAGAAGGCGCTCTACTACCACAGTGTTGTCTGCTAAGCCCTGGGAGATTTTTTTTTTTACTGGACGAAATCTCTCTAATACTTTGAAAATCCCTGTTATGGACAGTTAGGTTTTCCGTTTATGCAGAAACTACAATATCATTCTACACAGGAATCCATTCAAATTGTAAATTGGGATGTCTGAACTTTACAGTAGCGGACATCAGAACTTCTCACAAATGTTTCTGATTGGTGCATCTCTAAATATTAGCTTACCATGATTTGTTTATTTTTTTCTCTATTAAACTACAGGGGAGAAAAAACAACAACAACACTGTATTGTTGATGTAAGTGTCTTCCCTCATGCTGTTTCAAGCAGGCCTTCACGTGAGCTCACAGCCACAGTCAGGCGACGGCATGGAGAATTAAGGGTCTTAATTAGGAGTTTACGCATGCCGCATGTGATCATCAGTTGCAAGACAGCAGGTTGGGGGTTAGGGTAGAGTTTCAAACGACTCCGCCTGAAATTACAGTCAAAATGAACAAAATGCACGTCACTCCTGTCTTTTCTAAGAGCGTGTACACCAGAGGTGATCCGTTTTTTGTGAGAAATCTGTTTGCGCATTTACATGTATGAAGATAATATGTTGAAATTTTAAAAAAATGTAGTCAAGGAGAATACAATTCAACATTGTGCCTGAAAGACAATACAGTGCATGAGGGGGGCATGATGCCCATCTTGAGCAGACTTGGTTAGTTTCCAATCTTGATATCAAACACAGCACCATGAAATGGAAGGTGACACTTATTGTATTAGCAGGGGCTAATGAGTGTCTAAAAGCCTGTGTGACTGCGTGCGCTGAGGAATCTCATCGTGTGTGCTGGGTGGCAGGAAGAAAGGGCAACGTCTCTACAAAGTTGTGGAGGCCGTGAAGTTCAGCGTTGGAAAAGAAAGAAAGGCCGTCGCTATCAGAGAAGATTTCAAGAGGCGTGGTGAGGTCTTTCTGCAGAGCTGAGACCTAATCTAGATCTGAAGAGGAGACAATTAGGGGCCAGTTTTATCAGAATCTCTCTTTGGATTGGCACGGCAGGTTTTACTCTACTCAAATAATCGACTAGTGGTATCTTAAGGCGACAAGTTAAGAATTTTAACACTAAACATTTTTTTGTTCTAGGGTACATTTATGTATATTAAGAAAAGTAATTTGGACAGGTTAAGTTAATCATCACCTTAAAATAATTTGCTGTGTTTCCTGCAGATATTGTTGTGTATTTGCATCATTGACTTTGCCATATAGTTTTTGAGGCAAAGACAAAATGCCTTTTTACTTAATCTGTCCTGTTTACCTGATGTCCTGATTTATCCAAACTCCCACTTCTTTGCTAAACAGCTCTGATTTATTGTCCTTAACATAAAGGACAATGATGAATGTTACTATGCTTGTTCAATCAATCTTAGCTTTTCAAGGAAAACCAGCAGTTTCATTATTTAATTTACACGAAATAATACAAAATAATATTCTAAAAATGGTCGTATTCATATTTTGGTAACTTTACTGACTTCAGAAAATGTAAAACATTAGGAAAGATAGGATGTATAAATCCTTATGTCTGAAATAGTAAAAAGACAATGTAGAGGAGATACAGTATGTGAAGAAGTAATGCAATGCACATAAAGTATGCAGTACTCTACTTAACCACAAGGTGGCTATCTAACAAAATAATTGAACATTACCAATCCTTATTTCTTCAAATAGTATTTTATTTGCATTGCTTTTTAAACCTGACTCAGTTTTTATTTAATTTAGTTTAGTTCAATGTATTTATATACCATATTTCCGAATTATTTAACTCATATTGCATATTCAGATCTCTGATAATTGTATTTAAAAAGGAGAATTTAAAAATACGCTGGATTTAGTGGGGAGCCAATGAACAGAAGCCAAAGTTTCTTTTTCAGCAGAATTCTTACTGTAGTATTTTGGGTAAATTGAAAATATTTCACTGAATTTGTTTGTTTTTCTGTAAGCAAAGAATTACAATACTCCAGCATTAAAATAACAAATGCATAAATGTATGGACTAGTTTTTCCACTTTGGTGCAGGCTAACTTTAGCAATAATCCAGAGACGAAAGAAGAAAGCCCTAAAATCAAGTTTAGTATTCAAATAACAAGACATGGTAAAATATGACAACAAGACTCTTTACTTTAATTCTGGAGGCCAATTTAAAGCCATCGAAAGTAAATGCCTGATTAAACAGTTTTTCAGAAACTTTTGTCCAAAGATCGTTTCTGTTCTTTAGAGAAAAAATTTTAAAAATCTTTTGGGTTTTAATTAGATTTGATTGGAAAGAAAACCATTTTGGACCCCCACTGACTCAACAGACAGCATTAGCACTCAGACAGACTTTGTTGAAGCTGGAATTTGTCTCTTTGTCCAGACTTTACGAAGAGAATAATTTGTCAGCAGATCGCCAATGTGTGACTTCACACATGCAGGCAAACTGGGAAATCTTTGACACAGGGAAAATGATAATGTCGTCAAGCCGAGAGGCTGTCAACTGAAGGCTCATGGCCCACTGGAGATATAATGACATCAAGGATTTCAAATGAAAGTGAGCTCTTAAAGCAGGCCGATCCTGGCTTTACACTTGGTCCACAGGTCAGCCTCAGTGCACTCATCTGAACGTAACTCAGGTTGACACAGGTTGACCTCAGTCAGTAACCCTCTCCGCTGCTCTTTGTTCTCACATTATCCCCTGAGAGTTGTCTTTAACACTATGCTAACATTCTGTATAAAATGTTCTAATCTTCTAAGCTCTCATTTCTCAACATTTGCTTTTCTATTATTTGTCAGACAGCTTTTAGAAACAGTCTTTTGGAAGGCCTTTGACTCAATCGCTTCTGTTGGTCTGACCTTCAAAGAAAAAGCCTCTTTGGAAGCTAGAATGGGTAGGCTATTGTTAGCTTAACTTAGACATTTCACAATATGAAACAGTCCTAAAACGACCAAACTTTTAAAACTTAAAATTTAAATCTTAAATGCAACATTCTGCAAGATATTGCATAACCTTCACCAAATAAATCTTTATATTAGGAGATAAGATTTCAAATCGTGGTAAAAGACTTGTAGGTTTAGAAATGTTAAACAGAAAGATTATTAGCATTTGAGACATAGAGTATGCTATAAAAAAAAGGTGCATTTCCAAATTAGCAAAGTGCTTTCATTTGTTCAGTAATAGGCTTTTGTATTCAAGTTAGAACAAACTGAAGATTTTGCTCTTAATTTGGTCATAATAGAGTAACCTAGCCTCCTGTGGTTTAGCAATACTTTCTATGGTAGTGGGTACAAAGTGCAAATGTTTGGAAACCCATTAAAATTCTTTTAGGAAAAACCCCCAAAAAAGGAAGAACAAAAAAAGCATCCATCATTTGGAGGTAGCAGGTGGATGATTGTGCATGGTCGACTGATCAGAAATAAAACGATGCCCGACAGAGCATTCAGGAAAGGCAAGGCCACGTTCCTCATTTCCTAATTAGCGTTCGGATTCTGCTTCCTCATGCGACATCCCACATTGTTGCAGGAAATCAACAAAACCTCTGTATCTTTTCAGCAGGGAAAGACTCTTTTTTTTTTTTTTAGGGGCCCAACACGTGCAGTGTTTATTTGCTGACAGTGAATAGGGGGTTGAGGTGCGAAGCTATGAATACTGTGAGGTCATCCCACCTCGATGCTGTAAATAAAAACAGGGCCGGATCATAATGAGTGAGGCCGCGGCCAAGGCCCCCGTTCAACTCTTTGATCAAAGAAACTGAACAGAGGACAAAGATGCACATAAAGAAGGATGTCTGCAACGTAACAACTGCAACTCTAAGACTCTGCAGCAGTTTACTCCTGCAGCTTTGTTTTGCTGACTCTGTGGAGGTTCTTAAAAACCAGATAGAAACTTGTTTTCCCAGGCTTTTATGTCTGGGAAAACAAGACATAAAAGTTGTTTTCCCAGACAGCCTTGTTTTCCCAGAATAAAAGTCTGACTTTATTCTTCTTCTTATAAGTGTTTTAGATGTTTATTTTACAGCGTTTTGTGACTTTGTGTCGGTGAAAAGGGCTTCATAAACAAACTTTACTTACTTATGGTCCAAATAAGAAACTAATTGCTCTTCCTCTGATATATCAATGATCACATCGACCAAAGATATTGCTGTCTTCCAAGCAAGATAAGTCTTGAAAAGTTGAAATTTAGATCTTTTTTTTTTTTTTTTTGCAGAGAAATTAAAATTGTAACCTAAATCTGATGCTTTTCTTCTCTTTCTAAAGACTTTCACTTTTACAGACATCGAGGTAAAAAAAAAAAAAAAAAAAGATTGTGATTCCTGACTTGATTTGTCCGATTATTTCCAGCACACCAGGATGCCGGAGAAAAGCCATGCAGCTCTAAAGTTACTATATACCAGAATACCCTCTTTAGCCTTGAAAATGTATGCGTTCTCATTTTTAAATCGATCATGAACCCTGCAGAGAGATTAGATGGTCATGGAGACAACAGGATTTAACCAGGAGCTTAGTCTGGTCAGAGCTGATGTCAAAGAAGGTACAAATTGTAAGTAGAGATTTCGTTCACTGTCAGTGTGTTCACCCAAGCTCACAGAGGAACCAGCTCAATCCTATAATTATCATCAACAGATTTGCAGAAGATGCAGCTGACTGCAGTTACACCATTTGTCCATATGATGTCACTATATATGCAAATATCCTGGAAACGTCGGTGCACGCAGTGTAACAGGCTTAATGTGGCACTGTCAGAACTTTTCTTCTACAATTTAAAAATCTTTCCTGCGCTTCTCATAGGAATAGACAGTTTAACGACTGTATAACAAATGCAATATTCTGATTTGTCTTGTTGGTCCAAGGTTTATTTTTGATATATTTTATCTAAAGCTTTTAGGCAAATGTTAGACAATTTTGCCCCTTTTCCTTGCAGTGGTTTTATTGAACCATGAACCCTGACCTTAATTGAACCGAGTGAAGTCTCCAGATCTGTAGATATTCTAGATGAGTCGTTGATCACACTTGGAAAGATTTACCACTGCTTCATCTTTTCTGGATTTGTGGATATTAGCTCTAACTGTGGTGAGCAGGCATCCTACAATCGTATGATTTTGTAACCCCTTACAGGTTAATCTGTGTCAAAGACTTTATTTCATCTGCTATGTAATTTCTTTAGATAGCATGAATGAGTTTGGCTATTTTAAAATCCTTCTAGCCTGCTTCAGTTACTTGATTATATATGATTTCCTGATTTTCCAGGTCCAAGAGTAATCAGATCTGATCCAAAATATTTTGCTCATCACAATTTATGATTTTAGAAGGGAGACAAATACATTTTCATAGTGTGTTTGAGTAGAAATGCTCCCCATTTTAAATGAAAACATTTGGAAACAGCTTTTGATTCTACATTGTGTACACTAAAATTAATTTAATCATCTGAAACAATTAAGTTTGATTAAAACCCCCCCCAAATGTTTAAGGAAGTAAATATATTTTTACATAATTGTAGAGCCACATGCCATGTACCTAACAGTACATCTTATTGATATTGAAAAGTGAAATGTGCTGGTTAATAAATTGCACCAGTTAAAGCCGGTACAGTGCTATTTAAAAAAGAACACAGATACGCAGATATTTAAAGAACTGCATGAACATGAATTGACATTCATTCTCAGGCCATTTGCTTTTTCTTACAGAGGAATAGATTAAAATTTTTAAAAAGCAGCAACTTTTTCTACTCAAGCGGACACTGTCACCTTTAAATACCAATAGCTGTTTTTAATCCAAATAAAATCAAGGCTAATGCTTCATTACTGGGTATTTTTACATAATGATCCTCATGCTGCTGCTGTTAATTTTTTTATTAACGCAATTACCGAGCTCTTAGTGGACCGGGTCACAGGGGTCTAATTACCTCTGCGTCATGCCGGTAAATAGTTGGAGGTGTCTCTGAGCAGGTGGCCCTGGAGGTAAGAGGGAGACATGGGGCATACCGAGGCGGGCAATTACTGGGTGAATTTCACTTTAATAAATGTTGAGCTACATTTGGAAATTCAGATAACAGAGCTTTTTGCCTAATGGGTGCAGCACCGAGGCCACTTGAGCAAGAAAATGATCTGAAAGAGGGTTTAATTAACACGAGCTACATGATCCAGGAAGCGCGTGACAGAATGCTAAAGCGAGCGGGAGAGAGTGCAGCGCTGGGAGAGGATGAAAATTAGAGGGGAGGAGGAGGAGGGTGACAAGCCAACTTTCAGAGGTTGCAAGTCTGAAATTTGGTCTTTGTTTTGCACAATGCTAATCTAGCAATGTGCAATAATATAACATGGTGCATAGCTATTAAATAAATGGTTTCTCAAAAATGTCAGTTGTAGGAAATTAAAATGAAAAATACACAGAAATAAACCTGTGTAATGCACCACAGAGGGCACCTGAAAATTCAGCCACTACACAAATTGTTTTGTTGAAATTAAGTTCGTTTTACGACACTGGTTCAGGATTAAAAGTTACAAAAAGGTGCTGGATCTTGATGAGGTGGAGCGAACGTACAAATCAGTCCTCAAAGGCCAGTATCCTGCAGGTCTTAGTTCTCTCCCTTGTGTTAGTCTTCTTCTTCTTTAGATTTTAATGCCACCTCGCATCCATTATTGTTCCACTCCTGCCATCTCTTAATACTTATTCCTCAAATTCTCCGAATGAGCCCAGTACTACCTCTTGTGTCAGTTTCAACCTCCTCTGCATGTCGATGTTCTACAGAGGTCTGCCAACGAGCAATGAACCAGGGAGAGCTCGAATGCCGGCCCTGGACATTGGATCTGCATTCCTCCTCAGTCTGACAGCATAGACACAGTAATCCTCTCCACAAACGTCAATCCAGACACCTGGTCAGTAATCATACACAGGGAGACAGAGAGGTAAGTGCTCATCACTGGAATTGGTAATCCGAGATCCAGGCATGGAGGCATGGGTCAATGTACAAAGATCATAATACGAACAATGAGAATCAAAAACGGGGTAAATCCAAAAACATGAGGGGGTCAAACACAAGAAGCAAGAGTGAAATGCTGGAAAACTATTTGCAAAAATGTTGTGGATAATCTGGCAAGGAGGCAAAGGAAGAATGGAGCTTAAGAAGAGGAGAATGCAGGCGGAGCAGGGACCAGGTGTGTTGAATAAACACTGACTGCATTCGGGACGCTTGGCAGAGAGAAGCATGGAGACCAAACTGAAGCACAAAGGCTGGCAGGGCATGGCAGGGTAAGCAGGAATCATTACACTCAAGGACTACACATAAAAAAGAGCAGAATGCAAATAAATCTATAAGATAAAATTAAATAACATGCTACAATGTATAGTTTGACATTTTACAATGAAAAAAGTTAAAACAAATCTTCCTGCTTGCACCAATCAGCTGAGCTCGATGTGCTGTGCTGAAGGAAAACCACTGTTGGTGTTTTTATATATCTCATTGTCCACAGAGAATATTTTATTTTCTTAACATTTATGCATTAAAACCTCATTTGAGTTAAAAAAAAAATTAAATGTATGATTTAAAGCAAATGATCACAATAGCTGGTAATTTGCATTGCTAAAAAAAAAAAATATGCCTCTAACTAAATATGCAAATGAGTCTGCAGTTGGCCAAGTGTCTACAGTGTTTAACAGGCTGCTGCACCTGTCTGATTGACAGGAAGCATCCACCCACCAATTAGCTGTAAGCAAAAACAGTGGAAAGGATTAAAACAACCTTACGAGAGTGTAATTCAGCACAGAGGGTCCTCAAAGTTATTGGTTGTTCCCAGTCGATATTTGAGCCTTCTCTAAACAAAAAAATGTGAAAAAGTGAAGCATGGCTCTTAAGGAGAAGCTAAATAAAGAAAAACTTCAATTAAAACATGAATTTTTCTGTGTAAAAAAAACCTGAAAATTGACGTTTTGAGCACTTTTCTTAACTCGAAGTAGAAATCAAGTTTGCAGATGATTATTATTTTTTCCTGTCTTTTGGTTATGGCCACAGATTCTCGATAAGGTCCATAGGTATGAACTGCAGCCATTTTATCACACACCTATGCTTTGCATCATAAAAATGTATGTTTTAATTACCACACGTGTTTGTGCTCAGATTAACTGTGGCCCACATTTTCCTCCATTCTAGCTTATACATGATGGTAATTTATATAATTTAAGGTATCTGAATAAAGAGGCTGAAAAGTGTGGTTTGAAAAATCGAGCGCAAACCACATTTTTCAGATTTTTAGGCTGTAACACAACAAAATGTGTAAAAAGTGTGAATTTATGCGTTGTAATTTCCGATAAAGTAAGTCAAGCTGCTAAAATGGCCCAGTCTACTACCTGACTTGTATCCATTTCAAAATCTATGGAAAGAACTGAAGATCGTTGAAGGAACCCACAGAACTACACCTGAAATTACACCTGAAAATCACATCTAAATTTTCATTATCTATTAAAGCTTTTCCACAAAGAATTTAAAACATTTTTGAAAGTATAAGCTTCATACATTTCCTCTGTTACTCCATTATTTGCCAATAACTTCATTTGTGACTAACTTGTTTAGATTATTTTGTGTATGCGGATTTCTTAGGTTGTTGCAGGCATTTTGTGAATATAAGTTAACTGATTTGGTAAATACCTATTTTACTCATTGTAGAGAAAACATTGCTTCATCCTGATGGGAAAAGTTATCTTTCAGATGATGCAAAACACTTTCAGGTGGTGCTTGGTGTCACTGTTATGCTACGTCCGCAAACTATGAAACTCAGCTATGATGTACAACAAGTTCCCACAGATACAAGATGTTTCTATCTATCTGTATAGTAGATCGTTAAATGTTTTAAAAGTTAAATCTGCAGGAATGCATAAGCCCATGAGCTGGTTCTGCATGCCGTGGCATTAACATGTTTAGAAAGTTACAGCAGGCATAATTCAGAGCTGCATCTGCATTACGTGTCACTGAAAGGACTGCATTTTGGCCCGCAGCTCCTACCGTCGCTTTTTTCTGTTTTCACTGTTTGTTGCACTAAACGGCGTCGTATAGGTCCGTGTTGTGTGTATACAGAGCGTTGGGTTTTGTTTTTTTCTCTCTTTTTTTTTGTTTAAAAAGTGTATGTGTGTGTTTTTTTATTTTTTTTGTGCATGTAAGGTCCTCATGGTTTTACACACCGCGGTCTCCCTCCACTCTCTACTGGAGCTAAAAGCCCCGAAACAGAACGGTAATTGCCCAATTAGGGCCCTCGCTCTGTGGGCCGCAGAGCACTATGCGCCTCCACATGCTCACAGAGTCAGATAATTGAGCTGAAAGCAAATGAACGGATGGCAGACAAACAAGCTACTAGAAAATAATTACTTGGAGTGTTTCTTTTCAGTACCTGTACAGCGAATTTCATTATTGTCAATAGCCTCTAAAGCTGCTCGAAACCGTGGTATTTGTCATTTTCATAGAGACTTGATAATGACATTAATTTGTCTTAATGGGTTGGTTCTATTGTTAAAAATAGTAAAATGAGCAGAAATTGTCTTTCCTCAGCAGGTAGAGAGGACTTCACCACACTCCCGTCAGGCATGAGGAGATAATTTGGTGTGCTTGTCAAATTTCCAATAATTTGTTATATGGAACATGAGTAATGCTAATACCATTAATGTCCATTTTCCTCTAAATTCATTACTGCCCTTTTTCCCTTTTATGTTTTTAATGCCTGTGCCATTTTTTTTCTGTGCTTCAAGAGGTTATAGCAGGACTGGTAATAAACATGCACATTTAGCCCTTGGGCTCATGCATACACAGGAAAACAGAAATAAACACATCATTTAATAACCTGTAAGACATGCCTGTCATCAATCCTCCTGATGTGTGTGTGTCAGACTAATGCATTATTCAGATTGTTACGGGCTGGTTATGTTTGAAATAGTTACAATATTGGCTTTAAATTATCAACTGGCAAATATGCAACAAAAATCTATTTTCTGGTGCTGTGGCAACATAGGATGCATTTTACGCAATCAAAAATATGAATTATGTATTCCTAATACAGTGAACATACAGTATATGAGTGGCAGCACACCATCTTTTTTCTTTTCTTCCTCCTTTATTTTCAAATAAATAAAATTTCAACAAATAGAGAAACTCTAAAATGAATTACAGTTTTTATTTACATTTTAATTAATAGAAAAACCATGTTGAATGTATTTTATATCCTTCTAATTAATCCGAAAATGTTTTTTTATGGCATTATAGGAACCTAATCTTTTATGCAGTTGCCCACGTTTTTGCGTGCATCCACTGGTATTTTATCTTTTGTTCGTCTTTGGAAAGAAGACGAATATTCATCACCAGTCTGGTTTACTCCGAAATATCAATTTTACTTGAGTCAGAAAAAAAAAACATGTTTGTAACATTAAAGGTTTACTTCAAATCTCCACATTTCAATAAGATGAATAATGCTGGGCTTAACTGTACATGTAACTTAAACTGATCTTAGCAGAATATTGTAACATGAATTTGTCCATTTTAGTTAGAAAACAAAATGTCTTAACATGAGTCTGAGCTCACAAAAAGTGAGCATATTTATATGCATTTCAGTCAATGGATCCATGACAACACCAAAGTCTGAAAATAGTAAAAATGAGAAAACACAAAATTTGGATTTGGTTATTTGTCTACAAGTGTATATATATATATTTACAATAACTTCAATGACGTGCATAAAAAGATGAAGAAGCTAACTGGATGAATACAAAAGTATTTTCAGAAAAAAAGAATATTATGGAGGAAATGCTGGATATTCACACTTTAAAAAGAAACTCTCTTGACATTCTGATAAACTTCAGAATGTCTAGAAGAATGTTTTGGTGAAAGATGTTTTATACAGTTTCTTTTTAATATTTAATGATGTTAATTTATTTGTCTTGTGGAAAATCTCATCAATCCTCTGTCTCTTCCTCCACTGATATACATTTTTATTCTTGAGAATGTAAAGTTAATAGCATAAATGTATCAATATCTAAACGACTTTGGGATGATTAGAGATTACTTATTGAACTGTCATATTGCCATTGAATGTGTTGATAATGACCCTTAGACAGATCAGTGCTCAGAAATTTTTTCAGAAAGTGTTTTAATAGCCTGCAGAGGGCGCTAGTAAATGATGTAATAAAATAGCTTTAGACAACTTCTGGCTAAAACTCTGAAGCTTAAAGTGACTGAGCAGAAGACATTCCTTCCTTGTGTCCTACTTTCTTACATACCTTATTCCACTTTATTATTTATTTCCAGGTTCCAAATGACCACCTTCCTTACATAATGGTAATTGTGATTATTTTTTTTAAATCATCCTTTTGCAAAAAAAATAAATAAATAAATGGGTCATTATTTTAGGCAGATGACAATATATATTTCCTGCCTACTGTAGAAAAAATATAATTTATAAATTCATGGCACATACATGTATGTGCCACTTATCCACACCCCAAGTTGTGTGTGGATAAGTGGGGTAAACAAAATTTAAATACAAAAATGTAATTAATCTGCTTGAAGTTTGGGTGATACAGTTAAAGTTTACCTTATAAAAAGATGAAAAGTAAAAAATATCAGTATCTAAAAATATTTTCATAGTGCGATGTATAACATAGTAATGCATTGGTAGGACTAGATTTAGGTGTAAAATGTTTTAATATGTTTTTACACTCGGCACATACCAATACATGGTAACATATATTTTATTTTTCTCCACAAAAAACAATAAATCCCAGTGTGTCTTAAACTGCAACTTTATTGAAAAACAGGAATTGGTTCATGGGGTTGAGTTACATGTTGTGGTCTAGTATCAGTATGTGTGTGTAAGTAATGGAGGAAAAATGCAAATACACTACAAAAAGAGATTGGAAATTTAATCACTTACTATATTTTTGCAAATGACTCCCATTTACTTGTGGTGCCAAAGTTAAAGAAAATCTATTTAGTTAAATATCTGTTAGTGTCTAGAAAAAGGCTGTCTGTGTTTAAATGATAATGAGATCATTTATATCCTCAACATTCCTTTGTCAAATACAGTAATCATATGTTTCAATGTTGTTGTTTTTTTTCATCTTTAACTAATAAGTTAGTGTTAATTAGTAAATTATTTGACTCGTTTTAGACATCTGGCCTGAGGTTTACATAAAACCACTTCCTAAATATATAGAAACACTTTTCAGTCATACTCTTGTGAGCCTCAGCAGCTGCTTCGTTTGCTTATGCAATGGTCCGGCTACGCTAACCTGTGATTTCAACATTACATATCAGAATCAGTGCAGCATAGACTGCTGTAATGTTACAGCAATATTTCATATATTGCTGTAACATTACTGTTGTAATCTTTGAGCTCAAATATTACTATCTATTTTACATTACCTAATCTTTGATTTGCTTAATATCCTTGATCAATATCTACTTTAAGCATTTAATTATGAAACCATCTCTCTATAACATTGGATAGAGTTGCTGCCAGTGATGTTCTGGTTGCTTTGTCCACCCATAATGCTTTCAGTAAAAAAAAAAAAAGAAAAAGAAAAAGTGTTAATGTGTATATAAGTGGTACTTCAGCCTGTATTTAGCTGTATATGAGTCCTTTAATATTGTGTGGAATGTCATAGAGTGCTGCAAGTACCAAAGGATCATTTGTTTGACTTGATGATTGCACTGATGATTCATTTGTGAGGCCTGAAATCCTTTTGGAGATTCTTATGTAACACTCTGTTGAATAATACTTTTTAAATAGAGGCACTTTTGCTTCACTCATGGCCACTGATGGAATATCGAGTCTGAGTGTTGAGAATCTTGGGATGTTACGCGCCAATAGAGGAAAGGGTTCGCAAAGAGCACAGAAATAAGGTACCGTAAATAGAAATTGTGCTTTGGAAGTGCCTTGGAAAACAATTGATATGTTGTCTTTTGCAAATGCTACCTCTTAAACTGCTTTGTACACGACTCTCTTTGTTCGACTTGGCAACATCTTTGCAACAAATGACTGCCAATGTGAACTGAACCGACATTCTTACAAAAAATCTCTGTTGACAGTTAGCTGCTAAAATAAACAACAACTATATTGATACCACTACAGGTACTTCACATCTTTCAAAACACAAATGGTGAAACGTTTAAGCTTTTGCATTTAGCAGCCTTATAATTGAAATTACTGTAAACTTTATAATTCTTACCATACTAGATAGCATGCCTTAAGTCTTTGCTTGTAGTTCCGCTTTTGGTCTTCTCTTGTTGCATTTCACCATACAGAGAGAGTGACCTTTGACCATTTCCCTTTGCACAATCTCTCTACCTCATCATTAGCTCTGGATCCATGCTCTCTGCTCTTCACCTCACCCTGGGGGCTGAAATCATCATGGAAGAAGGTTGATTTTGTGTCCACTGAACTCTTTCTCTGTTGGTTTGGCGATATGTTTTGGATTATTATCCTGTTGAAAGACAGTCTGATGACCCTTTTTTCACCGACGAGAGGCCGGCAGAGTTTTGTAGAAAATGTCCTGATATTTCAGAGAGTTCATGAACCCATGCACTCCGACAAGCTTCTCAGGGCTTTGAGAGAAAAATAAGCCCACAGCACTTCAGATCCTTCTCCACACTAAATAGTGGCCATGAGGTACTTTTTCACATCATCGTTGTTGTTTCAATAGGAGAATTTCTCGCTGAAAAGCTCCGTCTTAGTGTCGTCTAGCCATGTCACACTATTCCAGATGAAGTTAGAGAAGCATTTGGTAATTTAATAATTATCCTGCATATTTTGCATTTGATTAGGTTGTCATGGTTGTTATGAAGACTTGGCAACTCCAAGATGCCACTCTTTGCCAGAGTTATCCACCAGTGAGTTAGATATTGTTTCCTTCTCCATAATATAAATACATTTTAATATTCTCTCAGCTTTGATTCTCACAGTTATGCTTCTAAAACACTATTTTTAGATGCCGCCTTATCTTTACTGGTTAAAGAAAGGCTAAGAGAAAAGTGCAGCCTTGTTGAAAATGTTATTAAATTAATCTGTCCGATTTATGTGTATGTGGTGCAATTTTATTAAAAGTAAGCGATCCAGAAAAATGCATTTACATATTAAAAGAAGAGTTTAATTGCTGGAAAACTTAGAGTTAGGGTTGGGGTTAAAGATGAATAAAAACATATATTCTTTTTTCAAATTTGAAACTTATATTGTTTTAAAAAACATCTGAGAGATGCTGGACCTCTTTCCGATCAGAAATAAACTTTTTAGTGTGAAATAACTTTAAATGTTTGTTGACCTTAACTGATGCTTTTTGTTGAGTAAAATATATGTAATTTATTATGTTTTTTTTTTTTTTTTTTTTTTGCAAAATATACACATCAGGCAGTTTTCTTTCCCACATTTCAAAGTTGTTATTTAAATATTTATTATCCCTTACTACATGTCTTCTAAATTTATTATATCAGATTTTATTCCACATAGAACGCGACAGAATTTTAATACAAGATTTACATTTATTTAATTACTTTGCAAAGTCCGATCATATAATTGGTGCTTGGTTGTATCTACTAGACTTTATTATGAAAGAGAAACTAAATTACCGAAGCTACTCTCTTAACATTAAGCAAGTATCTAAATTAAATTTAAAGGACGTCCCAAGAATCTCATTTGAATAATTCATTGATGGTGTATCTCCACCTGCTTCTGCCTCCGAGTCAGTGTCTAAATCTGTGTGACGGAGAGGCTGAATAGTGATGTGTGACACACTCCCGATGAAAAATAACAGTGTCCTTTAGATCCTCACAACAGCTGATGAAGAATCACTGACTTTTATTGGCGCCGAATAAAAGGATGGGATGAAAGAGTCAAAGGCTGAGGGAGAGAAAGAGGGATTCAGAGGGAGGGACGGAGGAGTGCAAAACAAGGCCCCATCCATCACAGGAGTTGAGAAGACACATTCCAGTGCCCTTAGCAAGAGGATACATTCACTCAAAGTCACAAAGGAGGGTGAATCTGAGAGAAGCTGGGAGGGGCATCCATCAATGCACAACCTCTCCCTTGAGCTGTCTGTGAGCACAAACTCAATGTGCTTTTAAAGTCCAATTCACTTCTTTCTATAGGCATGACAAATGTACATTTTGCTGCAGAAGAATATGTTCATACTCAAAACAATTGAGGGGAAGAAAAAAAAACTAAATCAAGGATGGTTGAAAATGCTTTTCCCACTCCTCTCCTCTCCTCTCCCTCCCTCTTTCCTTCCATCTCTCTTCTCTGTCTCTATGTCCCCCTCAATAATCGGAGCCGGAGAAAGTTGAGGTCGGGGTCTGCAGCACATCTCTGCTGCCTGGCAGAGTTGGTGGGGATTTTAGGGTGGAGGGAGCAGGTGATGGCTTTCTGGAGTGCACTCATTTACACTCCTCCCTTTCTCTGTCTGAGCACCGTGAAGAGGTGGGAGAGATGAGGGGCCACCTCCTCTCGCTCCTATGAGCTGCACCTGCCAGGGGGTAAGATCAATTGTGAACTTTGACCTTGTACCTTCCACAATGCCCAATTATCACATGCAGCATGTAATATATACACCGTACATCAAGAGTGAGTAAAATATGTAGAACATGTGCAACTACAGAATTATTCCTTTTATCGATTTTTTGCTTTATCAAATGGGAATGTGACATATTAGTTAAGACGCCAAAAGCTTTCTGGTTCACAAAAAACATGGAACTTTGCTGTGGCTCAAAAAGGACTTTTAGAAACTGATTAGGTAATTTATTCTTTTTAAAACTACACTTAGTACATGTTTTAATGAAATAAACCAAAATAAAGCCTCAAAAATTATGAAAAAAAAAACGGATCCAGTGAAAGTTACCTTTGATCAAACTTTGCAGAGCTAACAGAGCTCAAAGAAAAGATCGAATCTATTTGTTATAACCACACCACAGAAATGCACTTTAATGGGTTAACAGTATAGACAAATATAGAGTGCTTTTGAAAAGTATCCAACCCTCTTTAACTTATTTTGTCACATTACATCCACAAAATTCAGTCTATTTTACCTTGATATTAATTGAGAGATCAACACAAAGGGATGCATGAAGTAAATATTTTACTAATATAATCCTGCATTTGTATGCAGATGACTTTGCTGTTATACTGCTAAATAAAAAGGTAACAAATTGTCTTCAGGAGTCAAATAAGGGAAGGTAGCAAACATGAAGAAAGTCGTCTGGTCAGATTAGACCAAAACTTAAATACTTGGCAAAAAGCTGTGTGTGGCAGAAAACTGACACTGCAGATCAACTTTAACATATCAGCCCTTTGGTGAAATATGGTGGTGGCAGCATCATGATGGGGGGATTATTTTCTTGAGCAGGTACAGAGAAGCAAGTCGGAGATGATCAAAATATGGCTGCATACAAGACAACACTGGAAGAAAGACTGGAAACCCATCAGACAAGACAACCAACATGGAGACCAGAAACCTGTTAGAAAGGAAGGTCAAAGTTTAGACTTTCATCAATTTAAAGAATCTGATGTGTACTCTGCTGAAAAACTGAAAATTTGTGCACTGCCTTCACTTGAGCTGGTATATTTTTGGATATTTAAATTGCGACCATCTTGTAAATTCTCAGACTCTACCCAGTGATGCTTCTTTCCCATGGAATGATGTTGGTGATTACATTTTAAATCCACAGATCTTTATATCCAAGAACACTTGCTACAAAAGTGACAATGCTGTGAAAGTTTTTATATAAATGCACCATAATCTTCATTTATCTAAAGCGATTGCTCATGCAACTTTCCATTATCGGTAATATACTCATAACCTCTCCACTTCAAGAACTCCACTTCAAAAGACGTCTAAAAAGAAAGTGTTTCTGTGACTCAGACGCCTCACTTAATGTTGTTAAGCGTTTTCTGAGAAGCAAACCTCTTGGGCCCCTTTTCTTTCTTTTTTTTATCACTTCATACTGCTGGCAGCTCATTTTTGACAGCGAACTGGGTACAAATGGTTATTATTCAGTGTGATGAGAGCCATTTGGGGTTTTGTCAGGACCCAGAGTAGTGTGAAAGTTGGTGTCAGTGGACCCCTGGCCTGGACTGACTCAAAGCCAGTGTGTTTGTTCCTATGGTAATGGAGAAAAAGTAAGCAACTCCCAGCAGCATCCCGCCGCGTGTCGCCTCCTCAATAGAGCGCATCTGCAGAAAACGTGGGACCCTTAGAGATGGGCAGTGACCCGTCATTGCAACGGCTCTCACATATATGGCTGCATGTAGACGCTGAATTAGCCTAAACCTCCCTTTCACGCCGCTGACGTCATAACTCTTGAGGGAAAGTTGAGACCGGGCCATATATTCCCCCGATTTGATAAAAGCTGAGTGTGGGACAAGAGCGGGAAAAAAGGCTGTTGCAGAGGTCATTAGGATGAAGGAGAGGGAGAGAAGTGAAATATAACAACTGCAAAGTGGGTGAGGGGGGTTTATTCAAACAAAAGCTTGCTTCAGATCAGAAAGATTCCAATGGAAATGAGAGAAGAAAAGAAGATAATGACTTATAAAAATCACACAAGGCCCCTGCTTTTCCTCGTGCAAACAACTCTTTGGTCATCACTCTGAGCAGAAGAACTTCCTTTGCTTCAGATAATCAAAATTTAATTAATAAATCCAAGGAAGTAAGGGCTTAAAACCCAGTTTGTTTCAAGCTTAGAATAACGTGTTTTTAAAATGTAAGATTCTATGTTTTCTGTCAAACCTTTGTGCTGTGGAATGACAAAAAGAAAAACATTTCTAAAACAATTGTGACTCCTGAAAGGAGACTAATGTGAGATGAATGGAGAGGAAATGGGCCAGACTGCAGGGGGCCATTAAAAGGAAAGTCATAAACTTAAAGAGAACCTAGTTTCCTGTAAGGGTGCTTTTCCCGCAGCTTGTTCTCATCCCGCTTCGAAACGGGGTATTTACTAAAATGGGGGTAATCATGAGCCGCTCAGCTGAAAATGGGTAAGTAATGGTTGCATGAGTACATTTTTGTGGGAGCGTTTATTCCACCCCTCCTTTTTCCCTCCTGCTCTAACTGTCTGACCTCCCTCCTCCTTAACTCTTACCCCCCTCTGTGTTTTCCCATGGGCCTCCAATTGATTCAATTATGTGAACAAACAAATACCATATGCTTCTACTCAACCATTCAAACCACTCCACAACGACTAGACACGCTGATGCACTCATTTACCAGATAAATAACGGGATGAGGCAAAAATTTTTTTTTCTTCAGTACTGATCATTTCGTCTGAATTAATTTGGAAGATGCTATCGGGAACATCAGAGAAACCCAACATGAAAACACAGTGAAAAAGCGACTTAAGGGAGGAAAGCAGCGAAAAGGAGGGTGGAGCAGAAACGTTCTGCGTCTGCAGTTCAGTGCTGTTCTCCTAACTTCTCCTACGATTCGGCCGTCAGCGTGAAGCTCGGCGAAGAGAAGTGCAGCAAACACAACATCGGCATTCTTTAACTTTTGGTCGCTGTGGGACTGTCGGTGAATGGGCAGCGGGGAACAAAGCGGGTAGGGGGAGCAGTTTGGATGAAGGCACTATTGCTGCCATCCCCAGCACTTTGAACAACTTGTCAGCAAAGACACTGAAGAAACTGCGTTCTGTCACATTTGTGTACAAACCCCTTGAAAGCGCTTGCTGACCTGCCCATATCCTTTTATTGAGGTTCAAATGGCAAAAGACGTCCATTGTGTCTCGGAGAGTTCATTAAATTCATTGGTTTGACCTGTTATTTCTAGGCCAAAAGTCTACTGATTTGGAAAAATGTGAGTCAGCCACACCGCAATAGCAGACTGACCTCCGCAGGGTAACAAACCCTTTTGAAGAGTGTTTCAAGGCTTTTATATGAATGGGGTCAGAGGGGAGGTTTGAAGCATATCCACAGCAGAACCAATGGATTTACATCAAAAGGGAATTTAAAATCATCCAAATATATTTAGTCCACTAATCACTTTTCATGTATTATTTTTTTGGTCAGATCGATTTCTTTAAGCGTGAGGACACTGTGAGAAGCACTGCAACTTTTTCCTGAAACGACGCCGTGCGAGAAGTCAGCAGATAACCAAACGTTTTGTCCCCAAAGACTGACAGGGAAGTTTGGGAGTAAATACATTCAACTGCTTTAGTTCTCACAGCATCTTCACATTTAGATGTAAATAGGCTCATTAGGGAGGCCACACTGTTACGTTTGCATCTTCTCCTCATTTGTTCTTGTCAGAGAGGCCAGCGCCCACGGCAGCTCCCGGGTTTGTTTGTCAAACATTTGTTGCACATTGGCAATTCTTTGTTCTAAACTGATAATCTTTTAATTAAACATACTCTGTTCCTAAAAGATTTTCCAAAATGCAATGATGATGCTATGTGTGAAACATTTTGCATAGTTTCAGCAATCTTTAAAATCATAATTTTTTTTTATGCAAAGGTTAAAAGTCTTTGAGTTCCTGATTGCTAAATGTATGTCTAAGACTCTGGACATGTACTTAGAAATCCAAATTAATCATGTAAATTGTGAGTTTACTTTCCCTGAGAGGGGAGAAGACACGGATCACTTAATAAGGTTAAACATTAAGGTTAAACATTAATGTTTAAACACTTAGTAATGTGTTTAAACATTATTAAGCTAAAGATAACAATGTCTTCAGCTTAATAATGCTAAAGAAAACCTTTGTTTTCTAGGCCTTTCAAAAACACTATAGTTATATTTCATGTTTATTTGTTTATGTCTTGCTTGTTATAGGTGCATTATGTACCTTTTATAAAGAATATGTTTTTTTTACATATTTTTAAGGCTGTCACCATGTCGCTATCTTTTCCTCATTGTGTATTTATTTTAATGTATTATTCAAAACAAGTCAATGTTTTCAATCTGTTTAAGTACTAAAGCACGTCTTCTTTTTACATACACATCTGTTATCTGTTTCTGTCATCAGTAGATGTTGGTGAACTGCGTGGTATTTTGAGCTGAGATTGTCAGCGTGGTTTAGTGGTGAGGATGCACCAAGCAGCAGCTCTTGACCTGGTCTCAAACACATCGGAGTGGCTCTACAACAGACCCAGGCATAAATTAGAGAGCCACATATATCACAAGAGGACTCAGTGTAAATCTAATCAAATAGTCTGAAAACCATCTGGGTGGTTTTCAGACTGTCTCTGCATTCTGGTTGTCTTTCTCAAGAGAAAATGAAGGTCTTTTTTGACTTATAATAAAGGTTTTTTGTTTTGTTTTTTACAAAATTAAAATCTTATCAAAATACAAGATGTGTTCTTACTATTCATTTAGGTGCTACAGGTACAGCTGTAAAAACATATGGTGTTGTGTAATTTGTGAATTCATGCCCAACTGAGGTGGAAAGAGTCGAGGGAACTGTACCACATTTGCTCAAAAAATAATTGATTAACCCCAAGAATTTTGGGAAAATATTCTGTGAATTGAGGCTAAAGTGGAACTTTTTGGAAAGTGTGTATATAAGACGGTCAAACATGGCGATGGTAGTGAGGTGGTTTCCTTTACATCTTCTTGACTTGACTGCCTTGCTGTAATTCATGGATGTATGAACTAAAATCTCTTCCAGAAGGTCCCAAAGGAGAATGTTTGGTCATTAGTTAGTGACTTTAAGTTCATGCCAGCTCAAAAAAATTTATATTTTATAGTCTTCTTGCCTCAACTCATGCTTAAGATGCTGTGGTACGACGATAAACAAGGTGTTTATGTTTTGCAAATCCCAGAATTAGTCAGAATTTCAGACTTTATTCAATTTAAAAGCAAAAGTCTCTTGATCTGAGCTGAGTTTATATAGATCATTAAATAATTTTATAATTTTCCAGCAGAGAAGACTTGATCATCTCTACTATTGTATGTACTCACTGCCCTTATTGATGTACAATGATTTGGAAAAAAATATTGTGAGCAAGACCCTTAAAAAACTTCTTTTTTTTTAAAAGCAGCATTAAAATCCCTCTTAAGATCATTTAATCATCATAATCAATCCTGTGATGAACAAGGAGCCTGTTGAGTCAACAAAGAGACATTATTCCCATGTGAGTCTTGAATTGATGTTGTCTCCTCATCGATGAAGGGTCTGAATTCTGATAATTGTTTATAACATTCACACAGCAAATAAAACAAGCGCAAATGGTAATGCAATTTGCAAAAAGAGAATTATTGGAAATAAATCGGCTTTCCCACAGTATGGGGTTATTTTCAGCACGAACTGTTACAACAAAGAAGTAATAAACTTTACCATAAAATGGAGCAACACTTCTAATGGAAACATATTTGGAGGTTTTCAAAGTTCATCTAGTGGATCATTTAATTAGTGGTATTTTAATTTTAATCAAATGTGATGCCATATCTTTAATTCAACTCAAAAAAATTGACGTTATGAACATAAATGTCTGTAGCCATGTTGTTTTCTCCCCATAGGTTCACCTGTAGAGGCCTATATCTGTCACTTTATGCTCCTTCCGCTGACAGCTTCTCTTTGTCCACTTCTCTCTCTCTCTTTAGGATTCATTAGTCCCTATAGACTCCAGCAGCCCAAACATATTGCACCATTCAGCTGGTGCTTATGTGTCATCTGTTATCTATTGGACTGGTGTTTCTGGTGAGCATATGAATGATAATCAGGCCTTTGTGTGTCCGTGGAGGTGCAGCGGGATCTGCAGCTTGTGATGTTGCCTCGGGGGGAGATTAGGAGGGGCAAACCGGCCCTCTGTGTCACGTCGCCAGTCACAGCACCCATCCGCGGCTGTCCCAAACCCCAGTGGGACCTTAAATCCTGTTACACTGTCAGCTAAAACCATCACTTGTATTAAAGATGTGTGGGTGTTTAAGTGTGTGTACATATTAAGCGAGGGGGTATAATGTCTTAAACTATGAATTATTCATTCCAAAAAGAAAAGGAGATATTGACTACATCTCCATAAACAGACTGCTCTCTTTATGTCATCAGGCACGAGATCTTTGGTTATAATTGCGTAAAAGAGCCCAGTGAAAATGCGTTCCACCAGCGGCACAGCAGGCAGTGGTCAGCGTTATCATCAGGGTCGAATTTGAGTGATGGCAATTGTTCCGTCCTAATATCTTATAAATAATTTACAATATCAGGGGCATTGCTTCCCCCCAGAATCAAACAGTTATGTTAAAACGTTTTCCCAGCTGCTTGTTGAACACGCTTTAAAAGGAGAAATTTGGAGGGTGTTAAACATTGGCCATTGAAATGACTTCAAATTTAATTAAGCACATTAATTAGTTTTAGTGATATTAGCTTCTTCAGCTGGTAACAAATTTGTTGCTTTAGTCGTATTCTTTTTGTGCAACAATTAGGTTTAAAAGCAAGGCTAAAGTCAAACATAACAGCAAGCTGAACTATAAGAAAATAATTCTGGAGTCAACATGTTGGTTAAGTTAGATTGTATTTATTGTCTTTTGCAGAGAACAATAAAGTTGGGGGTTTTTTTGCGATGAAACTTGATTCAGTATGTAAGTTGAATAAAAGTCAACACAAACTTATGATTGAAATAGAGTTTTGGAGATAAAAATAAAACTTGTATCCAGCTTCTGCTAGTGTAATCTGGTTGACTGACCACTAATGCTGATGCTAGCAAAAACCTTTTTAAAATGAAATTAGGGAAAGTATTACATTAATTTAAATTGTAACCAGGTTATGAAAGTATTGTTATGAAATTGGTCAACTTTAACAACATTAACCTTATTTTGGTAACAAATCTCAGCCACAGATTTAAATTAGAATTGAACTGATTATGTTGGTTCACTTGGTTGTTATTGTCAAAATGTGGGAAGGCCAGCTGGGAATGGCAAGGCTGATATGGGTTGTTATATGAGGTAAGCTCATTAAAAGTTTTAAACTGTTATAAAAACGGGCATGTTTGCAGGCCTGCGATGGACTGGGTCACCTGTCCAGGGTGACCCCGCCTCTCGCCCGAAATGTCTCGCTGTAGAAAGGCACCAGCACCCATCCTGACCCCACAAGGGTGTAGGAAAAAGGATGGACGTTTGCATCCTGCTGCAAGTGGTAAAGCTTGCATCAAGCTGTAATTAGTTTAGTAATCTTACTATTGCTAATACATTATTTACAATGGCTGAGACATATTTGTTTTTTCAGCTTGATGCAATGAATTTTAGAGGTTTACTTTACTTTTTTTTAAAATCATTTTTATGCCTTAATCACAAATTAATTACCTTTTACAATTGTATTTAACTTTTGATTAAACCGGAGTGAAATCAAATTAGAAAAACAGTGCTAATAAGCTGTTACTTAAGTAATTATCTTATTGTAAGTAAATATGTTTCTAAACCAGGCAGTAATAGTCTTTCAGCTGCAATGTAAAAGTCTTGATTCAAACCTGAAAAAATATAACAGTTTTTTTTTTTTAGTTAAATTGTAACAGTGAGATTTTCAGTGCAGCTTCATGAAACAACATAAGTCCAACTTGTTTATATTTGAGGGGTTATGATACATTGCATTGAGTGAAGTGATTCATTTTCATCTTAACTTAAAACAGTACAATCTTTCTACAACTGTATTGATTCAAATCTAACAGTTTTTTACTGCTGAGTTAGGCTGGGATGCTGCTTTGTCACAAGACAAAAAAAAAACGCAGGTATGGGGGTGATGGTGCATTATCAGAAGTGGCTATAGATGTATCTTTATTTATTTATTTATTTAGCTTCCAGTTTGTGCAGAGGCGCAACAGAGTGGTTATAATGTGAGAGCGCTATTTTCCTCGATTATTTGTCTCAGTAACAAGTGATCATGGGGAGAATGGGATTCTTTGCACTTCTGGCCCGCAGCCTCCAGAGGGAGGTCAAAACTATTTGTCAGTCTCCAGTTGGGATTGCAAATTAGGGATGAGCCTCCCCTGCGTGACGGCCCTGTGAAACCTCTATTCCTATCCACGGGATGACTGCTGTACATAATTTGAAAATTAGGGCCTTTGATAACATCTTTATGTTCGGCAATAGGCTCTGCGCTGCCCCCGCACACAGACTATACCTGCCGCTGGAAAAAAAAAAAAAAAGAAAAGAAAAAAAAAGGGATATTCACTGAATCGTTTATATGTTTGGTCTGTTTTATGTCTGAGCATTCCCACATACACTCAGCCAGAGCTCTTTGTGATCATTTTAGAGCTTTTAACGTCGGGTGACATATTATGACATATCATTAACCTGTCACCTTCATTAAAATTTGAATAAAGGTGTTTCGAAAATCGCTACGAGGCTGAATTGCTAGTGGAAATAAAGAGACAGACTAATTGAAAACTGAAAATGACGCGCAGGGATACAACAGGTTTTCAATGTCGGTGGTTCGGTCTCCTTAGATCGCTTAACTGCTCCTAATCTGGCTTTAATGGCACAACCTAATTATTGAAGATTACTGGTGTAAATGTAAGGCAATGAGCCGCTTTTACGAGCTCAAAACAGACCGCATCACACTGAAATATTGATGCAGCCATTCTAGGACAGAAAGGCGCACTCGGTGAGATCCTTTTACGTTCCTAACCTTATAGAGTTATTTCTGGTGTTGTCTCCTCTAAGGTAGAAAAAATAAATAAATCACACTCCACTCTTTACTCGAACATTACGACTGCGGTCCCTTTGAAGATGTTGTTCAAAAAGGACTTAAAGTGAAAGAAAATGTTTTCCTATTACTTAATTCAATCGGAGCGCAAGGCGGGGGCTTGACGCGCAGCGCGCAGGGCTCCTCTATGACAGAGTCGCCTTTGTTGCGTCTATCCGCCGCTGTCACACACTTTAATTCGACTCTCTTTCTCTCTCATTGAAAGCCCTCCACAATGACATTCAATGAGGGCCGCGGAGTGAAAACCTGGTTATTTTTACATATTCTTTCCCCCTCCGACTCGGCAGGGGCCCGAGCAAAGGAATTAATCACTGCTCTTTAACAGCGCTGCCTTCAGGCAATGACTTGTCCCTTTTTTTGTGCCCAGAAATGACACATTAACCCTAAAATGGATATGCATAAACTTTACATTCAGCTGTTGCGTGTATGTTTATGTCAGTGAAAGAAGCCATACAAGTACAGAAGGTATTACATATAAACCAGTAAAATTATAGGAATTTTAATCAAAGCTGTAAATAGTTTAATCCCAATAATCAACATCTTCATATTGGTAATAAATTGTGTCTAAAATATTTCAGCTTGAATGAGGCATTAGTTCAGTGCTCTCATTCAGTGTGTGTGGAGCTGACCTGAGAACAGCAACACCTGGTCCATGCTCTGTTTATGTCGGCTTATGCGCTATTTTTGAGATGCATGTTCTGACATTTTGGCCAGTCATGTGTAGCATGGGTGACACTCTCCAAAACAGTTAAGAGCAACAGGGTAAAGTCTGGATGTATGTTCATTTTTACAAATATATCCAGATAGACTTGTATAAGGATTGCACTTCTTCTTCTGCTGCCACTTTTGAGTGAAGGCAGATTTTATCCCCAGCACCATTTGCAGTGCATAATAAGAACTGCAGCACATCAGCTGTGTTTTAACTAAAGGTATGAAAGCCAGAAAGTTCAAAGAGGCATCCTTCATCCCCAAATTCTTCAAAGATAGATGCTGCAAAACAACACAATGTGCTTTACACTCCTTCTGGTGAAGCTGTCAGAGTAGCAAAACTAAAGTGTGGAAGTTTCCCTTTATGTTATAGATAGGAACTACAGAAAATAAAGAAGATATTATTCATATCCCAACTTTGACCTTCAGCAGCCATATCTGGTGAACAGATGATGGGGAGTAGAAACCAAGTTCAATGTTGAATAGATGATAATGAAAAAAGCAGCAAAATGTTAAAATTCCATCAATAAACTTGATTTTGTTCAGTATTTCTGAATAGAAACTGAAAGATGTAAAGCATTACTGAAATAGTTATAAACTTTTTCCACATCTTTTCTTTAAAGGTGACATTTAAACTTTATTTCCTAAGATGTGAAAATCTTTTGCAGAGATTGCTTCCATCTATGAAGATCCTGAGTTCAGTTTGAGTAACTTGATTAAACAATAAGTTGAGTACGAACTTAATTTCAGAACATTTCTCAAACGCGAGTCTTATCCTCCTGACTACCAGGAAAAAAAATATTATCCAATCACCATTTTTTTTAAATCCCACATTCTTCGTAAGGTAATAAAAGGTTTTATGCACTTACTTTGTCTCGTCCCATAGAATGTGTTATTACTGATGAACACAATTTTTATGTATTAGAAAAAGATACGAACAAAAGTCCCACCCCTTCATATGTGGTATCATTGAAAAGCCCTAAATGTCCTCTCCAGATACCAAAAGGAATTAATTCAGTAGAATGCAGGGAGTGGGAGATATTCAAGTTTAGAAATGTCCTCTACAGAGGACAAAAATGAACTACTGGTAGTCAGGAGGATAAAACAGTTCCTACCTGAAATATCCAGTCACAATTTGACCCACATAAACATATCATTTGTCTGGTGTTTCCTTGACCAGACAAAAGAGAAGAAATGAACCAACATCCTTATTTGAATTCTAATCCAAATATTAGTCACTGAAATAAAACAAGCAAATTACTCAGATTTGAGTTTTACATTTAAAATCTAATCTGATTAATTCAAATAAAAACTTATATTAATTGCTGATATGTAATGAACTCCAAAATATTAAAAGAAAAAACAAAAGATTTCTATTCAGAATAGAGTTCCTGTGAAACTACCTGCTGCTGGAAACAAACTTAAATGTGTGCTCTGCGAAAACATTTAGGTCTTAGCCTTTACCAATTTAATAAATTCATTGCACCTCATCCTTATAAACTAATGTGGCTTACCGTTCTCTTCCACCAATTAGAATAAAGTTTGACTTAAACAGCACAATAAGCGACATTTTCACCAATATGTTCAGGTTGGAAGAATAATAAAGTGGGAAATAATGTGCTAACTTTGTTTGAGCTCATTGACTATTATTAAACAGTACATTTACGAGATGATATGCTAGATAAAAAGTTTAATAATGAATGAATTATATTTAACACCTTACAGTTATCAGCTGTACAGTGTAAGTTGTCTCGTCTCTCGGTTGTATTTAACTCACCCTGCTTAATATCTCAGAGGAAACTTAACTTAGTTCCCAAATGAAGCAGAGACGCTTTCTCTGGAAATTTAAGCTCGGCACTATGATCGAAATGAGAGTGATGATAAAAGGGAGAATGGGTAGAGCCGCCTCTCTCGGCGTGGGTGGGGCTGACAAGAATAGACTACATTATGCAGTTCATTTAGTTAACAAGTGAAATAATGGGGAAGCGTGCAGTGGGAATGCCTAGAGAAAGGCACAAAACCCTATTGAGAGCTCTCGGCCGCTTGCAGCGTAACCGTCACATGGCCGGACCGAGTCCATCGGCAGCTATTTAAGGCGAGGCCGTGCGCCTTCAGCACCACTTCGCTGTCCACCGCGCCACCGAGAGCACACTGACGCACCGAGTGACGCAACGAGGTTCAGACTACAGCCACGCCGAGCAACAAGTTTCGCAAACATGCCGAGGTCTTTTCTCGTGGATTCCTTGATTTTGAGGGAGGCCAGCGACAAGGGGAGCGAGAGCAGCCCGCCTCTGTTCCCTTACGCGGTGCACTCGCCGCACCACCCGCACGGGCTGCCGGGTTCTTGCCACTCCAGGAAAGCCGGTCTGCTGTGCTTCTGCCCGCTGTGCATGGCCGCGTCCCAGCTTCATCCTTCTCCTCCGACCCTGCCGCTCCTCAAAGCTTCTTTCCCTCCGTTTGGTTCGCAGTACTGCCACTCCGCTCTGTCCAGGCAGCACTCCACGTCAAACAGCGTGAACCTCAGCCACGCTCCAGGGATATACCAAGCTGCGTACACGGTTCCAGACCCAAGGCAATTCCACTGCATCTCCATCGGTGAGTAGAGGCAGATATCACCAAATTTAGATGTCTTGATTTTTTTTTTTTTTTTTTTTTTTTTTTTTTGCTTTACCGGTTTTTAACAGTCTATATTACTTTTTTTTTCAACAGAAAACAACAACGGGAAACTTCAGAGTAGCAAGCGCATGCGTACTGCCTTCACCAGCACGCAACTTTTGGAGCTGGAGCGGGAGTTCACCTCCAACATGTACCTGTCCAGACTGAGGCGCATCGAGATCGCCACGTACCTGAACTTGTCCGAGAAGCAGGTGAAAATCTGGTTCCAGAACCGCAGAGTGAAGCACAAAAAGGAGGGCAAGAGCGGCGGGCAGAGGACTGGATCACACAACTGCAAATGTTCGTCCTTGTCTGCCGCCAGATGCTCGGAGGAGGAGGACGACGACATTCCCGCATCTCCATCCTCGTCAGAAAAGGAGGATGTGGACCTGTCTGTCTCCCCGTAAAAGTCTCACAGAACTACTGCTGTCTGAAATGATTTTTTTATATATCTTGATGAGATTTGAATGCTGCCAAAAAAAAGAATGAAGGAAAGAAAAGAAGGAAGACTGGGCCAGTTGTGTTCAGTCGTTTGTCATTAACAGATATTTAATCAGGGAAATGCTCTGAATTATTGTATAGCTGTATACACGTTGTACGTATTGTATGTAGTTTTTTTCTGAAAACAGTCCATTGTTGTTGCCAATCCGATGAGCACGGTGGACAGATTTGTAAAGACAAATCCCCCAGTCCATAGCAACATTATTATTTGTATATTGGGGGTGGGACAGTTTGGTGAGTATGTGGATTGAACTGTTACTTAAATAAATCTCCACTGTCACATGACCAGGACCACTCTGAAATTATATCTCCGGTGTACCTGAAAAATATTTATTTATTTAAAAATGTTGATACTTGAATAAAAACTATTCCTAAACCGTACAGACTTTGTTATTTTGTGAGATTAATGTTGGACGTTTTGCGCACAAGATTGCGCACAGACGCGTTGCTATGCTCCAGAGAAAGAGCTTTTAAATCCAACATTCAAAAAATATATATCGTGTAGTAAAAACAGATAATTTCTGATTATTAGTGAGATTGTTTTATTTTTTGTAGTGTTTTTTTTTTCAATGAAAATATTTCAACGCAATGGTTTCCAATTTGTGAAAGCGCGCGATTGTGATATGAACTATTGCTCTTTTCAGAGACAAGCATCAATTTCAAGCTATTCTTTTCATGAAAATAATATGTTTCAATATTATCTCATTTAGGCTCAAATTAATGGACACATTGTCGTTTTCAGGAATATTTCAAATTCGTCTAAAACAATTTGGTGGTTACATGCCCAGCATGGGGTTGATCCAACATTCAAACAAACCTTTATTAATGGATGGGAGCACGCTGAAAGTTTTATTTTTCATTTGAACTGATAAATTAAATTCATAATAACCTCTATTGCGCTTCAGAGACAAAAGCTGCATTATGATGGGGCTCTTATACGATGGGCCTTTCCCTGGGGAAAACCAGCCCTCATATCGCTGCCTTCTCTGGCTCTTAAGGGCTCCGTTCAGCTCCGCTGCCAGCTGAAATGATCTGTGTTGTGTGAGCGAGTTAATAATCGCAGCGGGTGTATAAGAGCGTATCTTCAAGATATCGATCTAACATGAAAATAAATGAGGAGTGAGAGCAGTTTTGTGTCCATGACCCAGATTGTTCCCGTTGTCAGAGCAGCTTTTCTCTAAGATGCGGGGCCTTTTTTTTTTTTTTTAGCACCAATACAAATATTCTCTGCTTGACTAATGCTATTTTTTTAATCAAAACATAAACTTAAACAACCTGTAATTATGTTTACCTACCTAAAAACAAAACCTAAAATTAAAGAGTTTGCGGTGCCAGGTTAATTTAGACGCATCATCCATATGGCATAAAGTAATCTTGGTGAATAAAATAAAATAAAAAATAAAAAACATTTTTGGTTAAAGAAAAACAAAAGTAAAAATAAAGATTCTATTTTTTTAGCTTTTGTCATGAAAATATTATTTAATGTACAGAACATACAAACAAAAACAAATAAAAAAAAGTGTTCTAGACGCAGTTTTAGTTTTGTCTGTTTTACGCACCGCTGAAACCAGCATCTGACTCGAGGCTTTGGTTTAGAAATGTGTTTTTCCTGCCTTGAATAGCCTTTGAAGGATGTTTGCTGCAGTAAACTTGCCTCTAACTTTTCTTAAAGAGAGAAAAATCTGTTTTTTAATTGCGTACCGACTATAATCTGCATCTCTGTGTCTGTTATGGATGTTGAGTTTCGCCAGCAAACTTTCCTTTAATGGTTCACTTAAACATTTTTAACAAAACTCTAATATTTGCATTTGTTAAGATATGGGATTAGACTATTTTGTTAATTGCACCATAGAGTCCCCATTTTGCTCACAACGTGCTCTGCAAAGCGCCCTTTATCCATTCAATAGCCCGGGGGTATGCGCCCTGGGGGAGCTTATACGCTCGCTGTTCCCAAATGCTCAATTTATTTATTCTTAATTTTGTGCCGATCAATTCATTGAAGCAAAAAGGACTACGGTGTCTTTTTAAAAAGAAGAAAAGGGGAATTGTGGACGTAACCTTGACAGAGCCGAGGAGAGGGCTCCCCTGACGCTGGAGAGCCGCTTGAGTCAACAGGCGCCCATCTAGCAGACTCGCCCTTGTCTTTATTCGGGCTAATTTTTTATTTACGGCTTTTCTTTGACATGTCTCTTATCTATCAGATTAAAAGAACAGCTTGTAACAAATCAGTCTGCACGATTTACAACAGCATTAAAAGGGGACAAAGGGAGCAGGCAGTCAGTACCTGAGAGTCTGGTAGACGGCGCGGCGCTGCAGCTGATTCGATGGTTTGAAAAATACGCACGAAACAAAATACTTGAATCCTGAAAAAGAGCCTTTGTACGTTTCTTTAGAAATCAAGCAATTCTGCATGACAAAGGACAATTAATAAGCCGTCTTTTCACGACCAGCAGCTGGTTTCCCCGTCAAGGAAAGTTGGAAAAAATTCAGACTGAATGCGCGCAAAAGCCCTTTGCGCGCAGACAGCAACCCAAGGTGACCCATTTGGCACAGTTAAAATAACCAAGCCGAGGTAAAAGCGGGGGAACTGTCAGAAACATTTAAGCTGAAATATCTTGAAATTGCAAATCCCTTTATGTGGAGGGACGCTGCCGATGTGGGTTAGTGGTACAAAGGAGGTGGTTAAGTTGGAGAGGCTTTGGAAACGGACACGTGGCTTCTCAATGAGGGCTCTTTTTTGGACCCGCGTGGCTTGCTCTGGCACTGCACATTCAAACTGGTTTAAACTTCTTTTGCTTCAAATAAAAAGTAGCAAAACTTAACAAGTCGAGAAATAAATTTTAACAAAACATTTAATAAACTTAGAATAACGTTTTAAACACTTTGCTTGCCAGTTTCTAAAATACAAAAGTGAGCTTCAACTTCGACTGGAATAATAAAAAAAATGTTTGTTTTCTTGAATGGGGGAAGGATTTTATTTTAAGTTTGTTTTTAAAGAAATCATTTATTGATGAAATATACATGTATTTTTTTGTAGTTTGTTGCGCAAAAGAAATGTGTTTCTAATTTCGCGCAAAGCTGTTATCTGCCATCAAATCTCACAGACTGAATACTTTTTTTAGAGTAAAAAATGCAGAAGAGGATGCAAGTGGCTTAAAAATGAATTAATGAACTAATTTAGCACTGACATCAAGAACGCAGCCAGATAATCCGAACAGGCAGGCTTGTGCTTCATCTTCATGTAACCAACTCGACCTTAAGAAATGGATTAAAAACTGTTTCTATTCTATAAAATGTTTTTGTTCGACCAAAACGGAGCAGGATCCTGTCTTAGAAAAGCTGCCGTTGCCGACAAAAGTGTTGAAGTGGCTGCAGGAACAGGAAGCAGCTCGCCGCTTGCCTTGAACTGCGGCTGTTTTTCTGCAGCAACATTTGAACCCACTCAGCTGTATATAATCTGTTTAACAGCTAATCAGTACTTTAAGATGAAGGACCGGCACGCAGCTCCGCTTTCCCTCGGTCCCCCCGGCTCTAATTGAATATTCAAGGCGCGCACCGCGCACCCTGTTTGCCTTTTTCAGTGTGCTGAGAATACGCCCTTTTTAATTCTCGGCCCATACACAAGCGGTGTCAAAGGTCTAGAAATAATGAACTGCGCAGACATGGAAGAGACGTTTGGAAGAGTTGCCTCTGTGTGGTGTGAAGGAAGATCCTCTGATATGCAGATATTTGATTATTTAGTGGATTTTATTAATTCCAGCAGACTCACAAGTCAGAAAATTAAAATGAGAATCAAAAGGGCCTGGAAGTTGAAATATTTTGTGAAGTAAGAAAATCGATGGCAAAAGTTTAGTTTAGCCTTTAAATATCTGAATCAAGTTTTTCATATCCTGACTTGCTGATTTTAAATGTGACTGATATGTTTGCAGTTTAATTTCACTGTAGCGGTATAAAGAAGGATTGCGTTATTTGAAGTAGAAAAAAAAAAGAGGGCACAAGTTGTGTGATTTCATCCAAGAGCGCACCGACAACCCCATGCGCACAAACACAAGTTACCACAAACCGATGAGAGGTGGAGCCCCTGCCGGCACATATAATCAGGACACCTGCCACTTATGTGCCACAGTGGATTTGGGAGACAGTTTTCAGACCCGTGAAATGCACAAGGACAAGATTGTCCGCTGTTAGTTTCAAATCTGCCTGTTTTCTCCACCACTTAGCAGGAACACTGCGGCACAGCAGCGGCACCTGGCGGCAAAGGCTGAGTTTGTTTGGACCAGACCTGAATAACGGTGGAGGCCAGAAGTTTTAAATATTTTAGACATTTTGTTCTTCTCCAAAGCGTTTCTGCTTTATTGCTTTTAGAGGTTTCTTATTTTTAGGTTATACCGAGGTTCATTAATAATCTGAAATCAAGATTCTGAGCTCATCTTCCCGTAAACAGGAGTTGACATCTTCAAGCGAAAGTTTCCTCCATTCCCCCCCCCCCCCCACTGTATGCATAAAATCAAATTAATGGTTGGATTTTTGTTAAAATTAGACTTTTTTTTAATAATGAGACTGTGGTTAAATAATGATTTTGAAAAATAATACAGCTAAAACAAAACCAATTTCCAGACGCACCGACTGAGGAAATTTATTTTAAATCCTTTTCGTGTATCTTTAATAGCAGCGCCAATAATGCCAATAATTTCAGAAAGATGTCAGAAAAAATATCAGTTCAACAAATTTATTGTCACAATACTTTCTTTTTTTATTCTGATGATTTGTAACAAAATCAGTAATAATATGTACATTACTGCAGGTGCTATCATCGAAAGACTTTCACCTCAAAATCTGTAACACTGATACGTTTTTATGTAAATTCATACAACATATTGAATTCTTGTCAGTCTCAACAAGCATACAGGAGTTATAAAAACCAACGGAAAACTTTAGATGACTTTAGACTCGATCCTGCTCATACAAAAAAAAAAAAAAGTCAGCTCAATAGCATTCAAAGTATGTTCAACATTAAAAAAATTATCCTGTGCATTTACAAGTGATCTGCTAAACACATCAGAAGAGAGAGAAAAAAATCTGGAGATGGCAAAATCTGACTTTGACTCAAAGCACCTTCAAGCTCCAAAGTGAATACAGTCAGCTCGCACAGAGGCAGCCTGCATATTTACCGTCTGATTAACAGCTCTTTGACTTCACTTTTCATTTGTCATATTACAACATATATTCGAAAACAACAACAACAGCAACAACAACAACAAAAACTGCTGAAGTAACTCTGATACAATCAAGATACACATTACTTACACTCCTCCGGCTGGTAAATACTGTTATTAAACTTTCTGATACATAGAAATCTGAAAATAAAATCATTTAAATATCAGTTGAACAAAATCACATTGACGTCAGTGTGCCACAGATCCAGTCTCAATATGTGTTCTCAAATATATATAAAAAAATAATAATTAATGTCATAAGAGTCAGTTGATTGAAAGGAAAATTTTAATTCAGGGATAAAAACAGTTTTAATCGATATTTTCCTTTAAGACTTCAGCTGTCCTTCTTCAGTAGATAATTCTTGAGATACGTCATTTCCTGTTTAACACACAGTTTTTTGTGTTGCATCACTTCGTCTTTCTTTATGCTTCATCTGTAAAACAGTACATCAGGTGTTTATGTGCTTCTAAAATAATCCTGCTCCATCCCTGGAGCTCCCACAGCTGCTGGATCATTTTTTGGATTTTAATGGATTAGGGACTAACCTGAACCTGGACGCCACAAGCTACAGAATATAAATTGTGCTGGCACGTGTTTGCATCAGTGTCAGAAACCTTTCGCTAACAGGAACATTTCCTCTGCGTGCAAAAGGTGATTTCAGGGCTGTATTATATGCCACAGGCCTAAATCTGGTTCATCTGGCTCCATCTGGTGTTTGTGTTGTGATCAACAAAAATGCTCATGGCTGGTAGATGTTGTAGAGGTGAGCATGTCTTCTTGTGATCATTGCTTTGTGTGAGTTTGTTTGCAAAATGGGTTTCGGGGGGGGAAAAAAGTTAGAGAGTTTAGCAACCATATGCTGCAGAGCTAATATCTGAAAAAAAAGAGCAACATGTGATTGACTTCAGTTTGTTCTGAATTAAATGCATGCAATTTGTGCACATCTTAGGACAGAACCTGCTTCCCACTTTTTCTTATTTTTTTTTTGTTGTTCTTTACAGATGTCATTATCGCTCAGTGAAAGGTCATCTTGCCATCAAGTTAACGTAGAACAGCAGCCTAAATTTTATCAGCAGTCATGGCACATGCTCTCTTGGGTCTGATTTGTTATCTAGTATAGGGGTGATCCTGCATCCTGCAGGTTTTAGTTAGTTAGTAATAACAATCTTTTCAGTATGTCAACGTTCTTCTTAGGCCTTCTAATGAGCCATTATTTGATCCAGGTGCGTTAAACCTGGGAGAGAAATGGTGGAGAGAAATTAGCCACCACAATTTGTCCCCGTTTAAACTTGCATATTTTTGCCAACCTTGATAACACAATGTTCACTCGCTGCCTCATTTATTCAGGCCTCTATCAAGTGAGATGAGGAAGAGAAATTTGATGCCATTTATTTTGTCAGTGGTCATAGTGTCATACTTAGTACTTTGACGATGTAACTTAATTTGAAACTCTATCTGGGAATAAAAATATCATTTGATAAAAAAATATGATTACATGTATAAAAAAATACCAGTGAGGACTAAGAGAGTGAATAAAAATGTTGATCTTAGCCTCACGTATCAGAGAAATCTGAGTTATGGTTTCCACTTTTTGGTTTTTGGATCGCTTTGGCTTCATCCCGTAGACTATTATTATGATCTTTTCTGTTTTCCAAAGATTCTTTATGTTCTGCACCTATTTACACGCGGGCCCACTCGCAGTCACTCGATCTGCCTGGGACTCCTGCTGTCGAATATCATGGACCTCCTCTGAGGCTGGTAGAAGCAGCTGGTTGATGTTTCGAGTCTCTGTCCGCTTTTCGGGATCGTCATTTTATTCTGCAGAGCGTGTCCCTCTTGTGTTCTGAAGTTCTCGGTCATGTCTTTGGAAAAGACGTTGAGCGCCGACGTGTCATTTAGACTCTTGATGGATGAGAGCAGCTTGCCATCGTCCCCTGATGTTGGATAGTCCATGAACGGGAAAGGGGGGCTGAGGAGGATGAGGCTCTGAGGTCTCTGCCGGTTTCTAAAGGACGGCCTTTGCAGCAGTGCTCCTCTGTTGGATCTAGGACCGTCTACAAACACTTCCAGACTCGGGGCATGCCTCCTGGTTATGACTGGCAGCTCTGGGGCGGCATTCTTTCCAGCTTCAGCTGATTTCTGAACATTTGCATGCTTTTGGTGTTTAGGGGGTGGCTCTTTGTTTTCCAGTTCCTCCTTTAGGTCCGACATCATCATAGGCGGGATGGCAGTGCTCGTGTCTGTGCTTGTCTTTGGTAATCCCTTTTCTTGCTCCTTCACAGTGCCACAATCACTTTCCTGCCTTGTTTGAGGTATCTGGCTGTACTGCACCTGCGGAGGGACAACGGGCACAGCTTTGACCTGACATGTTTTTATCATGAAGGCTGTCCGCACCGATGACACGCTGACTGGGGCAGAGTTTCGGCGGAGAGGCGCCTGTCTGTCATTTAGAAACAGATCCAACTCAGAATGTCCTTTATTCACAGTTCCAGAAGCGGCCAGCAAGCCTTTTGGACCAGAAAAAAACTCAGACGACTTGCGATTTTGCTGATTTGAAATGTCTCTTATGCATCGATGGCTAAGGTCTAAGTTAAGGGAGCAGGGTCTTTGTCTGAAAGAGCCGTGCTCCTCTTTTTTCTCTGCCGTTGTTGTCTCACATGACATTTGCCTGGTGAATCTCTGAGATGATGCTGTATTCTTTGGTTTTGCCGTGCTGCTCTTTGCTGTTGGAGGTTGGGTTGCATTATTGTTGTTCAAGCTCGTCCGTCTAGGCACCAACGGCAGATTGGTCCATTTAATTTCTGGGTTAGCTCCAACACTCTGAGGAATGTTTTCAGGAGATGAATCCTCTGGATTCGGAGTTTCTCCCTTAGAACTGAAGGGGGAAAGCTGGTTAAACAGCTCCTCGACGTCAGGCGAGTGCAGAGGACTAGTAACCCACTGCTTGGTGGAGCTAAGATCCTCCCAGGACTCCACCAAGTCCAGCTCCTCCAGGTTCATTCCAAATACGTCTTCGTCATCAACGTTTGCCAGCTCTGGAGTGTTTCGTCTCTCCTCTAAACACACCGAAAGTCTCTGACAGAGTTCCACCTCAGGATTCACGCTTTTCTTTACTTCGTCCTGCGATATTTTTGTGTCCTCTTGTTTCTCAGATTGTCTGTCTGCACTGTCTGAGAAGCTTGCGACCTGTGGGGCGTCCTCTATCGTTAGAGGATTTCTAACACAGTCTGCCCTGGTTTCCCTCCTGGCAACCTGGCTGGTGTAAGCTGGTGCACTTTTATGCAAAGGTTTCAGCTTCTCTTTTGCATCTAATGTGCTTGAAATATGGATGTCAAAGTTTTTGTGAACACAAAACAACAGGTCTGATTCCGAGGGTTGTTTTCTTTTTGAGTCGGGTCTATTTGCAGTTACACGCTCGCCCAAAGAGGCGTTCGATGAAGGCTCCTTACAAAGCAGAGATAAAGACGGAGAGCTGCGGCTTCGCTTTGACTTGACGTCCATTGTTAACTTGGTGCTTGTTGAAGCAAAAACCGGTTTGAAAGTCTTATGCAGCAGGTTGATTTCAGGCTCAGTTATCTTCAGCTCCTGATGGAGGTCAGGCCAAAGCGTTTTCCCAGCTGCAGGTCCAACATCCTGAGAGATAAAAGGAGACGCGAATTAATCACAAAGTGACTGAATATTTATCTTTTGACTTTATTTTGAGCAAGGGTTTGGATTTTAACAAGCTTAAAATTTAAAAATCCAAATGAAATTTATTTTTGTTGTGAAATAATAACAAGATGCAATATTATTCATACCGGGAGCAGACTGAGAGGTCTTAACTTGACAAACATGTTTCTTTGGGAACAATATAAACTTAAATCGTGCAATAGATAAAGAATTGCACTGATTAATTAGAGACAGCTGTTTATATCAACTCAAAAGGTGAAAAAGCAGAAACTCTCTGCAGCTGGTTTGTGGAAAATCACGGCTGTGCAGAGGAAAGGGAAACTCAGGAAATGGCTACAACTCCATATCTACTTGTCTTGAAGCTCCACTGTCAACATGCACAAACATTTAAGACATTTCAGTGACTTTAACTCTAAATCTCCCATGAGTGTTCATAGTTTTTGGCTTAACTATAAATTAGAGGTGTGCCGATCGATCGGTCACCGATCATAATCGGGCCGATTTTTGTGAAAAAGTGCATGATCGGTGATCGGCGATCATTGTCTCTTTTACCGATACCGATCACCTGCATCTCATTTCCAACCTGCCTGTGCAGCTGGTCTCCTCTTTCCTTCACTCTGCGCAAACGCGCAACAACAAATCTTAAGCGATGTGCAACTATAACGCACTGAGTGAATGGGGAAGTTTGCGTGTTGCGGCGGAAAATTGAAGCAGGTCAAAATGCATCAACACAACGAAGCTAATACGACATAAAAACAGTGCCATACTTGACGGAGTTTGGCTACATCGAGGCTCACTGCAGTAAAAAAGACATACGGAGCGATCAGATAGCAGGTAAAGCAGCGCACAGCTACAAACACTCACCCGGATTAGCATGACGGTCAGAAAGCTAAACAAATAACCTGGAAAATTATTTAAGTCTTCGAGCTGCGATGTAAGACGCTGGTTCTGCTCTCGCTGTTGAACCGCTGCTATGCTACAGGTAGTAATATTTCACAGACGGAGCTTCGCTTCTGCTCCACATGGTAGTGACTCTCACACCGAACCTGCTTAAAGCTGCAGCATCTAACCTAAAAAAATACATTTTACATACGTATTAAAACTTTCGCTGTCCTAACATGAGACAGATAATCTCTAAAAAAAAATAATCCATCTCCTCCCTGTTCTGCATAATTACTCCGCTCAGTCAGAAACAGCCAATCAGAGCTAGCAGTAATCAGCTAGCCGCCATGCTAACAGGAAGTTTTCATTCAGTAACTCTGGATTGTTTATTGTAATGGAACCTGTTTTTGCCTTTGAATGTTAAGTTTTATACTTGAATTTTTTTGGCAATGTTGAGAGGTTTTATTTTGGCTCTTTGCATTATTTAGCCTCTTCAGAGCCTTCATATGTTATCAGTCTGTTAAAGATAGTATTATCAATAGCAGTACAATTTGCACAATGCCTGTTTTGTTTAGTTTTCTTCTTGAAAAAAGTTATTAAAAACAAGTTTTTGTCTAAATTAAGGTGAATTCATGGTTCCTTTTTCCACATAATGTAACCGGTAGTGTTTATGATAAAAAAAATAAAAATAATAATAATAATTATGTGATCGGTATCGGTGATCGGTATCGGTGTATCGGCCCTCATGGGTGATCGGTATCGGTATCGGCAGGAAAAAACCTGATCGGCACATCCCTACTATAAATCTAATCATTCTAAGGAAGATAACAAGAACTGACAGGACAGAAAATAATTTACCAGTTGTGTATCTTTAGTGAGATTGTGAATGTCTTCCCCAGAAGATGGCGCTGTATCTTTGTCTTCACTTTTTTGTGGCTTAGGTAGCTCTTCCAGTTTAGAAACAATCTTTACTCCTTCATTTTTTTGCAATGTTTTCTTGTCTTTATCTGAAAGAAACGTACATTTTCCTTCATTTCAAATAAAACACTTAGCTGAAGTGAAGCCACGTATAAAAAAGCTGTAAAAGAGATTTCCTTACCCTCTGGCGACACTCTGAAGGTCAGAACCTCGGTGTGCTTCTTCTCTGTTCCTTCCTGCCTTTTCGGCTCCAGCAGAGGGAACGTGTTGCTCTTTTTAAGGTGGCTGCTCTGCTCTGTAGGCTCCCTGCAAGGCTTCAAAGTGGCTGCTTTCTCTTTGTTGGGCCCCCTGCACGGCGTGCTGTTGGAGCTGATGACGGCAGACACACGTAAGGGCACGGACACGGCAAAAGGCTCAGATATGTTGACGGCTCTGCGTTGGTGCCTCGGCGAAGACTCCAGTGGGAAGAAGCTGCCTGGGAACGAGGGCCGGGAGGAGCCGGAGTACAGCATCCTCCTGTTTTTTGGAGAACTCGGTTTGTAGTTGCTGAGGTCATCCCCTTTGAACACCTTGAGCTGCTCTGGCATTGTTTTCTGGAAAGAGGACGCTCCCGGTGAGTCTTTTTGGTTCAGGCCGGAGCTCCAGCCGGCCTTTGCACCACCTTTCTTTGCTTTCATCTCCCAGTTTTGGCTATGATTCAGATCATAGAGGGAGTCAGATCCCAGTGTTCTGGATTTCACATCAGGAATAAAAATACTATTGGATCCATCAGCTGAGGTATTGCTTCTTGCCCCGTCGTCATCTGTGCAATAGAAAATATAATTGTTTTTTTGTTTTTTTTAAGCCAGTAATTAAGTTTTTGTTTATACCCACAGTGCTTTAGAACGTTACATCTGCAAGCATCAATGTATTAATATTTTATGTACTGCACCAACACAAAGTAGCCCATAATTGTGAAGCTGTAGTGAAGGTAAAAGTTTATTATTTGTTTTTTTTTTATATAAATAAATTCTAAAAGGTGTGGTCTGAATAAAATACATGCCAAACTTTTCAGATTTCACTGTTTTCCTTTGATTTACTTTATAGTTGTACACGACTTTAGGTCTGTTACATGAAATACATTTGTGTTTGTAGCATGACAAAATGTGAAAGGTTTTTCGTGTCAGAAGGCTCAGCTGTGATATATAGTATTTAAAACTGGCTTCACCTGGAGACGAGGAGCATAAGGACTCCATGCTTCTGGAAGGACGCAGAGCTGCCTTTTCTGTAGAAAGAAAAGTCAAACAAGTAAAAAGTTACCAGTTATTTTATAAGTAATAATTTAAGACAATATGGACATGAAAATCTTGTTGTGCCCAATATATTTAACTTAATGTTTAGGTGTCGTAAGTACTTAATTTATTTTAGTATCTTGTTTTTGGCATCTCTATAAAAAAATTTTCTTTCTCTCAGGACAGGTAATAAATCTATCTACATCTATAAACTGAGTCATGCTATTTGTGGCATGTTCAGATATTCTTTAAATTAGTGATGCCAGACATCTTGGCTGCTTATGTGGCATTTCATTAATCCCTGAAGTTGTAATCTGAGAATAACTTAAACATTTTCCAGTAAACTGAAAAGCTAAAAGCAATATAAGCTAACAGCAGAACATTTTGTATTTTCAAAAGCTTTCAGCAAGGTTAGCAAAGAACAATGTATAATACTGTGTGTGTTTATGTTGAATTTCTGAAGTTACTGAAAAACCTTTTCACACTGGTGTTGAGCTTCAGGGGAATTTTCTGTTACTTTTTGCAAGTTCATACTTGGAAGTTTCATCTTTTTAATCAAAATGACACACATTATTACATCCTCAAGTCAAGCAGGACAAATTGATATGAATGTTTTGGGCTTATTCAGAGTCCAAGGCCTGTTTCTAGATGGTTTTAACATGGTTCAAAATGTTAGTTTTTATGGAACTAGTCTTAGTTAAGCACTAACCCTAATCACTTTCTAAAGCATACAAAACACTGTTGTCCTTTTTTTTAAAAATTTATTTATTTAACCTTATTGTCTGCATCCTCTTGTTATTTTCTGAGAATGCAGTAAAGTTTAAAGTCTGCCAGTGTGTTTGTAGTTAGAACATTATTTGTGTGTGTTTATAGTACACGAATGGAGCAAAGCCTGACCTGATGCTCCCTGTGCTCTGATGAACACACTGCCATTGCGGCTGAGTTTTCCCTTTGACTCCACAGATCTTCCCAGGTTAAAGATAGACTTCCACTTTTTAGATTTACCAGAGAACCTCCTCCTAATCAAAACAAACAACAGCAAAAAAAAGAAGTGAAATCAAATCTATTTTCTCTGCTTTTCTATCAATCGTTAACTTGAAAGGCTGAATTTGGATCTTACTTGTTGTCTGATATTTCTATGACCGTGTGATAGAGCGATGCAGTGCTAGTGTCAGGTAGGCTGTTCTCTCGCTGACGTTCTTTGTGCACTGGGTGATTTGGACTTAAGGAGCGGGCCTGGGCTTCTTCCAGGCTCATCAGTTTCATCGGCCCACTCCCACCACTGATCGGGAGAGTGGCATATTTCTCTGCACACATCAAACTCGGTCCTGCAAAAGTATATTCTATTAGTATCAGTAAAAAACTCTTATAATTTCAGTGTTGCAAGACCTGTATCACACCTTCTTTGGGTCTTATTTGATCTGAATCACCACTGAAGATCTGCTCTGTGTGGTTTAAGATAAACTCGATCACTGACTGCTGTATTCGCACTTCCTGGAAGGCCATGTCTCCATTACCAGATGAAGTCTCAATGTCCTTGGATCTAAAAAACACAAGATGTAGGATTGTAAGGATAAACTGCTGATTACAAGTGTTTCTCAAAATGGTCATCAACAGGAATTAATATCAAACAAACATGGACTGTCTAAATATAAAGGGCAGTAACCAAAATAAAACAATCTAAATAAAATGTAACAGAAATGTTACTGGTGCCACCATTCGTGCACTATCATGCTTTTTTAATTGCTCCCTGTGGAAAAACTGTGGCTCACTCTAATTTGCAAAATTATTTTGATTCAGCCATTTTCCTTGGTCTGGCAGAAAAACATTGATTACCATAAAATGATGTCATCAAACTACCACCACCATGTTTGACTGCTGGGATGACGTCTTTTTTTGTTGAAAGGGTGAACGCTACCATTGATGACATTTGTGCCCAGTCCCTTTCTTATTGTTGGATTATGAACGTTCACCCTAAATGGGTCCACTTAAGCTGTAAAGTTCTATTATTTTCTCCATTTGTGAATGATGTCTCCCACTGCAGTTTGATAAAGTTTCAAAGTGTTAAAAGTTGCTTTGAAACCTATTCCAGACTGAAAGAGGTCAGTGATTTAAAGCTCTTTCACTAAACATTTTCATCATAAACCTGCAAAGATGAGTCATTTATGGCTCTTCAGAAATCACAAGTGCAGATGTTGAAATGCCGCACAGCTGTAAGGTTTTAAAAATAAAGTTGGTAATGCAGGACATCCGAAGGTTTTGTGTGGGGTGATAGAAGCACTACATCTCAAATTTATTAGAAGCCTCGTCGTAAGATTGTTTTGGAAAAAATAACGGTGGACAAATTCAGGATTGGGATGCTAAATATCTAAAGTTTAATTTATATTTTCCACCATACTCACTGACTTAGCTCAACTCTGTCTGACGTTCAAATTTGTTTGATGATAAAAATCAATGAATGTAACAAAAAAAGGAAAAACAGAAGAGACTGGTGAGGGGGCAAATGTTATACGGCGCCGTATGGCTAAAATATTTCCAGTACTTGTGTGGGTTTAAACTCACCTTAACAGATTTGGAGCCCAAACCAAAGCCAGATTGCGCGTGTGCATATTTGTCTGGGCGCTTAAGGTAGCAAGACGGGCCAAGTGCTTGGAAAGGTATTCCAGAGTCCTGAGAACAGTTGATTAACAGTTGATTTCATCATATTTTTTCACAGCTTTGAAGTCAATAAAAGTAAGCTGGACTGCTGTTTTTGAGGAGCTGAGAGCGAAACATGTGTGGTTTACCTGAAGTGAGGGGAGGGAAGCTCTTTGATAACTGTCTGAATATGTGAAAGTCTGTCTTGGTCTCCTTGAAACGACACAGCCTCCTGTGTGAGAAACAAAGATAAACACAATGGCAGTCGTGTCATGTCTTATGTATTTTTAAGTTTTTCTCCAACGCTTTAAGAGACCGACAGTCATGGCACAAACAAGTTCAAATTATGTCCACATATATGGGATGTAAATCGGTTATAATTCAGTTCAAAACAACCAGATTCATTCCATCACAACCCAATTACATGGTTGCATTCAGATCTAGTTTGATTCAAATCATATTATTTTGAATTACGATTTGAAATTCAAAATAGTAGCTAACTCAGCTACAACGTTAGCGGTTAAGGATAAGTGCTAACATTGTTTTGGGGAGGCCCAGCTGGTTGCATGGGGTCACTGCAGCAATCCCTCTCTGAGTAACCATCCAGCTACAGACTCATTCAAGTTCATTCTCATTAAATATTAAAATAGAAGAGCTGCAACGCATGTAGTTAAACAACACTGAGCTTTATTTTTATTTGAGTTTTTATTGAAGTCATTATAGTACATTGAAAAAAAAACCTTCAAACAAAAACTATCCAAGTACAATTTTTTTTTCTAAGGATATAAAATGATATTTGAAGACACAAAAGCATCTGCTCATGTCTAAATGTGTTTGAGAAGTTGTCAGGATGAAACAAGTCTGACTTTATTTCTTTCAGGCCAAATTCGGACATCATATGCGGGCTAAAAACAGTCAACGTTTTCATTTTGACTAAATAAGGACACCTAAGTGACCTGAAATATCCATAAAAGTAAAACCATGGATGTCCAGTCTTTGTGGGTAAGAGATGTGTGATCAGCCAGATTTCTGTTAGAACCCCAGGAGAGTGAAACGCTTTTCAAAGCATACCAGAGAGCTGGAGTTAAAGGCACAGCCAGCAAGAGATGTAAGAAAGCCAAGGTATGCAAATAACCCAGTCAAAGTACACACACTGCTCCACAGAAAGCAGTTCTTACACTTGAGTATTTTTGTCCCATTTTCTCCTGCTGAAGTCTCTTTCATATTTGCATGCATCCAGAAAAGCGGCCAAAAACTTTTCTTTACTACCAAGTGTAGAAATTATACAACCGACACTTCGTCTTTGCTGGTTATCGGTTCAAGTTTGGGTACATTTTGGGATCTGGTCACATTTTATTGTTTCGATTTGTATTTAATGGAACTGAAATGGAAAGATTTTTTGGTATTGGAGAATAGCATGCTGTCCCTCAAAGTGAAGCCCTTCTAAATACAAAAACAAAGACACTGACTTAACCAGAGGTGGGCAACTCCAGGCCTTGAGGGTCGGTCTCCTGCAACTTTTAGGTGCATCTCTGCTTCAACACACCTGAGTCAAATAATGAGGTCATTAGCAGGACTCTGGGGAACCTGACTGCACTTAGGAGGTGATTCAGCTACTGGATCCAGGTGTGTTGGACCAGGGAGACATCTAAGAGTTGCAGGACACCGGCCCTCAAGGACCAGGATTGCCCACCCCTGGACTAAACATCTTGCCAAAATCTCTGAACTCTGATCAGAATCCCAGCGAAGTCAAAACCATGTTTCATGATGGGAACGATATGTTCTGGCTGATATATGAAGCTACGTATAAAACAAAAGCAAGAAGAAGTATGTTTCATGACGGCAAAAACTTAAATTTTATTTTCTCATAGGCCAGATTTGGGTTGTTCTGCTTACAGTCTTTTCCTCCATTATGGAAGTCCGATGACATAAATATTTTTATTTTATTTTAGCTAGCAACTATATTTGAAAAAAAATCATTACCTGATGTACATGAACATCTGTTTCTTTACAAAAACAATGCAAGATGAACATTAGCGTAATCCACAGCCATACCGTCTCATTCATACAGGATTTTTTTCATTCTCCAGATGACACTAAACGTACTCACAGTGAATTTGCTGTAGAGCTCATATGTGAGCAGAGGATTGGGCAGCTCCCTGAAGTAGAGCTTACATAAGGATCCCACACAGTGGATGTCCTGGAGGTATACTTCCTTGGTAAGGTCAGGGCACGCCTCGGAGCAGAATTCCTGCCTGCACAAAAACATCCACACACACCGAGTTAGCTGAATGACGGGACTGTTCAGCACCCCAGCTCATTTCTGCTGCCCTCTGAGGCTCGTCACACTGAGATGCATCCGTCTGGCCGATGTTGGAAAACAGGAAAACACTGAATTAGAGAATCTCATTTATTTCAAGGATGCCATTGAAAGATTTGCTCATATCTGATCTGACTTTTGTTGTTTTATGACTAACAATGCTGCAAAAAATATGCATTTGCCCTCTTAAGCATTGGATTTTTATGAATGACTTAAAGGCTTAAAGGTCATCAAACAACTTTATCATCAGAAAACTATAAACTCATGCTGATTTTATTTGTTGCGGTAAATTGTAATAACTAGTTGTTCCACCACTGGCAGCAACAATTGTCATCAAGCATTTATGTTAACTAGCAACATATCTTTTACATCCATGTGGAGGAATTTTGGACTTAAATATGGACTTTGTCTTTATCTCTTCAAAACCTCTACTTGTTAAAGTTGCTGCAGTGCTTTGGACCTCTTTCCGGCTGCATAATCGAAGCTACTTGAGGTGATGGACAGACTCTACTTGAGGATTACTTCTATTCTTGATTTCGTCGACTACAGTAAGCTGTCAAGGTCCTGAAGCAGCAAAATGGCCCCAGACCATCACACTGACATCTCCATCTTTGACTGTCGGCAACGGAAATGCTTTGGTAATTTTGCACCAGTTATAAAAGGATGTACATCTGTAAAAAAATGTCCAAAGACTATTTTTTTCTCAAAAGTCTTGGGGATTATCAAGACACTTTTGGGAGGCTAATCTGAGTCGGTGCTTGACCGTGGGACTGCTCTATAGATGTACTTTACTTCCAGCCTTGTTCTTATTGTTTAATCGTGAACACTGACCCTAAGACTCCTCAGGGTCTTTGATGAGATCGTATCGTAATTTTGGTAGTCTGGAAAATTTTCCAACTGTTTCATGTTTTCTCTGTTTGAGAGTTACGGTTCTCACTCTGAGTTGATAAAGTCCCATAACCTTTGAAATGGTAATCTTGTCAATACTTTTAAGTGTCAGTGACTTTGTTTCTCATATTTTCTTGAATTTCTAGCTATTAGGCTCTGATTAAGGCATTAGTTGTTGCTTTTTGAGCTTATTTTGCTCACTCCATGTTGTCAGATAGGTCCTCTTTAAAGCATGTCTTTAGCCTACAGGTATGGCAGTAATCAGGTCTGGGACTGGCAAGTAAAATTACACCTAACATCCAAATTAAAAAGAGGTAAATGCCAGCAAGTTCACAATTGAATAGGGATTTTTTTCTTATCGGACTGAGCTGCTTTGGTTACCCTGTTTTACACAACAAATGGAACCATCATTTGAAAACTGCATTTTCTATTTACACAGTGTAACTCAGAAACATTTATGTGCAGAAAAGAGGCTAAAACATAAGAAAAAAACCTGAAGGTAGGCAAATATTTTTTCACACGTCCTTTTCTTGTCGGGAGTACCTGAGACGCTGGATGTTTGAGGTGACCCCTGAGAGTCTGTAGATCCCATCCACAATCCCATACTGCTCAATAAACTCCGCACACTTCTGGAGAACCTGAGGAACTGTGGGAAGGAAATCGCATGAAGAGATTGGATTTCGTTTAGTATGTCTCAATTTCTTTGCACTACGCAGACAGCAGGAATAAAGCAGTAAAAATAAACAGCTCTGATAGTCACACTTTAACTGTAACAATGCACAGAGGAGTAAGCCCATGTGATGTGGTTTGTTTTACTACACGCCTGCTCCTTTGCTCCTCAGGGTCGATGACTGTAGGTGGATGTAGGCAGGAAGTTAAAAATGGTTTGTTTGTTTCAGAGGAAAGTTGACACACCCAGTCCTTGTGGCTGGTATTACTTACGACATTTCCTCTAATAGAAATAGGCTTTTGTAATGTTACCACTGACCTACACACTGCTCTCCTAACAACAGCCCATCATCCCAGTAAACAGCCTGGCTGTGGTTTTTAAAGTGTCTGTGAAATCACATGTCTGATTTTTCTGACCACAGCTTCACTTCAACTAATAACGATACTAATAAGCGACTGCAGCTCAGTTTTATTCACCGAGGTTTTCACAAGGTTTGCTGTGACGCAGAAACAGATCAGTGAGCTTTGTCGTCAAGTATTGGGCAATGTTGCATGTGATTTGACAGTTTTAAACAGATTAATCATCTTTTTCCTACGTTACTGAAGGGTTTTAAGTAGTAAAACACAGAGTTATGATTTAACGTCTTGTGTTTTTGTGATGCAGTGTGACATGTAATCAGAAATCTGAGTTTTTGTTCTGCAATAGTACTACATACATGGCTTCTACTTATTTTTTTTAATTAAAAAAATAATCCTCATTCGTTTTTCTCAAGTTTAACACAAAATAGAAATCTTTTCTGTGCTAAGTCTATTTAACTCAATCTATTTTGGCTAGTAAGAGTTTCATACTCATGCACAGCTGGGTACATTATTCATATTTTGAATTCTTTCTCTCTCTCAGTGCCTTATTTTCTGCTATTAACTTCAAATATTTTGGAAACAAAGATGCAGAACCCTTCTTCCACAAAAACGAACGCCCGAATATTTCTGGCAAGAGTTAATTTCTCACAGCTCACCACAGAAAGCAACAGATATTTAAATTCTCGTCTTTCTGACCTAAGTAATTGGATTTCTAATTGCCTGCTTGTGGTCAGAATCTGAAAGACGAGCGACTCCTGGGTTGTCATTTAGCTCCTCTCTGTTTAGACACGGGGTGAACTTTTCTCATAGACTGGCAACAAATATAGTTGGAGTTTGGACGTATTTCTGAAGATACAACAGCACATGTAATAATTTGTGGGAAGCTTTTAAACTTGAAAAAAGAAACAGTCCATGGGATCAGTTCAAACATTTCTTTTTTCACAGATTTTTATATTTGTAGCTTTCTCTTTGAGTGTAACTTTTTAAATCCCTTAAGAGCAGTGCAGTTAAAAAAAAAAAAAAAGCATTTCACAACAACAGTACTATTTTGTTAACTTAAGTGACATTTCGGCACACAGAACAAACACAAACACAACTTTAATAAACACTTTTATGTAATTAAACGAAAATTGTTTTGCACATTTTCTGTTTTGATTAGAAAAAAGTGCCTCTTTTCATTTGTATTTACTTGTTTTGTTTGAGTTGCAAATTTTATAATCACAAAGAAACTAAACGTACTATTAGTAGTAGTAATAATAACAGTATTGTCATTTATATACGAGCACCTTTTAAGGCATTTAAGTCACTTTACATAGCAAGCAATACTAAAGTAATAAAATCAAACCAGTAAATGGAGCTATAACAAGAGGTTTTATGCAGGCAAACAGGTTTTCCATAGTGATTTAAAAATACTCAATTTAATAAAACTAACTGCAGTGGAAATGAAAATAACAACCTATTTAATTTGTCTATAAATATGCTTGTTCTTGCAGAGGAGATGGCTCAATCATCTGCAGCAGCAAAACATTCTGTTATATGCAGCGTGGTGGACGTCAGCTGGTTTTATTTGTGTTTATCTACATCAAGAAAACTTGTGGCTAGACAGCCTGTCTGCGCTTTGCCTCTTGTAGAGATGAACATATCAAAAAATACACAGATGACGTCAGCCTGCCTGAACAGACGGAAAAGAGCCTGCTACAGAACAGCATTGTGTAAGGGCTAACCATTTGGATCACAGGGTTTTTTTTTTAAGAATAGATTTATTTACGCTCCTTTTATTTCTGTTTAAATAATAATATTTTTAAAAACTTATTACAAATTGTGTTTTTGTATTGCTAATGGCTAAACAGCAGATTTACAAGATTTATTTTAAGGTTACATTTGGGCTCTGGGTCGATTCAGACCTTTACCAATCCGGAACCCTGAATCATATGCAGGTGTTGTTATATCGTCCCATTACTGACAATTTGGTATAAATATACAAAGATACACAAATATACATAATCATTTCATTGAAGGTTACTTTTGTTGTTAAGCAAGTATTTTGACAAAATGCAGAGATCGATAATAAACAAAATGCTCAAATTTCATGGTTCGTTTTAATTGAATTTACTCCTTTTTTTAAGAGTTTACATAGTGTTAGTTTCTAATCTCCTTGATTGTGGTTTGATCCATGTCTGGGTCAGATGACTCTTAAAAACTATGACGCATTATGAGCTCCGATCAAACCGAAATACACTGCAGGACAAACACAACCTCAAGTTTCTGTTTACACCGCTCTTATGATTACTGCAGAACAAGACTTTGAATTCATTTTTCATCTTAAAGTTAAAAAGAAAGAAAAAGAAGGAAGCGACAAAAACAGGGAGAAACAAAAAACAAGAGAAAGAAAGCAGAAGAGAAAGAAAGAAAGTGATTATTTGCCTCATAGGTTTTCCACAGCCCACCAACAGCAAGGACAATATGTCTGCTGCTGCCATGACACAAGACTCTGACCCACACCTCCTCCCTCACTTCCTGCTCTGAATGCTCCACCTCACACTGATCCCATCTAACAGGTCTTTCTTAAATTTATCTTTAAAGCGTCTGTTCATGTGATTTCCGTTCACTTAACTTTCCGTATGTATGGAAACTTTCACACAAAGGTTGTGAGAAGTCAAAAATAAAATCTATATTTATATGTATATAAAAAAAACGTTTTTCTATTAAACTTAACACAATGCTGTGTTATCTCCTTTTGTCTTTTTACTTTTCCACCATACAAAACTAATAGTGATACATAGTCTAATTTTGACATAAAACTTGTCGTAGGAGCTGCACACAACAGGAAATTTACACAAAAAGAATCTAAGAGCCCCACCCTGGGTTCATTAAATGCAGCCAATGGGTGAATGAATGTTCATAATAAATGGAAAACATATGTATTTTGATAAAAGACATCTGTAGTCTTTTAAACAAAAACTGTTTCTTACATAAAAACTACATATCTTTTGTCTTTCTTCACAAATGGCATGTTTGTAAAAAAAAAAAAAAAATTAAAACAGCTAAAGTAGTTCAAAAAAAAAAATGTATTCCTTCATGTGTCTGCGTAAAGCAACCAGTGAAGGACATACTGTCTAGGTAGGAAGTGCTAATTGCCCAATAGTGTTAGATTTCAAAGCAAGCGTTACCATCTTGTCCTGAGCCCTGGAGATGTTCTGTCAGGTCACAGCCGAACACATTCTCACTTCCTTTCTTTTTGGTCTTCTGCTTGTTTCCTTTATTCTTCATGTGGGCTCCAGTTAGTAGTCCAGAAGATTGAAACAGAAAGTTCCCTGAAAGCACCAGAATTGATCCATATGAGCCCAAAAACCAGAAATGAGTCGGCAGGTCAAAAGGCAGCCGCACAGGAATCCCAGCACACAGCTCCCAAATGCCTGCATCCGCTCGCACCCTGACAGACCGCACGGCTGCTGCTGACGTCACTTTTCAAACTTCAGCTCTTTTTACACGGCTCGTTCCTCGGGAGATGAGCCGAGAAAAGACGCGGCGGGACTGTTCCTCATGGTGCTCAGCTGAATTATGTGAGCTGATCTAGAGAAACAGCATTAGAATTGTTTGGTTTCCTGTTGTTTTTTCACCCCCAGTCTCTCTCCCTCTCTCTTGCTCTCCCTCTCTCTGCTCTTTTATCTCCTCCTCTTTTCCTTCATTCCAGTCTGTTCTCCTCACTGGTTTCTTCTGCAGCTGAGACACCCATCCATTAGGAACATGGCTATAGTTGTTTTTTGAGAAAGACTTTCTGCGTTTTCTGAATTGAGGGATAGCCTCGTGGCAGTGATGTGGCAGGGATTTTTCAAGCGTCCAGACTATGTAAGAGGGAGGGAGACGAGGTTATGGGAGGAGGAGAACAGCTGACATCTGTTTCTCTCCTAGTTACTGACCCCTCTTATATATTTTTTTTCTCCCCTCCGTTATGTCCTCAAAGTTGGAGCTAATGGGAAAGCTTCTCCCTGCCTTTCCTGAATGCTCCCAATGTATACACAGTTTCCTGTGCAAAGAGCCCAGGCTCAAAAACAAAAACAGACGGGCTCTGAAGGAAGAGGAAAGTGGGAGGTGACTCAAGTGAGGGCCTGAAGGGCACAGATGGGAAACGAGGGGGGGGAGAGAGAGTTGGTGGACCAAGATGGACAACACGTGGTTCTCATTACTAACTGCCTTGTATTTTATTGTTTTCCTTTTAAATTAGACTGCAGCGTCAATGAAAACACAGAATTAATTAGTGCAACGTGTTGACTTTAAATGCAGGGAGTTAGTTAATCACGGTTTCCTCCACAGCTGCCCTCCATGTCTCCACCAGATCTATTTCAGTTACATCCCAGCTCTGGAATGCCAAGCCTGGTAAATATCATGTAATAGTGCAGGATATACCTTACGACCGGAGCCCTCTGACTCTCACCACGTGAGAAAATAAAACGCTAAGGCAGTAAATTTAATTTTATGACTTCGTAACCAAGGATAGATGAACTGCCTGTGACTGCACACCTCACCCTACTGTATAAAACTGTATAAAAAGATGCAGTGATCAACCATGAAATTGATAGAATGTCAAAATTTCATTTGCATTTTGTTAGAGCTGATTCACCTTGGAGAAGAGGTGAAGCATACGAATCCAGAATTGTTAAATCTTATTTTAAGACACAGTAATTCCACATTCTGTAAATTAGACTCACCAGATCCTCGCTCTTCCAATCAATCTTCCTCATCTTTGAGAAACACTGAGTTCCTTGCTGTACGCCATCCTGACCCCGTTTTGGGGCTTGGTTTTAAATATCCTTGTGATCTGGTGCTTATAACTTTTGGCTCATTCCTTTGTCAGTTTTTAAAATTCATAATGCAATTTTTAAATGAATATGGTAAATGTCATAGTAAACCAATGCTTGGTACACACAGATCAAGATTCTAGTCATGAATCCCAATTCAATGAACAGAACGCAACTGGATTACTTCACCCGTTTCTTGAAAATGTTTTATGTTTATCCAAGATAGGTTTTTAGTTCTGAGTTTGGATGGGGGTCATTTTTCAACAAAGTTAAGCACAAAATTACTAATACCTCTAGATTTTGCATATATTTTGGATATAAACACATATTCAACCATTCATTAAGTTAATGATTTCATTTTTCAATGAAATGACTATAAAACACATTTGTTTAGTACCGTATTTTCTATGGAGCGCACTTCACTATAAGCCGCACCCACAAAGTATTTTTTTAAAAAGCTGGAAACGTACATGTATAAGCAGCACCGGGCTATAAGCCGCTGGTATCTCCGCCTCTCTCGGTTTTCCAAGCAGAGGGCTTGGTCCTGAATAAATCTGCTATTAAGGACGAAGCCCTTCGTCTCCAACGCGAACCATAGATTCATCACGCAGAGTTTACATGCAGCGGCTCTATTTCCCTCCTGCACTGACAGATCGACAACCTTCAACTTAAAAGCTAAATCACATGAACTTCTTCGTGTGGTTTCCATGATGAGGGGATACGAGTTTGAAAACATTTTTCTGTGATGCCTGCTGCTAGCATGTCCTTGTTCAAATGAAAATTAGCGCTTTCTTCTTTGATTTCCAATTTTGACTTCCAATGATTAACTTCCTGCTAAAGAGCCCCCTGGTGGTTGAAGAAAAATCCACAGAAAAGCCGCGTGGGAAAAAGTCTCATTTTTATAAGAATCAAATGTGCCTGTTTAATGTGCCTGAATTATTTAAGGAGAATTATTTAACTAGAATTATAATAGGATATTCTCCACATGCTCCACATGGTGTGATGTTTGCAGTACAGTGCGATGAAGAGTGTTGAAATGTCTGTTTGGATAAAACCGAAAACATACACAACACAGAACAGAGCAGCCAACCTCTCAGGACAGGTCAGTTATTTGTCTACATTTCTAGAACAAGGGACAATCTCTTGAGAACACTAACGTGCTCATTTTAGCGAAAGAAGATCTGTTTTTGGAAGAGGAGTGAAAAAAGTACAAAAATAGAAAATAAAAAACAGCATGACAAAGAGAAGAAGGGTCCAGCAGTTTTGAACTCCAGCCTTTGATGGTCGGTGTCCTGCAAAATTTTAGGTGCATCTTTTCATTCAGGAGGACGACTGGACAGAACAGAAGCCTGTCAAGCAACCTAAAACCAAAATAAAAGTCCAGTTTCCTCCTATTTTAGCACTTTGGAAATACAGTAGGCATGAAGCAACATCAACATTACTTGGAAAAAAGGGATTTCAGCCACATGTTCTGTCCAAGTCCTATATCTGGTTTACTTTTACCTACCTTTTGACCCTTCCCAGCAGCTGTGGGAAATATAACATTTTAGCTTTAAAAGGAACGCCAGCGATTAATGGCAACGCGCCAGAGCTATCACTGCTCTGTTTAATATCCTCTATATTATCTATTCTGCTCCCCAATGTCCAAGACAAGCAAACAAGAAAGCAGTTTGGGGGACGTGCACCTCAAAGAAACTTCAGACAGCATAGAAGTTGATATACCAGAAAGAAAAAAAATACAATAAGGTTATTTAACATGATGTACTTTGTACATTTTATAATAAACACGTTGCTGAATACATAACAGGGAATATGGACATGCTTTTAATGGAGAGGTCTGGTTTGTGAAAGAAATTGTTTTGGTGCTAAAAGTGTTTTGTGAATGTCACATGTTTGAGCAATGACCAGGCCTACCCTCTGCAAAACAAAGGTTTCTTTCTACACCATAGGAAAAGGACATGACATCATCCTGCTCATACAAAGCCTCAATATCCCACCCTTTCTTTGGGCTGGTAAATTAAAAAAAAGGAAAAAAAGAAGACATGGTATTGTAAGTGAATAATAGGGTTCACTTGTGTCTTTATTTTTAGTGTTTGAGTACATGTCTGACGTGTAATGCTTTGACTTTTATATGTGTAACTCATCTGGTGCTCAGCTTAGTGAGGAAATGATGCAAAGGGAAGAAAAAAAATCAAGACATAAATGAATAATTACTGTGCATGTACGACTCAATAAATCATTTGATTATGCACGTTCTAAAAATGAAAAACACTAAAAAATAACCTTTAAACAGGTATTAGACAGCCTTTTCTCTTAGCTGTTTCTGAATTACATTTTTTATTGGTATAATGTAATATTAAAATCCCAATTGTCATGTTTTTTTTTAGATATAAGTAGAAAATTATTATAATTTACAAAGATAAGTACTTGGAAAAAACTGTCTAAAATAAAAATGCATAAATACTAACTTTTGCAGCAAGTCTGTGTGGATAGATCTGAGCTAAAAGAGGAACAAAAAAAGAGATCCAAACTCATTTATAATAGCAATGAAAGAGTAAAACATTAAAGGGGGTGAGTTCTATCTATCTACCTATGTTTCTTTTATATACCTGTTTATTTAGTTTCAAGCTGCTTGAACTTCAGACAGATGAATAGATAACTCCTTTTGCCACATGTAGTACTCTCCAACTTTTCACCTAAGCTCTTTTGTTCAGGCCATGCTTCCTGTCAATGTGCCAGCTGGCAGCTGCAAAGCCTTGTTAAAGTCTAAAAGCATACTTTAGTAACCACAAATGAATTTGCAGATCAACTTATGCAGGTATTTGTTTTAATGCAAAATACAGGGGGATTTGCATTTCATTACAACAATGTCACCGATGTATTTTTAAGTACATTTCACAAAGACATGATATTCTGTGGCCATCATTTTGCACTACAAACTAGACAATGCATTATTTAACTCAGAGGTGGTAAAATAAATTTGCACGGGTCAGCAGGTGCCAAAACAAACCAGCAGATTCAGTTTTAGACCCATGCAGTCAGAAGCACGGATGGATGTTAATTTCCTCTTCAAATGATAATAGAGCATTTATTTTTGTTGGGCACATTGTGCCGCTCATGGCCACTTTTTAAATTCTAATGGAATAATTAAAGAAGAGTCATTTTAGTGTCATTGCTGAAGGTTACAGAAAACGAACAACAATGTTTCAAGCCTTCAGTATGACACACCTGGATTGTGTTTTTGTGCTTGAGGAACACAACTGATTAGCATGATAGCTTAATTTCATACATCTTTGCTTTTGATGGTGCATGATAGAAGAACTAAAAACTTCTTAATAAATAGATGTAGTGTTAAGAACTTCATCCTTTCTTTCAATATTGGTGCATCAGAAATATTTACCTCCATTTCATGAAGGTACGAGCCTCAAAGTCAGCCGCATGTAAGGAAATGTAGCCCATACAAAGCCTATTGAATGTTAATTTTAACACCACTGAGGAATGAATAAATAATTTTCAACATTTTTGTAAAATGTGACGAAGCCAATCTTTTGCATTCCTTATTTTATGACACACAACACACCATGTTGTTCACATCAAATTCTGACCTAAAGACTTAAAGACAGTTAAGTAAAATAAAGTTTTTTCAGTGCTTCATGCTGGCTTGTACAGTTATCAGCTAAAGAACGACATAATGAAATTATTTTTATTCATATTGAAAAAATATCAGATCAACAGTATTTATCCAAATGCTAGTGTTATGAAATATCATTAAAAAAACACCTATTTCTTATTCTGAGGACTTTGATATATTGTGAAAATGCTTAGTAGCAAAAATAATCTCTTTTAATATAGTAATAAAAGGCCTACATCATGATAACACTCATACACTGCCCTCTGCTGGTGAAACTGCGTCTTTTACAGTCTTCAACAAGCTCAAAACACGCCTGTCTCTATCTCTAGTAAACTGCTATAATTGAGAAAGTTAGTTTTGTAACGAGGGATATTTCAACCTATAAATATCTGATGATACATCAGGAGCACAATTTGAAAATTAATTCAATGTTACCCCTGATAAATGCACATTTATAACAAGAATGCTTCCAATATATGCTGGAGACACTGACAAATATATTAGTACTGTCAGAAAATCTCTGTCACAAATACAGCTATGTACATGTCTCTCTGTTACTATGCAATAATTCAAGCCTGTGTCACCTGGAATGTGAATGGTGCAAATAAAGTAACTTTGCGATCATTTTTCCTTTTATGTCACAAAAATGTTTTAAATTATTAAATCAATTTTATTATCAGAGATAAAAAGAATAAATACAAAGAGTCATTTCAAAATGATGACTTCATTTATTAAGAAACAAAACTATCCAAACTGACTTGATGGACTGTACAAACCAGTTTTAGAACTCTTTCATAAAGCATCAACAACAAAAAACATCAGCAGAATCAATTAGATAAACTATTTTTATTATAAGCTTGTAAAAACCTAAAGATACAAAAAAAGGCTCAACATAACAATAGTCTCACTTTTGACACATCCACCCAAAAAAAAAAAAAAAGCTTTGAAAATAAAATTGGTCAAGTGACATTCTTCAAGAGTTCAAATGGTATTGTTTTAAACTTTAAAATGTCAGCTGAGTTGTTTTAAAACTAAATGGTTTTCTTTACCAGTCTACACATTCATTCTACCACCCAAACAAAAAATGTCATTCATTAAGGAGAGATTTTTAAAAAAAACAACACATTTAGTGTTTAAAATATGTTGTAAATTACTAGTACTACAGCGTACTGCCAATTTATCAGGTGTGCAAAATTGTTTCTCGTACATAAATGCTTCCTTAATGAGAAGCAACCTTTGGCGATTCTGACACATGATTCTGACACAAAAACATACAAGGAGTGACCTGTTAACCTGTGCTGGCATGGGCACACTTTTCATTTCCAAAAAAAAAAAATTGAAAGCACCCCATGTTCTAAAATAATAATAATAATAATAATAATAATAATAATAATAATAATAATAATAATAATAATTTAAAAAAATCATTCAAATAATTTGATATATGTCAGAAACATGCTACAATTGAAGCAAATATGCAGATTTTCCTTCAGCAATTTTTTATAATGTTGATTTTCTTTAAAAGTTACAAAGTGGTATACAATCTGTCACCTATTAGTAAGTCCCACATGAAACAAAAAAAGCATATAAGGCTTTAAAATTACAAAGAAAATAAAAGTTTTACAAAGAAAATAATTTTGGCTCATTAAACTCGCTTCCTATAGAAACTTCCTATGATTGTAATCATCACTTAAGTTACTAAAGCAGATTTTTGTTTTACTAATGCAATAGAAGTACAAATATAACTAAAAATGACTTTGGAGTGATAAAACTTACAATGTCATTGTATCCTTAAATTATGCCATAAGACAAATGTCAAAGTAAAAAAAAATCAGTGTCACTATGAGACTACCTTTAAAAAGGAAGAAATCCACCACTTAAAACCATCATACCATCTCTAACTGCATTTCTGACTTCATACTAACAATAGTATATTGATGTTACTGTATTTGTAGCATAAGTTTGTTTTTTTCCATCTTGGAAGAAGAGGTTTTGTTTGTCATTTGCAGTCAAACTGATACAAATCTGAATCCTTCATCTGTGACAAAAGTGATCATATTTAGATCTTCAAAAGTTGGATGGGCTCTGAACGACCTAATGGGTTTTCTCAGACCTGTACTATTTCCAATAAAATTAACTAAACAATATAAACTGATTCTGCTGGAGATATGATGTGATCAGTCTGGAATTGAAAAGCTGTCCCAACACAGGGCCTTACAAAAGTATTGATACCCTTCTAGTAATATAAACTTGTTGTGTTATAATAAAATGTATTTTATTGGGATTTTATGTGGGACAAAATAAGAGTACGGCATTATTAAGAAATTAAAATAATTTTAAAAAATAAGATTTTCTGTTGAGTAGAGACAGGGAACTTTGAAGTGTCTCCAGTGTCAGCAAAAATGTTGTTTGACCAAGTAATTATGCAGGGAATATAAATGTAAATACACAATTTGCAAAATACTTTGTCAATCATTCCACTTCTGAATAATGCATGACTTTGTGTTGTTCCGTCACAAAAAATCCTCCCAAAAATCTTTCAACTTTGTGCTTGTCACTTGATAAAATAAAATAAAAAGATTCAAGGGTATCCTTACCTTTGCTTAGCACTGCAAACGATCTGCTTACATTTGAGGTACTTCATGTGCAAAAAATCAATAGTATAAATTCCTCCTTATTAAGATATTGTTAGGTAATGTTTACCTGTGCTGGCCTCACTAAGTAATCTCTCTCTCTCTAAGATAACCTGCATCCTGGAACCTATTCAGCATCCTATTACAAGATCAACAGATTATGACTTTGTTAGGTCATACAACAACCAACCATTGTTTCTCAGGTGCCAAAACAAGGACCTAGTCAGTATAAAGTGGTGGAGACACAGGCAAATAATAAGGCATGAGTGTGAATTAATCAGTGTCTGACAGGTAACAACGGTATAGAAAAAACAAAATTTAAAACTACTGGAATGAACGTGGTCTTCAATGAATGAAGACATGGAATGATATGCAAAACTGTGTTAAATATCTGGAATATCATCTCACCAAAGAGAATTCAGTTTGTCAGTGATCTAATAACCTTTCAGCACACGGTGGTCTCCACCTTATAATATAAAATAATGGGTGTCAAACTCAAGGCCCGGGGGCCAAATCTGGCCCGCCACATCTGTCTATGTGGCTCTCAAGTGTCTATAGGGTGACATAAACAGAACTTCAAGATACTGGTTGTGTGCTTAAATATTATTTTACCGGTCAAGTCAAATTAGTTTTTAGTGCCAAATTACATCAATGTGAAGAATTGTTGAATATGAATTAATTTTAAGACGTACTGACATTACCCTACATCCAGTGGGTTTGTCAGTAACTGACCTATTGGCGGTCGCAATGTGCCTTGGCATCATGTCAAGCCATATTATTTAAACTGTTTTGTTAATAGCTAGTTTTGATTAATATATTCTGCAACGGCCCTTTGAGGAAATTCATTATCTTGATGCGGCCCGAGCTGAAAATGATATCAAGACAAACAAGGACTTGTTTTCTTCCAGAGTCCTCAGCTCTGAGGCTGACCAATGTTAACTGTGATATTCACATAGAGAGGATACCTCCCGACTGATAAAGTGTCATATACGCAGCTGTTGAGTCCATCGACTCTCCACTTCTTTGTCGTTTGTCCTAATAACCTCATCCTAGAAAAGAAGAAGTACTGAAATTATAATCAAGATAAATATATTACAATTGACTGAACAGACTGGATATTTTCTGTGCACACAAAACGACAAGAATTAAAAGAAAAAAAATCAAATATCCACTCACCTGTTTTTGTTAACCTGATTTCCAGTGTCTCGTTTGTGAAACACCATGGTATAGCGCGCTACGTTAGCAGGGGGACGCACAATTTTCATTTTTTGCTGTTCGACTCTGTAAAGCAGAGCCACATGAATCAAATATGTCATTGTAGTGGATCACATCTGCTTCAAATGTGACAGCACACAGATAATCCTTCTTACTCTAACACCATAATATTCCTCACCTCACTCTAAGGTCGTCGTCTTCTCCACCCCATCCCCAGTAGTTGTTTGAGAAACCATTTACTTGAAAAAACTGGTCTTTGGTCATGGCAGTGACTCCGCCAAAGTAGCCTTTGTAACGGAGTCTGAGGAGAAAATAGACAGTCTTCTTGATAATAACAGACTTAAAGTTTTCACCAGAGAAGCATGTCACCAGTTAATATTGTTTTTTTTAATAAATGGAGCAGAGTGAAGAATAATCATAATACGTACTTGTATCCGGTGACATTGCGGCCGACGACCAGGTGTTTGGGCTGCTGGTCACAGATGTATAAGTTGTGGTCATTCTCGGGAACCAGGTCCACATCATGGAAGATGAAGCAATCCCAGCTAAAGTCTTTTACTGCCTCCAAATATCCAACATTAAGTAACTTCGCTCTGTTAAAAGTTGCATCACCGGCCTTGAGTAAAAGAAAGAAAAATGAAAACCCTAAATTTGACATGAACTTCAAGGTACTGTTTAGAATACAAGGTCATATTTCTGTTCATCTCTTTAATTTTGTTATATTACAGTCAGATACGACTGACAAGGAAACAAATGAAATCCTTTTATCTAAATATCCGGGATTATAGTCAAACCTACAGTGACTTTATTAAGAGAAACCAAACACAGGAAACAGAAGCCCCATTTATTTTCAGATTGTATCTGGCGTATCACATTAACATATTTACTTAGGGATAATTTGCATTTGGCGGGTGATGTTGACCTAATTCACTTCAATGTTCCCTAACAAAGTATGTCAGCACTGCATGATAGCATGTTTTTAACATGTTTTATTTTTAAGTTATCGGCAGGGTTCCTAGATATTTTTCCATGTAAGAACAATACACTTTAGAAAGAAAGAAAGGAAGGAAGGACACAAAGAAGGAAGAAAGGGAACAAGGAGAGAATGAAATAAAACACAAGTGGACTTGAGACACATCAAAAAAGGGGGACACAATTTCAACACCCCTGGAGTAAAGGAATAGAAGGAAGAAAACCAAGGAAGGAGGAGTGAAATGAAAGGTGCAAAACACAAGTAAAGAAATGAAATAGGACACAAGGAAGTAAAGGAATGCAGAGCACTGAAAGAAGAGAGGCAGCACAAAGAAAACTGAAAGGAGGAAGGAAAAAAGCAGGGATGCAACATTCAAACAATAATGTGAACATCTTTTCTTCACACCACTTAAGATCTGGACTGCCATGAATGTTGATATAGGGAAGGACAATCTTAAAAAAGTACAATAAATGATGAGCCAAGTACAATCATACTAAATAATGTTTTTAAAAGAATGACGCCCACTAATTTGGTTAAACCTGTGTTGTCATAAAAACGTCTGACTGGTGTAGACGGTAATGTTCTCAGTCACCTTTACCAACTGAGAGTGATGTTTTGCAATCTAGACATCGTTATTGCACTGTTGCAATTCATTGTAAATTTTGCCTGAGTTTGCATTTTCCCTCTTGAAACACCTCATTAACACCAATTCACAATAAAACCTCAATTCAAACACAAGGAGAACCGGTAAGCGATATCATCAGCAAACCAATGGTGGCCTCCAAGCACAAACGAACTGCACCGCATGCAGAAATATACCTGATGGATGACGTAGATGGCGTAGTGCAGCTGCTGCCGCTGCAAAAAGGGGTGCAGGTGGTGCAGGAGGTAGAGTAGGTGTCTCTCCCGGTTACGATGTGGAATGAGGATGGCTACACTGTGCCTTGCTGTACAGTCTGAGGGCTCATACTCCCCTTTAGTCACTACTTTGTTTTCCTTCTCTACATCCTTGAGGTTCAGCGAAGATTCAAAGGTCAGCTTCGAAGCTCCCACTGGAGAGGCAATGTTGAGAGAAATTTAGGCAGCTATTCAAGTCTGCTGTGAACTGCTGTCAGTTTCTCAATAACTGAAATACTTACAGCAATTAAGCACAAGTAAGTTTTTATATTTACAGTTATATTTAGAATAAGCGTTCTGATGAGTCGTTTGTCAGAAAAAAATTAACCTTTGAAAATAAAGCTTTAGGCAAATATTAAGCCTAACTTATATGTGATGTAGTAGTACTATAATTTTAAATGTTGTGTTTTCCTCAGTCCATTAGTCCTTATTAACAGAAATAAAGACTTGAACATATTGGTCTGTCTATGATTGACTGATATATGCTTCATATAGTGAATTAAGTTACTAAAAGAAAGAATAAGATAACTGTATAGTGATTTCAGATTTGAAAATGCTTCTAATGGACACCGGGACGTTTTAGGTCAAAATAAGTTGGTAACTGAAATTGTTCCTGATTTCATTCACTTTGAATAAAAATCCTGCTCCACCTGAAGAAAAGCTGCCCAAGAGTATTGTGCTTGTTTCAACAATGAGTCGTTTTTAAACAACCCACACCTTTTGGTATGTTTGGTTCAAACCGACGTGGCACATTCTTTTTTGGGAGGGTTAAGCTCCCGAATGTATTAGATTGCCCTCAAATTAATTGGGCCGAAACTCGTCCCTAACCAGTTTCTGTTATGCTTGGAGATTTGTATAAACTTTCTCTGATTTATGTCTTTAACACTTCACAGCTTTGCTATAAACTATGAGTGCATCATCAAACTCTCCATAGCATAGGTGGATTTGATTTAAGGTTTATCAAATAAATTACAATTTACAGCTTTCGCTCTGTTTAGTCCATTTTAGTCAAACTCTAATTTGGTTTGCCTTGAAAGTCAGGTTCATTTGGAGAGATGTGAATGCGGACTCTGGTCTGCCTAAAAAACAGAGTCCTTAGTTCGGTTGAAGTGAACTCTGGTGTGGTTCAAATGCATGTCAATAACAAGTGAACTGAAGACTGCACCAAAAGCAGGAAGCGGACTTATCTTAGGACATTATGGGTAAATACAATCAAAACAAACATATGAGTCTAGCGTTAGCGGGCAAAACGCCTCATGGCCTTTTGCCCAGGACAAAAGAGAAATCCTACAACTACTAAAATCTAATCGCAGTACATTATTGTTTACATTTCATGAATAAAGAAGTTCAGATGTTTTTGTGTTGTTTCCTTCAGTGGTTCTTGGTGCAGTGTCACCACAGGTAAGGGGGTAAAACAGGTTGTTCAAAGGGTTTGCTTTGTTTGGCACCATGCAGTGTCAAAGGGAACTGCTCCTGCTGGAAATGTAACAAATGTTGAATTGTGGGTCCCCATTTGAACCAAGTCATCCGGATAAGGTTTGAAAACACCCTGCCGTGGTCAAGCAAATTAAAATGATTCATTATGACCTGGCATTTTAACAAGAGTATGAGAACTATGTTATTTGCTTTCTATGTAAATACCAACCAAGATGAGTAACACAAATCTATTTAGTCAAATGAAGGATGTAGAAAACTAGTCATCACCATTTGGAATATCACTTTGAAATATACTTACCTAGCAGTGGAGACTCCTCTGGACACTCATCTTTTTCTGCTGAAACATTTGAGTGACTGGGTTCTGCGATCCTTGAGTTGAGTTCATCCGTCAGTTTGTCTTCTTTTACAGGAGTTTGTGTTGTAACAAAGTTTTCATCAATGGTCCCGTTTCTGTCCCCAGTGAAACTGGCTTTCCAAGCCAGCACTGACAACAAGAGACCAATCAGAACAGCATATTTGCACCTTCGTGAAACCTTTTTGATGGCTGTACACATAATCATGATTTTGCCGATGTGACCACAGCTGCAGCGAATGTAGATGCTGCTATGTGTAGTTTAGGAGATTTCCATACAGGGCATTACTGAAGAAATACAGTTGGTCACAGAATCAGTGGTAAGTCATCCCATGCTGATGAAACATCCTGTTTGACTACAAAGTCAGCAAACTGCAGGAATAATCACTTTCGCTCAGATGGCTTTAAGAATAAAAGTTTAATTAAAAGAAAATATCTGTCCCCAGATCTGAAGCCAAACACAGGAACTCAACTGTGAAGAGAACAAAGAGAGAAAACAGGTTACCAGATATGGATCATTTACATCAGGATAAAGTACAAACATAAAACACACCTGCTAAAAAAAATAGTAAGAGTTTACTTCTTTTCTAAAAGTAACAGCAAACTGCATTTGCGAAAGGAGTAGTTATTTGCTAGATTACATTTTCCTTATCATTTTTTTGTTGTTTCAGATCAACAAATTCAAATTTCAGACAAACATAACCTGACTAAAAACAAAATATTGTTTTCTAAAGATTATTTAAAAGAATCCAACCTGCAACAACTGCCACCAAGCGTTTGTGATAACTGGCACAAGGTTTTAGTTTAATTCAGCCACACTGAAACGTTTTTCAAGCATAAATGGCCAGTACCCTCACTTAATGTGAGTGCAGACTTTAATTAGGCCAACCCAAAACCATTAGTTTGTCTTTTAAATATGTTTTAGCAGGGTTTTTCTTTTCTTTTTTTTAGCTAATTAACCTTGCTTTTATTTAAATCTCATGTCTATTTGTTATCTCATGGTTTGTTATATCATCTCAATTTTAGCTATGAACAATTTTAGCAACTTTTCATTAATAGATATATTTTAATGATATTTAAGTCACTAATCTTGGCAAATATAGTCATTTGTTTTTTTTATAATTCTGTTTTTTATTATTTTTATATTTTTACATTGTTTAGCGTGTGTGCTTTTAAACTTTGCTCTCTATGATTTTAGGTCTGTGACTTTAAATTATTTGTTAAGTTGTATTTTGTTTCACTTCATTTAATAATATGTGCACCTCCAGTGTTACATATTCAAGTTACATATTTATTGTTCCACAGTTCCTCTTCACCTCGAATTGATTTATTTATCCCTTAAGTCTACATGGTCTTATCAATAATTGTTTGTCTCTTTACTTGTTTGATAATTTTTAATGATTGTCGCTTACTTCTTGTAAACCCTTCTGCTTTCAACATCTGTAAACCACTTTGTGTTACATTTAGCAGTATGAAAAGGGCTTTATAGGAACAGCTTGCTTTGTCATGGATACTGAATGTGAGTCATAATAAGCATGTAACTGAGCCTGTTTCTCATATTTCTAAGTGTAGGTCAAACAAGACTGCCAACATTCAAATTGTTCTATTACATGTGATTCAAAAGACAAGAATAGTCTATGCTTTATTAATCAACATAATAGAAAACTCGTAAATGGTTAATACATATTCTTCATTTCAAAAGTCCTTATTTGTCAAACATCCAGATATTCAAGCTTATGTCTGGACTATTTTGATGTAAAAAAAAAAATATATATATACAAAACTTCATTTATAAATTACCTATAAACAGCTTTTAAAAATATAATCTCACACTCTGATCAAAAAAATAAAAAACTAAACTTGATAGATAATACATAACTTCCCTAAACCAGCAACTGACTGTACTGATATTTATGTTAAACGAAAGTGTGCAATATATAATGACGAAACTATTTGAAAAAAACGTGGGTCTGAAGCTACTAAATTTTGCCCTGTAAAAACAAACATATTACCAAAGCAATTGAAGTTATCACAATTAAAAAACTTCCTCACGTTTATCTTCAAATCCTTTCATATTCTCTGTTCTTTTATTGACAACATAGACATGCTAACCACAGGTAGCTCATTATTATGAATGCAAAGACTGAAGCAAGAATATTACCATTACAATCTGTCTATATCGTTAACATTAGTGTTTAATGTTAATAATAACTGAGCCAGACAAGTTCAGACTTAACAACTAAACTACGGGCTAGAAGTCGAGTGCGGATGTAATGTCTACATCATCACTCAGTGTTTTATAAGTTAACATGTTAGCGTAATAATAGTAATAAACAACAGCCAAAACCACACACGGGTTAGTATAATTAAAGGGAAAAGAGCATTTATATTGACAATTTACGATTGTTACAGGCTTAAATTGCACAGCTTACCTTAAAACCAACTTTAAACGCCGGATATCAAGAACAAATAACGTGTAAAGTCAGCTACAAGCCTTTCCGCTTACAGTATTTTCAAAATAAAATTAATATTTTTATTTTCTTGGTGAACGCTGGGAATTGTATAGCAATAGCCTAAGTATGCTATTGTTATTTATTTTTTTCATTACGGAACGTAAGCAGACATTTTTTTCACATTTTAAAAGTAATTTGTAACTTCTCCCACGCGTTTCAATATGCATTTGGTATCTTGAGATAAAAAGAAACTGTCAAAAATTCACATATTTACATTCCTGTTTCATAATTCTTTACTTAATAATATGATGTTGATTTAATTGTTAAGCATCGTTTACAAACTGAAAGACATTTAATATGAAGCTGAAGTCTGGTTTGTCATGTACTTCCGGTTCACGTTTACCAAAATAAGACGCAAGTGTAAAATGTTATTAACAACAGCATCCTATACAAACGTCTGCTATTATAGATCATATATTTCATATGCTCGTATTTGTTATATTTTTTATGCGAGAACTCCCGCCTGGCAATCGTTTCTTTCTTTTCTTTGTTGTGAGGCGTTTTTTATATAAAGATCGAACCAAAGTTTAATCACTTGACTGTATAATCTGATTCAACAGTTTTTCACTTTGTTTTTATCTAATCTATTTCAGCTAACCTATGTTTGTGTATTTGTTTGACAATTGATACATCCAAATCAATGTAATACTATCATCAGCTGGTCCCAACTTCTTAAAATTATTTATATTTTATATGTATACTGCAAAGAAAGAAAATCTACTAAAGTTCTCAAACTTTTTTTGTAATTAGAAGAGAGGCTATTCCAGATATTCCCAGTATGTGGTGCTTTTCACTCACAAGATGATCTGATTGCTGGATTATATTCATGCCCCCAAAACAAAAGGGTTATCTCAGATGGTTTTAACAGATGTTCCTCAGTCAGAAATTTGACAAATACCTCTTGGGAAAACTAAAGGAGAGATTTTTTTAGTGTTTGTTGTCAAAAAACAAGGAGCAATTTTTAACAAAGAGATGCAGACAGCGGATTAAAGTACTACAAAAAAGCGCTGAGAGAAAGAACATGATAGGTGGAGCATCATGGCAGTTTTGTAGACTTTGTTATTTTATTTGGTAAAACTGTGAACATTTGCACAGCCATATAACTTGTAAAGTTGGCTTCCAACCTGAGCATTAAAAAGAAATGTTCTATCTGCATGTCACAATGAAATCCAAAACCTCAGACCGAGTTCCATAGGACTGGAATGAGGAATGCTACCACATTAGAAAGGCAGTTCTTAATAAATAATTCCAGTCAGCATTATGGGAGCTGGAAATTTCCAAACTGCATCTTCTGTTTCAGTCTTTGTTCATCAAATCCACACTTATATCTCACAAGAAGCCTCTTGGAATGTACGTTTCTCTCTATACTTTCTGAACTACAGCTTTTCAAGAAATAGTTGAAAACTTCATATTTTAAGAACTGGAAAGCTGTTTTTTCTTCTTCTTTTTTTCTTTCTGTTGAAAAGACATGATGATAGGCTTCCTCAAAATGAGGCTAACATGTCAAGTTGACCTACACTCCTTGCATTTAACAGAGACTTGTGATTAGCAAGTAGCAGACAGAGAGCACTCCTCGAAAGAAAAGCAACAGAACAGCGTAGACATATGATCACTGCACAACCACACATTGCTAGAGTTTCATGTTATAGATCAAAACAAAGTAGACCATGATTGTGATGTGTAAAGAAAATGGTACATGTTTTTCAAACGTTTTTTTTACAAACAATTTTGGTCTTTCATGTTTTATTTCATGGTCCTGCTGGAAGGCAAATCTTGTCCAATTTTCTGACGCCTTTTGCTGGTTTTCTGCAATGAATTTCACCTTCTATTCAGCACTGATCAGCTTTTCTGTCTGTGTTGAAAGGCATCCTTAGAGCACAATGCTATGTGAGATTCATCCAGAGTTTTTATGGGGCTCTTGGCTGTTTCTCTGACCTCTGATTCAAGTCTTCCTTTCCCTTCCTCTCAGTTTATGTTTCCAGCCATGTTTTTGTAGCTTTTTTTTTTTTTACAATTAACAATATTAGCCCCTAGTTAACAATGAAAGCCCCTATCAGAGCAAAGGGGCTTCCACACTACATAAAAAAAGACATGTTTTTTATAATTATGTGCTACTTTGTAATGGTCTGTCACATAAAATCCCTATAATCTGAGGGCAATGACTGTAAGATAATATAATACTATGGATTATTTTTGAAAGGCTCTTCCTCAGGACTGTCTTTGTTTTCTTTGACTAAGAATGTGGGGTCATCTGGTTCAGTTGCAGAGGTGAAAATGCTGTACAATGTAACATAAGTTCAAAGTGTCTTTAAATGTGTAAAAGAAAAGACAAGAAAAGCAAGGCCATTACCAACCCTCTCCAGCTCTAAAAGTGACAATCAGTGAAGAAATAAAGACAAATGTCCTGTAGATATCCCACTCACATAAAGAATAAACATAAGGTCGTGATTTAAAGGCTTTATTTATACAAAATATTCAATTGTTTCTTAAAATCCTTACTGTAAAGCAGATTTAAGCTGAAAACTAATCTCAAAGTTTGAGTGTAAGTTGGACTGACATTTTCTGTATTTGGTAAAAAAAAAAATTTGGTCAACATACAAAGAAAATTAAAATAAAAAAACAATTATTAAAAAATAAAATCTGACATACATCTCATGTTTTGACTGATTAATTAGAATTTAAGAAGTTGAGCAATTCATAAAAAATAAGTGGTTCCACATTGAATCTTTGAGTTGGTACCGTGAATCATACATTTTTGTTCCGTGTACAACTAATGGGTCCGAGTTTTAAACTAGTACTTATTTAGATTTTATGAATTCATTTTGTCAATCTCCGTTCCCATCTTGGTGCCTCATTCTGACCCTTACACTCTTGTGCATACCATGGTGGGCACTTTAGCTTTCTAAGAAAAAAAAAAAAATCGTCTTCTCATGTGTAACTTGGACAATCCATCAGTATTAACATTTCTGTGAAAAGCTAAGTGTCTAGTTTATTGAAGTTGTTGAGGTCAGGTTATGCAGATCACGCCAATGCGTTCTCAACTACATCAGAGAACTCCTTCTTGACTCCTCAAAGCTCAACGACAGAGTGACTGTTCCACTGCCGAAGCTCACCCTCGGCCTGTGCCTCCCTGAAGTCGTGTCGCAGTCATTGCCATTGGTCTTGAGGCTGATGGATGAGGACGGAGTTGAGGCAGAGGACCCACCAATGCTCCCCGATTTTTTCCTCGAAAGTGTACTGTGTTTTAGCGTAGCTTTGGCGGCCACTTTGAAAGCATGGGCAGCGGTGCTGCATCGTACCTCTTCAATGGTATTCCTGGATGGCTTGAAGAGGATGATGTACACCTTGTTAAAGAAAATGCAAGCTAGTTGTCCAAAGCTGGATGCCAGGATAGCAATGACCTCCACAGCTGACACAAACTTGCCATATGTACTGAAGTAGGCAGGGATAAAAGAGATCCAAACAATGAAGAAAATGAGCATGCTAAAGGTGATGAACTTGGCTTCTGTGAAATTTTCTGGAAGCTTTCTGGATTTAAATGCAAAAAAGAAACAAATGGCTGCTAACAGGCATGTATATCCAATGAGAAACCCAAGAGCCATCACTGAACCTTCATTGCATGTGATGAAAATGATCTCATCAATGTCATAGTTCCTGTAGCTTGAAGGAGGGGCATTGTAAAGCCAGACCACACATATCATGACTTGGACAAATGTGCACAGAAACACCAGGAGAAACTGCAAATTTAAACCCCACCATTTACGATGGAGACTTGTAGGGATCTTTGCCTCAAATACTAAAAGCACTCTGTTAGTTTTCACAAGGATGCAGGAGATGCAGAGAACAAAGCTAATCCCGAAGGCGGGCTGCCTTAAGCGACATGTCCAGTCCTGTGGTTCTCCGATGAAGATTAAAGAACTGGAGAAGCAGCAGATTAATGAGAACAGGAGGACATAGGACAGTTCGCGGTTGGTGGCCTTTACTATTGGGGTATTGCGGAATCGGATAAAAACTCCCATCACAAAGGCTGTCAAGACGACACCAACCACAGCACATATGGCCAAAGCTATCCCAAAAGGTTCTGTCCAAGAGAGGAACTCTATGTCTTTCAGGAAACAGAACGTATGGTTCCCATTGGACCAAGAGTTGTTTGGACACTTGGTGCAGACGCTGGCATCTGTGTAAAGCCAAAAACACAATCTGTTTTAGAAACTAAAATAACTACAAGGACTACCATGAGGAGCATAGCATTTTACCTCTGTGATTACTATACTCTCCGTCTGAACACTCAGTGCATTCAAAGCAGCATGTGGGCATGCTGTCAATGATTCCTTTTCTTGTGCCTGGTTCACAGTCCTCACTGCAGTTAGAGAACGGCACCTGCAAACAGTAAACAAGTTGCATGAGGACAGCAACATAAAAACAAATGTACGACGAATAGAGTAGCAGTAAAAACCTGGATGCATTTCCTCATTGAAAATGACTAGGTTATTGTTAAGATGTCAGACAAATGAATGCAAATGTTTTCAAATCTGATTAGTAACTTAGGTGTGTGCGTCATGGGGATAGAGGAGAACAAAAAGTGACACACATATAAAGATGTGCTGACATTTCTCCTGTTCATGCTAATATCAGTACTTAGCAACGTGTAGATATTTTGCTGCGTTTGAACCTCTGGTCCACTCTGGAGGGTTTTTTTTTTTTATTATTTTGTTTGATTTTGTTTGTTTATTTTAAAAAAAAAAACTTTGATTATGAGAAACACTTTCCAGAATGAAATGACTGACAATTAAGAAAAAATGTTGCCAAGGAAAACAAAATACAAAGTACAAATTAGTATTATTATAGAGAAGTGTAGAAGACTTGGTTTTGCATTCCATAAACAATGATCAGGATCTCCGTCAAACACTACTGCCTCCCAATGTCTTTGATTTTACAGTTTTTTAACTGGAATTCAGTAACCATGAGGAGATTTTTTTTTTCTTTTTTTCAGAATCTAAAAATACTGATTTAAGAAAATATCCTGGCAGCTCTAATTTGCACCTTAAGCAAATTTTCTGTGGCTTTCATGCACGTTCTAGCACCTTGCGTGTTGACTGGACGCTTCCTGTTTGCATATCTATAAAAACACTCCATAAAGTCAGAATAACAATACCAGGGGTTGCTTTTGGGGCAAATAAAGCGGCAATATGTAACTTTTAAAAAATATATATTTTTTTTTACATATTTGTTAAAACTGTCACTATGTCATCATGGCAGTATAATAATCTGTCTCATATTACACTGAGACAGATTAAGAGGAGTTGGAAAAAAAAAACTAACTCCTCTTGAAAATCCCAGTTGGTGTTAATTGTCCATTTGGCAAATAAAGCCATCATACATTGACGCAATTCATAAATTAGCAGCAGCTGTACTATAAACTCTCCTTGGATGACAGATACACTATCTTTAATCTATTTCTAAAGCTGAAACCAGCCACCATTTGGAGGAAACTAGTTTCAATTACTTGTATTCTCATTGGTCATGACCCATATCCCATGACTGTAGGTGAGGGTGAGATAAGGGGTAACCCTGGCGGACTTCAACATAAGACATCAGTGTACTTCAAGAATATCTTTATCTTAATTTGACTGACCTCTGAGGAGTATCCATTCCAAAGAATCTTTGTCTTGTCAATGGACAGTTTGCCTCCCCTCTTCGCATGAATATTGTAGTATCCAACTTCCTTAAACATCACAGAGCCGTCTTCAGTGGATCTCTGCCAGTTTATAATGGTATAGTTTGCTACCAGGTCTGCATTTTCATCGAAATGCATCTTTTCACCCATGCTGTTGGTGTAGTTCAAATGTCTCAGCTGTTTCAGTACCTATGACAAACACCAATATATTTAGATGATTTACACATTTGTAAACTTGGTTTTGTAAAACTGTCTTAATCATTTACAAAACATGTTACCTGCCATGCTTCAATTTTCCTAATATCTGCACAGGAATTGTTTGCGAAAAGTCCACATCCAGGTGTGCAGGTAAATATGTCCTGCAGGGCCTGTGCAATGGAATAAACTGCTACATACGCATTATAGGAAATACGAAGGTGTGTGTAGTCCAGGTATGGGGTCTCAACACTTGTAATATCTTCCTCACCAGTACACAAGGGCCTGAAACTAGTGCTGCCATTCTCACTTTCTTGAAGCCTTGGGCTGTCTTCTAGGTAACAGTTAAAGGTTTCTTCCCAAAACTCTCTGACAAATTCATTATGGCTGTCTTTCTTCGGCTGGACCTGCTGTAAGAACTCCCTAAAGCCGGGTATAAGTCCTGCTCTTAAAGCAAAACCAATAGTTCCTCCAACAACGTCTAAAAATTCTGGTTTAGCGATGAGAGAGGAGCTTGCCCATGCTTCACTAGCTAGCCAGGTGCGATCTGTGATGTTTCTCCTGACCATCTCTTTGATTAAAGGCTCAATGTCTGGGCCACCAGCAAAAACAACAATTACTTTAGCTGTGGAGTTTTCGATTCTGTCGGCCAGAGCTCGGATCTCATAATCCTCAAAGTACTGAGAAATAAGTTCATTCAGATGAATGCAGATGTCTCGCTCTTCCATTTCTTTTTCAAACTTTTCTATTCCTGGGCGCCCATATTCATCATCCGAAGCAACAGCAATCACCCAGTTCCACTGGAAGTACTCTATGATGTCTGCCATGGCCGTGGCCTGGTATTCATCTGTTGGAATGGTTCTCATGAAAGACTTGTACTGATTCTTGTTGCTCAGGAGTCGACTAGAAGAAGCATAGCTGATCTGAAACAGGAAAGATTTATATTTCAGGTTCATGTTGTTTAACCACAGAAAACTTTCTTCTGTAATTCAAGTACTCTGCATACTTTTATCATCATCTCTACTTTGGTTCTTAATTTAACCTCACAGATAAGTTGGATCAATAAATTTGGTTACAAACTGACCAGATACTGACCTGAGGGATGTAGAAGAGACCAAGGAGATTGGCAACTGCTGTGGAGACCGCAGATCCAGCAGCCCCTACAACTGCAATGGTTGATGGGATGTGATCAGTGCAGTTGCAAAACTCGTCTAAATTCAGGGAATCAATCTTGTTTTGAGCCACAAAACTGAGGGTAGCCTCCAAGGCTTTCGACACGGTGTTGCACGTGTCAAAGATCCTGTAGCCCAGGGTGATGTTGGGCAGTAAAATGCTGCTGTTGTTGATCTCCTCAATGGCAAAAATCATTGCCTGCAGCCAGCGAAAACCCCGGAAATTGAATCTGTAAAAATAAACAAGATGAGTTCAACAAATTCAGTGTTGAAAAGTAAATGTATATGCAGCACACTCGCACAATTGCTGGTCAACTTCCCCCCTCATGCCATATGTCATCTTATTCTTCATTTTGCACTGGACTTTAATAGGTGCAAAATGTCTATGGTCTACTTCAGACTAATCATTTTCTGACTAAAAGGAATAATAATAGAGTAATCATATTAAATGGGGTTTTTTTCCCCTACAAGAGTTATATAAAAATGAGATATTTATTATACCATATTGAGAATATGTGTAGGGAGCTAAAGATAAGGGTGATAATAAATGGCCTTGTACCATCAAAGACTTAATTTATATATATTTTTTAATTTAACCATAATTTTTAGGTTTCTTCCCAAAAGAGATAAAATCTCTTTTCAGTCAAGAGGCAGATTGTGTAACAAAACATTTAAAAGTCATATACATTCACTTAAAGCTGCAGTATGTAACTTTTATTAAAATGTATATACTTTACATATTGGTTAAAACTGTTGCAAGAGAGTTCATATAAGCACTATTTTACCATCCAAGTAACACGTGTGTCATGAAGCTAAATATGGAGAGTGAATATAACTTGCTTTCAACTCTTGCCATTCTGCCGTTTTAAAAAAATATTGTGCCCTGTGAAGAAACCATGAGATTTTCTTTCAGTTTTATTTGAAATGCCAGTAGACATTCATTAAGTCTCTACTTGCATATTTTTTTGCTACCACATTTTAAAAACTGGTTTGGTGAGTTAATCACAAATCTTACCGAACACATTGTGTAGATTCGGGTCGAGCTGCTAGGTCTTGGTCTTTAGATGCAACACCAAAGTGCATGGGGAAAAGACCTCCGAGCAAAATGTCTCCAGTCATCTGTGCTCTCTGGTGGGGCCCGTATGTTGAAATCACATAATTGGACCCCAACACTATAAGGTAACACAGGAACAGTCTCATCTTCAATTGGGTAGGAGTATTTTCTGTGCCTTGTCAGAATTAAGGTGGTATTATGCTCTTCTTCCTCCAGTCTCCTTGATGCTCTGATTTCTTTTATTCATGTTTGTAATTGTGAGAATAATTACCTGTGGGAGAAATAAAAAGGGAAAGCATGTTTTGCCTTTTCAGACAACAAAATTAAATTAGCATATATTAAGAGTTTTGCGCATAATAAACCTCAAGTGCCAAGATCGCTTCTCTATATATAAAATAACAAGGACTACATTACAAATAAAGCAACAGTTAATCACTGACCAACAGTTCGTTTAATATGCGAGTTATTTGGGTAATAATATTAGACAGACACAAAATTGAACATTTCTCTCCTGAGTAATAAGGTCAGCATACTACTTGAAATACGCCGGACAGACTCAGGATTTCCACAGCTGAGAGCTGAGTCACACCATAACGACCCTCCTTCAGGCAGACCTTAAAGCTGTGGCCAGTGAACTGCAGTAACCATGGAGAAAGTCCATGGCTGCTCCTCCAAAACTAGTTAATACTCCTGGAAAAATGCTGGAGCAGAGCTCTGATAATGAAGTCACTACTTCCCCTGAAACTTTTTTTTGGAGGAAGGAACAGTAGAAGAGCTTTTGTAGTGTCCAAGGGAAATGTTTCCTTGAAAAATAATACAACTTCCTAGTTTAAATTGTGAAGGGCCTTTTCTTTTTGTTTAATGTAAAAATGTAAACAAAACGCCACAGATTTTTTTTTTGTGCTTCCACATCAAAGAAAAATAAATAAATATACTTAATAGGAAGTTAAAATAAGTGACCTCCAAGTCCCAAGAGAAGTGTTATTTTCTGATTTGAGCTAGAAAAAAACCTTAAAATATTTCCAGTCGCATTTTCTTTGCAACTTTGAACAATTTCCAACTATAAAAACGAAAGTTAAAGATGAATCATAAGGAGAAAACTTACCATCCGAGTTCTTCCAAAGCAGATAAACCTCAAACAGTCATCCTGCAGCTCTTACCCAGCTTCAAGCACTTTATCTGAAATGTCCGGGATGCTGAATGAATTCAAAGGACTCCGCTGCCGTCCAAACCTCTTTCTGTTGGATAAATCATTAACAGAGAGAAGGATTGTTCATTTCCTTCAGCTAATGAAGTCTGCTCATGGTTAATTCCTCCCAAAGTGGTCACAATGTAAAGTTGTCTCGTATTTTTACGTTATTGCTACTGTCAATTATTCTTTAGCCACTTTTCAAGCAGATAAAGAATAAGTATGGGCTAAGGTACAGGTGCAGACAAATACCTTCCTGTAGTAAAAGCCATCTTTTACTACAGGAGGTTTATATCTCATTAAAGTACAAGTACTTTGAACATTTGTTCAGTGGATTAAAAAAATAATTTTAGCTTTTAACAAAACAGCACAGTTGTTGGTGCTCCTAATATGCTGCACAAACTCCTTTTGCAAAAGAAAGCATTGTGCCCAATAATATTTCACAAGACTAAAATTTTAGAGGGCACAAGAGAGAGATGTTTAAATAATACTGTTTACACAGTCTCTCTAGTTATGCAAAGTCCTGGGTTCTAGCTTACACTCATTTTCTTTAGCTCTCCTGTATGTTTTCTATAAAATTTAGTTTTACAGAACTGGGATGGCCAAGGGAGATGCTGACTGTAGTTCAACTGTATGTTTTGGATGATTATTCTGTAGAAAATCCAGTGCAAAGCTACTTTTAGATTTCCAAGTCCACTGGATTTTTATATAAAATATCATGATATTTCAAATAGTAAATGATGACATCAAATACAATAAGGTTTTTAGGCCTTTGGCAGAGGAAAAAGGCCCACAACATCACAGATTACCCATCTACCTATCTGTGGTTGTTAAATATTTAATCTCACCTGGACTGTTTGTTACAGAAATACTCAACTATAGTCTCATGTGATCAAATGACATAGTTCAATTTAAAGCCCCAGTACATCAAGGGAATCTTATTTTTGTATCACTATTCACACACAAGGTAATTCAAAGTATTACACAGAAAATAATCAATGGAAAAGTGATAAAAATGAGCTGCAATCACCTGGTATGCCAAAAGACAAATCAAGCATCATATAAAGCATAAAACATGGGCTTTTATTATATAAAATAAATAAATATCTAAATGTTTAAATTTAGGCAAATAAAACAAAAAAAATGTGGTTATGACAGAATTAATAAAGTTATGTTTGTTTTTTATGACAAAGATGCAGAAAGCAGCTGAGGTATGCAAAGGATCCAGTATGTGTGGCAGTGTTTTAAAAGAAAATAATTTTCTAACATGGGATTATTTTTCTTTACAAAAGAAATATTAGTAAAATTGATAATTTTACTAACATTTTCAGAGCAAGATCATAACTCTGTTTTAATAAATTAAAACAAATATTTGTTTACCAGAGGTCCCAATACATAAGGAAAGTCATATAAGAAATAAATCTAATTGACAGAGTCTCCAAAATCAACTGTTTTTCTTCCATGATTGCTTTTCCTTGAAATGCTTAAACTTAACCCGCAGCATGATTAAGGGAAACCCTTGGACGCGCTGGATTGCACCACAATGTTCCACAAACAGTGGGCTAATTCCTTCCGCCCACATGAACTTGTATTCAATTTGTTGCTGAGCAGACGTACCTAAGGAAAAATATTTCAATTTACAACATGTTGACTCATTTGTGTTCCCAACCAGCTCAGTATCCATCAAGTACAAGAATCTAAAAAAAAAGGACATTTAATTACAAACTTCTTTTTATAGCAGGAAAGTACCTAACATTTTATTAATGTGCAATTATTCAAAGGTAATATAGACCACCTGCATTTGATGAGGTCAATGTTATCTATACATTTGTAATTACAAATTTTCACACAAACCATACCTAAAATATATTACCAATTTTGAACCTAAACAATACTTGAGCAAAACAAATAAAAACACTTTTGTTGTCATTTAAACAGAAAGCAGTACATCTAACCTTCTCTAATGTTAGATGTACTGCCTGTCGTTGCCTTTGATAAATTCTTCAGATATTGTCCTTTTTTTCCCCCACAGAATTGGCACATAAGTATGAAACGTAGCGTAATGTGTAAAACATGTTGGGCAGTTGAGACTTCAAAGGGGATGGATTTATCCTCACACATGGTGTTGACTTGAAAGATCAAAATACAGCCACACTCCGCAAGATTCAGCTGAAAAGGTAAGATCTCTTTCTCAAAAAATAAACAGAGGTATTTACTTTATAATGTATTTAAATACATTTTTTTAACTGAATATGAATACCTGTTAAACTGGGATTATGTAAAACACACATTTGTTTTAATAATGAGGTACAGCAAAAACTGAAGAGTTAAAATTTCAGGGTTATAGGCTTCAGAGTTGACTTTAACTCATTAAGAGTTGTTTTAACCCTTGAGTGAATGGCATCCAGTGTTGAGTCATTTAACCTTTAAAGAGTTATTTCCAATAGTTGATTGCGTCAGGGTTGATTTTACCCGTTAAGTGTTGTTTTAACCTTTGATGGGTTAAATGGTGTCCAGTGTTCGAGTTATTTTCCATAGTTGGTTCCATCGTGTTCAATCAACTCTGATGGGAGGAAAATAAGCTCCTCCCTCCTTCATCGTCTTCCTTGGAGTGAAATTTGAAAACCGCTCCACTTTTTTTCCTTCTCCTGTTCTAAACGGTAAGTACAACTTCTTAAAACTTTGGTTAAGCACTTTTAAGTTGATAGTGATGTTTAATACTTCGTCTATTTGCAACAGCTATACCCGATGTATTAGCTAGCAGCCAATTGTGTGGGTTGCTAGTTAGCTGCTGTAGCACGTACAACATTAACACCGTTGTAACTGCAACTTTTACACACAAATATTGGGGTGTGTACTTATGAAAAATAAAGTTACATTTTTGTATAATTTTAAATCATAATTTTTGCCATGGTAATGTCAATGTTACCAGCCTGTACATTCACATGGCTAATACATAGGTAGCAATGCTGAAGTGTTACGTCCTCCAACGTGCATAGAGTATTACACCAAGGGGAACACTTGACCTAAATTACATTTGCTTTGTCTAGGTTTATTCCTGTAACACAACCCGGATCGTGACTGAGGACGTGGCCCTAAAGCCAACTGGTAGACCACTGAAAGATCAAGTGGTCTAGAGTTTCCCAATTAATTATACCCAGGTAGGTCTGGCTGAGAATGATGAAACAGAAATAGTATACAAAATATATTTTATTTATACATTCTTTTACAATATTAAAAATAGACATTCTAATTTAAAACTCAATAAGGCTCAAAAACCCAGGACAAGACTATAAGCAATTGGAACCAAAAACAAAAGCAAACCAAATTAGTAGAAACACAAAATAATGTTAGACAAAAGAAAAACAAACCCCACATTGGCCCAACCCAGTCCTAAGACTGTGCCCAATAAGCTAATAAAAATAAGGAGCTATGCACTGTTCTGGTTCTGCACTGTTTGTGGGAGCATAATAGGCAACAGCAGCAATCTGCAATACCAAAAGAAAACAATGACGTATCTGCTGACAATAATATAGACAGGTAGAGTAGTGACATCAAAAATCCATTTATCATACCAGTATCAAATGTCCACGATCTAAACACTCTCACAGCAACCCGATGAGCACGGCGCCAGCGCTCATCTGACTGAGAGCCAACTCAAACAACGGACCCAACAAACACACTCAGATTGGCGTGCACACCCGGTGCCTATATACGCTAATGAGCCCGACAAGGCTGTGAACGGAAGTGAAGGTGGGGAACGGGGCCTAGATGTGTTCAAGGGCCCAAACCGGGTGGGAATTTACAACCACTGGATGTAAACTATGTTTTCCAGTAAAACCACCCGGTTACATTCCATACATCAGTAAAATGCTGATCCAGCTTCATGTTACCTGGACACGTATGGGAACTTGGACGGGGTTGGAGGGCAGTTTGTCTTTCATCAGCTCCATGAGGAAGGTTTGTGGATTTTAATCTCGGTCAGGTTGGTAGGAGGGAATAATAGGCTTTCTTTTTTAAATGTTCTTAGTTCATAACACTACTTTTGTGGTGAGTAAAAGGGGTAATTAACTCAAAATACTAATTAGTAACTCAAATAAAGCCAATTACAAAATCTTGCTAATTATACAATTACACTCTAAATTTTTCCTTCTTACTTTTCCAGTCATTAAAAGATTTTGCCTGTCATCTGATGCCAAAGTTGCATCCAGTGGTGCAACAGATACTGAAGTTGATGGAGAAATATTCTGTGACCTTATGTTAAAAAGTCAAAAGGAAATCTCCTGTTAGACACCTTCCTGCTAAACCAATCAGAGAGGAGTATACCCTGAGGACGGTGATATCTCCTTACAAAACCATATGGTGGTCTCCAAGATTAAATGGCAGCTTTGAATATGTCTGGGAAAATATTAATTTCTTTTATTGGTTTCTATTAATCCTTAAAGTTTTGGCTGTAGCCGTATGTCTGGTTTCTTATGTTTGGTGTATGTATTCTTTAGTTTTAGTCATGCTGCAGTTTAGAGGAACATCTCCTGGACCAACGGGGTCTGCAGCCACACCTCCTTGCTATTTGATGTCAGAAGAGCAAGATTGACATTCTCTACATCATGATGGATAAGTGACTCATCCCATGCCAAGCAAACTGCTTTCTTGCAGAATTTGATGAGTTATTCAAAAGACATTTTGTGTTATGTCTTTTATGACCCTGAATTAATTTTTATAAATTTTTTCATTGTCTAACTTTGATGTTGGCAAAATGAAGGACTCACCTAGGTTTAGGGACTTGAGAGCAAGATAAGTGATATAGGTTTAGTTGACAATCACTTTTTCCTTTGTTACCTAAACAGCTATTTACAGAGACCTTTGTTCATTTTTATGCTTTCAGGGTTTTTTATAGTGAAAGATATCTTGTGAAAAACCCAGATCTAAAATTTTATAAGCCTTTTGATATTCAAAACTCGTATGGATTGCTAATGAATGTTTGTTCACTGTACAACAGTTTATAATGTTGGAAACACAGCTGCATAAATAAAACAAGTGTTTAAAATTGATTTATTTGTTTTAGTTTTACTTTATTATAGTTAATTTTAACTAGAACTATAAAGTATAAATCAGCCAAGAAGAAAATGTGTCTGAAAAGTTAATGCTAGGCGTTCTGATAAATGGCGTTGTAGCTTCCTGAGGCCTAAAACACAAGATCTTATTCTGCAAGTTTTTCAAAAGACTTATTATTGGCTTGAAAGATTAGTTGAATTACAGGTTAAGCATTTCTTTAAAAAGACTGTGAATAAGGAGACAAGTGTGGGTCTTCACAACAAAATGATGTTGGTTCGGTTCAACTGAATGAGTCATTAAACATGCATCAGTTGTCACCATTAACAGTTGTATGAAAGGTGGACTATGGACCTTACCACAGGGTCCGCGTTTCATTGGCTAATGCCCATTTGACGTCACTGCGGAGCTACCACGTGCTTGACCGTCTCACAAACAAAAGCTAAAGTAGTATACACATGCTAATGTAGATTGTGGACTAGCAGACCACAATCTACACAATCAAAGTTTTTGCGACAGAACTCAAATAGGAATGGTTCTCCACTGTCAGTGGGGTATTACTGTATCACTCATGGTGTTGCGATATTGTGCCCAACTGCTTTCTGGGTAACACAGACCAACCGACGCGCTGCCGCCGTTGTGTCCCCTCCCACCTCCCCCGGCTTTAAACGCATAGACATGAACACCTAGACGCCTCATGGAGTGGGTCGGCCCGTTGCTGCTATGCGTCACAGCGTCCGCTATATTGAATGTTTCAAACTCTTCTTATTAAACAGTTATAGAGCTAAATATAATTGAAATATTGGCTACCTGCGACAGAAAAAGGAGCTAAGTCTATGAAAGAAATGTAGCAGTTTCGCTAGTTTTGATTTCCAAGCCAAAGTAATGCAATAACAAACTGGACTGATTTTTATTGTCAATGGGTTTCTTCCTATTGAGCAGTGAAAGTAATTAAAACATGTCTTTTGCTTTAAGTATTTACTTACTGGAGGGTTTTTTGTGAGTAATGCAGTCATTGCTAACAGCCAGCTCCTCACTTCTCCGGCTCAAACGGAGCCTTTACCGATCAGCAGCGCAGCTGTTGCTCGTCCTACACTTTGGACTGAACCATTGTTCTAACAATGGTGGGGGGAACTAAAACTGTATTCTTTTTTTTTCTTTCTTAGATGAATGACAGATTTACTTCGTTCTTTGTTTCTATTGTCTTTTTTATATTGATATTGCAAGGGTTGATACACAAGGGTTTCTTTCTTGATTTCTTTGGAGGGGGCGCAATTCTAGACTTTTCCAAGATTGAGGGGTCCGGATCTCTCCCCCATTCCCCCCGAGATTTACGCCTATGGCTCTTTCAGTGACAGAAGACTAGAGCTCAAGTAGCCTGAATGCACTCTCGAAGCGCGCCGGTATCAGTTCTCGCGAAACTAGTGATTTAATTCTGCTTGGAGAGGCACAGAAATTATTTTAAATTAATATATAGTAATGCGGGAACTTTACTTAACAATACTAATACGGGAGCGCGGCGGGAAAAATACGTTAGGGCCAAAACGTGGTCGGAAAACTAACGGGAAACTTGACAAGGTATATGCCATATGACGTCACTAACAGGACGTAACTGAATGATAACACTTCAAAGGCTTTCATACCTTTTGAGTTACTGTCTCCCACAAACAAAAGTTCTAAGAGTTCTTACAGTCAAAAGTGTAGAATTGTGTTTTGCAGACTTTTGAAGAAGAAATGAATGTAAAAAGGATATTTTTTAATATTCCTGAAGTTCCTGATCCTACGGAGAAGGTACGTGAAAGACAACAGCTGAAGCTGTTGGCACTAAATTTTACACTTAGGATGCTGATTGAAGGCGGGATTTTAAAAGATTTTGATCAGCTCGGCAAAGAGGAAATCGCTCTCATCAACAAAATGACAGACAGGGTGACAGAAGGGATCACCAAACCGAAGAAATTTTCTGCAACCTCCAAAAAGCAGAAACGTATGGCCAGGAATGTTCTTGATGAGCTGAAAAAAACACAAAGTAGCTCAGAACTAGAACATTTTTTAACAACAAAGGATGAAAATATCATTGCCAAGATGATCGAGCTGTTACGAGAGGAAATTAAAAAGGCCTTTAAAGAATATGAGAACAGCCCTCTCAGAAAGCTGTGTGTGGCAGAGATTGCAGGATATGTTATTGCATTAACTGTCGTAGTTATTGTAGGATTGATAATAATGCTGTAACACTGGCTAGTGTTACAGCATTATTATCAATCCTACAATAACTACGATAGTAGTTAACACTGATTAGTGTTACAGCATTATTATCCTCACCTCGATCCAGCCTCACCTCGATCCAGCCTCATGTTGGAGGCTGGATGCCTGACCCACATACCAGGGAAACCTGGAAATCAGATAAAGCTGATTTATTTTGCAAATGTCAAAAATGACATTAAGTGGGGTCTTGATTACTGGTCAGCAAACCAGGCTGCTGGGACACTAGGGAAAATGAAAGCAGAGGTGAGATATGTACAACTTAGTGAGAATTTGACGACTGACTAAGTAGCTTACTGGATAGGTGGAGAAGAATCCATCTATCCAGTAAGGTGGGGTTAGGTTGGTTCTGGGGAGGGAGCCGAGAGCTGACAGATGGTTTTGACTTGCGTTGGAGACTCACGGGCAGTGGATGAAGAGGAGCATTTGTTGCCAGCAATGGATGAAGAAAACCAGAAGATCCTTCAGAGAGGGTTTACTTGAGGATGTTAGGTTCTTGAGCAACACTTGGGCTTCGTTGGCTATCGATTAGCCACAAGCATTTTGCTGTTTTGTACTAAAAGTCAGATTGTAATTTCATTTTTTAGTTTCAATGTTAAAAGAAGCGGGCTGCACAGTGGCGCAGTAGGTAGTACTGTTGCTTTGCAGCAAGACCCCGGCCGGGGTCTTGCTGCACGGAGTTTGCATGTTCTCCCTGTGCATGCGTGGGTTCTCTCCGGGTACTCCGGCTTCCTCCTACAGTCCAAAAACATGACTGTCAAGTTAATTGACCTCTCCAAATTCTCCCTAGGTGTGTGTGTGCATGGTTGTTTGTCCTTTCTGTCTCTGTGTTGCCCTGAGACAGACTGGCGACCAGTCCAGGGTGTACCCCGCCTCTCGCCGAAACGTTAGCTGGAGATAGGCACCAGCAGCCCTCCCGACCCCACAAGCGACAAGGGTGTACAGAGAGGATGGATGGTTTTTGTTCTGTTTGTGTTATTGTCAGAATGTGTAATAAATATGTATTTTGTTCAACAAAATACATATTTATCCCTTGCTCCTCCTTAGTTGAACCTTGTTCTGATATGCTATTTCATTATAAAGATTCATTGATCCCCTTGTCACAGGCGACTTACCAGATTAGTAGATTTTACAGTATTTAATATAGAATATGAATAATTTTATGTCGAACAAATAAGTAGCAATAATAATAATAAACAGAGTACAACTGCCACTGATTTGGTGCCAGATGCCACAGCTTCTGTATCAGATTGAATATCACAGTAAAAAAAAAAAAATCCGTAAAAAAAAACAGGGAAATGTTCTGGTAATATTCTGCCAGTACATTTTCTGTTTTTTTTGACAGAATTTCCGGCAGAATTTTTTCCGTAATTTAACAGGGTTTTTTCCCCGTAATTTAACAGTTTTCATATGTCAAATTTTAAACACAGAAAACTGTGAAATTATAGGAAAAAAACCTGTTAAATTACAGAAAATGTACTGGCAGAAAATTACCAGGACATTTCCCATATTCTAAATCCCCAAACTTGACATGGAAAGTATATTTACCGAAGTTAAATGGCCACCTGCTTTTATGTTAACAACCGGGACATCAAATCATGTTTAGCAAATAAGACAACTGCAGCTTGATATTTTTAAAAAAGCAGGATTGAGACATAAGTAGCATAAATAGTAAGACAGCAATCACCGCGTTATCTATATATTTGTAATTACAAATTTTAACACAAACCATACCTAAACTATATTACCAAATTTGAACCTAAACAATATTTGAGCAAAACAAATAAAAACACTTTTGTTGTCATTTAAACAGAAACCTTCTTCAAGATTCAGCTGAAAAGGTAAAATCTCTTTCTCAAAGGTATTTACTTTATAATGTATTTAAATACATTTTTTTAGCTGAATATGAATACCTGTTAAACTGGGATTATGTAAAACACACATTTGTTTTAATAATGAGGTACACAGCAAAAACTGAAGAGTTAAAATTTCAGGGTTATAGGAAACCACTGGGGGGGGTGCAGAAGAAAAAGTTTGGGAACCACTGCTCTACATCATGATGGATAAGTGACTTTGCCAAGCAAACTGCTTTCTTGCAGAATTTGATGAGTTATTCAAAATACATTTTGTGTTATGTCTGTTATGACCCTGCATTAATTAATTTTTATACATTTTTTCTTTGTATAACTTTGATGTTGGCAAAATGAAGGAATCACCTAGAGTTAGGGGACTTGAGAGCAAGATAAGTGATACAGTTTCAGTTGACAATTACTTTTTCCTTTGTTACCTAAACAGCTATTTACAGAGACCTTTGTTCATTTTTATGCTTTCAGGGTTTTTTATAGTGAAAGATATCTTGTGAAAAACCCAGATCTAAAATTTTATAAGCCTTTTGATATTCAAAACTCATATGGATTGCTAATGAATGTTTGTTCACTGTACAACAGTTTATAATGTTGGAAACACAGCTGCATAAATAAAACAAGTGTTTAAAATTGATTTATTTGTTTTAGTTTTACTTTATTATAGTTAATTTTAACTAGAACTATAAAGTGACACATTTTGGAGTAAATACCTAACACTTGAAAGTGTTAAATTAACACTAACCATTGCATCCCAAACAGAGTTAATTTAACTCTGTTTTGTGAGTTTAAAAAAAAACAACTGATCCAGTGTTAAAAATGTAACTATTTTGAAAGTGTTAATTTAACTCTGAAGAGTGTGGACTATATAACTGCTGAAAAGGTGTTAATATCAACTCTGTGGGAGTTAAATCAACACTGGGCTCGTCCTGGTGGTGTTTGAATTAAATACTAGACAAAATATGTATTATTTACTTTAGTAAATCAGCCAAGAAGAAAATGTGTCTGAAAAGTTAATGCTAGGTGTTCTGATAAATGGCGTTGTAGCTTCCTGAGGCCTAAAACACAAGATCTTATTCTGCAAGTTTTTCAAAAGACTTATTATTGGCTTGAAAGATTAGTTGAATTACAGGTTAAGCATTTCTTTAAAAAAACTCTGAATAAGGAGACAAGTGTGGGTCTTCACAACAAAATGATGTTGGTTCGGTTCAACTGAATGAGTCATTAAACATGCATCAGTTGTCACCATTAACAGTTGTATAAAAGGTGAACTATGTGAACCCCATTCTTCTTCTGCCACCATTCAAAGAGATGCCAGACCTGGAAATTATGCACAATATTAACTTGGCATGAATGGGACAGTATTTTATTTACTTTTTTTGTAAATGAAAGAAAATTTGATTTGTAAACACTGTAACCATAAGATTTGACCAGTTTATGTACTGCAGCTTTAATCTGAGTATCATTCTATGGTTGCCTATTACCAAACAAATTTTTTAGCACCATCCCACAACTGCAAATATTGAACAAATATTTTAAATATTCAAAGGAATATTTGTTCAAGGTATAAATTTTGATACAGACGCGACAGATCACAGTCGAGATTTTTCAAAGAATAGTAAAGTTGTCCTTTACTTTACCACCAAATTGCAGATACCAGCTTTATGATGTGCTGCCATAAGCTTTTTTATATAATGTGTTGAATACCTGAGAGCACCATCTTTTAAAGTGAACATGTTGGGGTGTATCCCTGCACAGTCAGCCATTTCAAAAGAGGTAACGTACCTTCAATGGTGTAAGTCAGCCATATCAAAAACACCTACTGGATTGATTATAAACATTGGCGTACATCGAATAAAATCACCTATTTCATTTCTATTTCTTATATTTCCCAACAACTGAAGTATCTGGGTTTTTTTGGGTTTTTTTGTAGATACACAATAATTCAGATAAATGTTTTAGATACCCTTGAAAAATCCTCACCATTAACTCAACATATCTGATTTTACAGATGTCTGGGGCAAAGATGTTACAGTTCCTCCAGATCATTTCCCGTAGGAAACCTTTGGAGCCTGAAGGAGAAGCGTCCAACTTTCGGCGCTGCCTGACCACCCTCGACCTGGTGGCTCTGGGGGTCGGCAGCACCCTGGGGGCTGGTGTTTATGTGCTCTCAGGAGAAGTGGCCAGGACCTCAGCTGGTCCCAGCATAATTATTTCCTTCCTGATTGCAGCGCTAGCCTCCGTCTTTGCAGGATTGTGTTATGCTGAATTTGGATCTCGGGTTCCTAAAACAGGTTCAGCCTATCTCTACTGCTATGTGACCGTGGGGGAGATATGGGCTTTTATTACTGGCTGGAACCTACTCCTTTCTTATATCATTGGTATGCAACACAAGTGTGAGATAATAATGAAAACATCTATTTTTGGTTAGTTTTTTTTTTTCTTGTAAAACTGTCTTAGGTGCAATATATGAAGATAAATTAAATAATTTCTGTCAGCGGTTTGAACAGTATTCATAGTTATTAACATTTTCACACACTTGGAATTCCAAATCTGTAACTTGAACTAGATAACCTCAAAGTAGCGCACAACATTTTCATAACAAAACATCTGGAAATAGAATGTGCATTTATATTCAGAATCCAGAGTTCAATGATTGCTTCTCCTTGCACAGCCTACACACAGGCCCACTCATTTCTTAAATTATAAGATTTTCTAAAGCAATTGGATGCACTGGATCAAATTAAGGGGGTGAGAATGCAAACGCATGTTACACTTTTCCATGAATTGTTTTCTGTTTACGTCCCAGTTTGTGACTTATCCGAGTTGGAAATCCAAAAAAAAAAGAAAAAGAAACACGGAAATTTGTGCTTGTAAAAAGGGAAAAGTAAAGGAGTACAAATGTTTTTTCCAAGGCATTATATATTGTTTGGAGTTTGCTCCATAGGTAAAATTTTATTGCACTTTTTAAACATTTTTTTTTCTTGGGTCTTTGCTAAAGGAACATCAAGTGTTTCAAAAGCATGGAGCGGGACCTTTGATGATCTCTGTGGAAACGTTTTGGCCAACTCTCTGGGCAAAGTGGCCATGATAGGTTTACCTGGACTTGCTCCATACCCAGATTTCTTTGCAGCTGGCCTCATAATGCTCTTATCAGGCAAATTTCATGATTTACCACACATTGACATATTCAACAAAAAGCATCCAGTGCGTATGTGTTCAAAGTGATTATTTCTTACTTTTTCTTTTGATAGGGATTCTTGCATTTGGAGTAAAAGAGTCGGCTACAGTAAATAAGTTATTTACAGCCATAAACATTGTGGTGTTGCTGTTTGTAATCCTTTCTGGTTTCATCAAAGGGGACATCAATAACTGGTACATTAATGAAGACACAATCCAAAGACCATTAAAGTATGGGCATCTTTTGGTTTAAAGTTATATTTCAGTTGCTTCTGTGTGGTTCAAACATCCTGAATGATGACATGTCCTTTATTTAAAGAAATTATGCATTCCATAATAAAACCTTCCAAGGTGGAACTGGAGGATTTTTTCCCTTTGGCTTTGAGGGAACATTAGCTGGAGCAGCCACTTGCTTTTATGCTTTCATTGGATTTGACTGCATTGCAACAACAGGTAACTAAAAGGTTATTTGTTCCAGAGTTGCAAACCTAAATTATTCAAAGCAACATGTTTTTATATCTGTGAGACTTTCTGAAGAAAGAATATTTACTTTGGTTGTGTCCTCAGGAGAGGAAGTTCAGAATCCTCAGAAGGCAATCCCAATCGGCATAGTGGCATCCCTCCTCATCTGCTTCCTGGCTTACTTTGGTGTGTCCGCTGCCTTGACTTTGATGATGCCCTACTATATGCTCAGCATTAGCAGCCCACTGCCTGTGGCTTTCACATATGTTGGTTGGGACCCGGCAAAGTATGCAGTGGCCATTGGATCCCTCTGCGCACTTTCAACAAGGTACAAATCACAAGATTTAAGTTAGAAACTCACTAATATTTTGTATTTTAGAAGAGCATGATTAATTCCATCCAGATTTTCAGAACATCTCACTGTTCTTGTTGTCTTGTGTAGACAAAATTGTTATGGATATGACCACTGCAAGAATACTGCTGGATATTTAAGCAAAGGTAAATAATGTTTACTGGGATAAATTCTGAGTGTTTTTCATTTAGCCTGCTGGGATCAATGTTCCCGATGCCCCGTGTTCTCTTTGCCATGGCCAGAGATGGACTTCTCTTCACACCACTCTGTAAAATGAGCTCCAGACAAAGTCCTGTCATTGCAACGCTGGTTTCTGGGGTTGTTGCAGGTAAATTCATCAATATTTTAAGGCATTTTCATGATTTTTTGAAAATTATTTTTTCTCATTATTTTTCTCTAAGCTGATTTTGTCTTTTTTTAAATTTTTTTTACTAAAATGAAAATTGATTCAAAAATAGTCAAAGCATTTTTGGACTGCGTGGCTCAAATATTGAAATATATGGTTTGTAATTCAAGTGTGATTTGATTAAACTGATGTTAAATCTAGTAAACATAATCATATCTTTGCAGCTGTCATGGTGTTATTGTTTGACTTGAGGGCGCTGGTTGACATGATGTCAATTGGAACACTCTTTGCCTACACACTTGTTGCCATTTGTGTTCTTGTACTAAGGTAAAAATCGCTGTCCATTTTATTATTTTTGTTTATTTTGTAGATTTGAAGTTGCAATGCTTTTTGAGATTGTGTGTGATTTACTGCTCCTTTAGAGGTCATAGATTTTATTGTAAACCAAAACACTTCACTCTAAAATGACTTATGCCCCAGGCAGATTTAGGCTTAGATATTTGTTTTCAACCTGAAAGTTTGTTACTGGTATAAAATGATACTATAAAATTTTCTGTTTACAAAATATCCATTCATCAAAACTTTGGTCTCACCAAGGGCTCCTTACAGCGAATGTCTCTGTGAAAGTGAAAGCAGTGCTCAGATATCAATGTTGGTATTGTGGTTAGCTGAAGAATTTGCCCTTTCAATCTTAAAAATTTCAAAGTAAAGTGCTCACTTTATGAAGCAAGAGAACAAATGTTTTTTTCTCCACACCAAGTAAACTCTACTGAAATATTTTTGTGAGTTGCATCATAAAGACGATGTATCAAAAGAAAGAGGAAACATGATGCCAAGTTACCACTACAGCAAACGCTGCATTATCAGCAGGTGCAGAACAATTTATAAAAACTGATGACATATTGGGTTGTTTTCCTACACTTTAAAGCTAATGATTTTGTACCATCAATAAGGACTCTTTATCAATAACCTTTAAAGCTTACATGAAAAATCTACATTAATGCGACATCCCTAACTTACTTGCATCCCTTTACTTGTACAGGTACCAAGCTGAACACAGTGAAGATTCACATTTCAGCAAGTCAGAACCATTCACATTAGGAGGTGTACTGGGTCCTCCCTCCCAAGGAACCCCACGGACATCAAAGAATGTGTCTATTTTAACTACTGCTACTGGTAATTCTCGTTTATGCCCTGTATACTTCATACTTTACACAGATGCTGTTTATTGTGAAGGATTGCTTAATTTTCCATTACTGCTTCTTCGCAGTTTTAATTTGCATAATCCTGAGCGTCTTAATATCCATGGGTGTAGACTCCCTACGGACACTTCAATGGTGGAGTTTACTTGGTGTTTCTGTGTTTGTGCTGATACTCGTCATTACTGTATTACTCATCTGGAGACAGCCACAGAATACAGCCAAAGCTGCTTTCATGGTATGCTACTGTCGCATGTTTATGCAATATCTGACTTGTATTTTCAGTTACTGAAAAATCAAGTCTTGCTATTGTAGTATTCCAGTTGTTATCTAGTATTACAAACTTTGTATGAAAACCTTCTTTTCTTTTTGTCCACAGGTCCCTTTTGTGCCTTGGGTTCCCATTTTAAGCACTTTTGTCAATGTCTGTCTCATGGTTCAGCTTGGATCAGACACCTGGATTCGTTATGCAGTCTGGATGATCATAGGTATGACAAGATGACGTAACAGCTTCAGAAAAAGACACATTAAATGTGAAAATCCTCTCACAATGTCAGTTTGATCACAGATGATGTAACTTTTTTCAACAGGTTTAACCATCTACTTTTGTTATGGGGTTCAGCACAGCGTACAGAAACAAAGGATGGAGAACTCACAGGAATGAGTCAGTTTTTAAACTATCACCACAATGATGAACCTAAATATTAAAGGAATTTTTATGCATTAATGTTCTAAAAGTATTTGTCTCTGGTGTTAAGCCTTTTATATTAGCTGTGCTATTTAGATTCTAGAAAAATAACTTTTACACAAACACGACATAATATTGAACCATATTTTTGTTTTGCCCAAAATTAAAAAACATCATATTCCCACAAGGTCACAGACACAATTCTGTCACTTTTAAGATTTGTCCTAAGAAGTAGAACGTGATGCAAATAAATTTGTATCTTGATGGTGAGGCAAAGGACTGCTGTATTTTGTAGCTGAAAATTATTGTACTTAAACAACTGGATTTTGTTCATAGTCATTGTATCTGCATCCAAAATTAAAAGTGTCCTTAGAAATGTTAATTAAGTAAACATTTCCTAATAATCAAAAAATGTCTTTCTTTCTTTCCAAGGGCTGTGAAGAAATGTTCATAGACTTTGAACTGTTACATTTTTGTGAAATTTACAGACATTCGCTAATTCGCAACACAGTTAAGAATCTTTGTTTTTCTGTTATTTACATGAACTCCATGGAGATGAATGATGAACTCACCTTCACATTCATAAGCAAAACATAACATAAAATGGAGGAGGAAGGAACTAAAAAAAAGTCGCCCCATTTCAAGTAGGCAGAGTTTATTTGACGCACAGCTCTTAACAGTACTAACCAATGAGAAGAAAGTAAAGTCATCGGTCTCAGCCAATCAGAGAAGGGGAAGCGCATTGTTCAAAAAACCAAACGTTGTCGGGTAGAACCAGTCAGCTGGAGTGCTGAAGGGCGAAAACAGAGAACGTGGTTTGATGCAGATTGATACACCAGACTTAAAGAAAGTATTTTGCATTTTATGCAGTATTTAAAGGACATTTATTGGATTGTTTTTTTCTGGAATCTAGTCGGCCTTTTTTTATTTCAACAAAGCAAACTGACCGTCGCTTTAAAGGTAAGTCATTCAATACACGTTAAAACCTCGGATAGTTAGTTCAGTATACAATTCTGATTGAATGTATTTTAGAAACTTGCTAATTAATCACAATATATAAATCGCTTAACTGATCGGTGTAGAGGGGCGACTCACCGCACGTTTTGAGGGAAAATGAGTGATGTATTTGTATTAAGTTCGATCAAATGATTTTAAACGCACGGTTCTTCACGACTCATGCGTTAGAAACCCGATGTGAGGTGAGCTCACACGCCTCAAGGCTTACAATAATGTGCAACATAACCTAGCATGGTAACAAGTATTCTCAGTGTAATGTTTTTAAAGTTAAAAAAAAAAAAAAACAGTAGCACGCTATTTCAATTGTTTGTTATATAATAATGGCAGTAGTTACACAACATTATAAAAACATTCAATGAGTTTTGGTCCGAAGTAATTACCTGCAGTGTGTCACCTTGCCGCTAGATGCCGCTACAAACCCCAAGCCACAGTTATTTAATTTCGAGAAATGTTTTCAGTAAGTGAACACTAGAGATATAAGCTGTTTTATGTTATCATAAGTTTACCAGTTTATATTTAGAATATTTCAGAACACTTTTCAAGAAAAGATTAGCTTTTAGTCTATGTCTTCTGTTACTTTGCATCATGAGCAACCATATAATAAAGTATTTTTACTAGCCTGATTAGAGAGTCAGATTTCTCTCAGGACAATACATTTTCTGAAACAAAAATGGTTAAAGTGTTGAGGACTATAATTGCACAAAGTAATATTTCAGAAGGCCTTGTATTTGGACATCCCACTTTCACTCCAAAGAAACTCATGATGATTTGCTGTTGCAGGAAAGCATGGCGCTGTCTTTGTCTTCCCCGTATGGATGTCACTCTGATGATGAAGAGGATTTGGCTGTGTTTGAGTCCACGGCAGCAGAGCATGGAGGAATGACCAGACCACGTCTGCCTGAGATCTCTGTCATTTCCCCCGGGCTCGAAACCAGGCCGACTATTAAACAGCTGGTGAGACTCAACAAAAACATGCTGTTATTTTTTTCCTTCCCTTTTTTTGTCACTGTTACTGATATGTTGTTAAGCTGTACCAATATATCAACAAATGTTAAAGCAAACCTATTATTTTTTTTACCTTTGTCTATTTTAACTTGATCTACTATGTCTTAATGGAAAATCCAAAGCAGCAAATTACTCAGTCTTATTTTTTCATGTAGAAAGTTGCTGCTAAACCTGGCAGCTCTGATGAGGGAACCTCAGAAAGGGTGAAAGTTTTTCTGCGCATTCGCCCGCTGACTGACTCAGAAAAAGGACAGGAGCAGGTTGGAAAGTCTTTTGTTTGTAACTATTAGCATTTGAAATGCATCTCTGTTGCTTGTGAATAACCTATAGTCACTTCTTTTCTTTTCTCTCTTCTCTTCTAGGGCTGTGTGGCAATCCAGGATGAGGAGACATTGCTGCTCAAAGCTCCATATGAGTCTCAGAACATGAGGACGGCAGAAAGAGGCATCACCCAGAGCATTCACAAGTTCAGTTTCTCAAAGGTAGGAGAGTTGTAGATTTGCTTGCTCTTCTTAAGCATAACTTTAAGAGTAAAATCAGGTTAACTTAGAAAAATAAGAAGCTGAGATTAAACAGTGTTCTTTTTGACCTAAGTAAAACACACACAAAAAAATTATATAGAAGAAAGACCTCATGATAACATATCTGTTATTTAGAAAGTAGCAGATCTAAATGTTTTTCCATTTATTTTCTTTCCTAGATATTTGGTCCAGATACGACTCAGCAACAGATCTATGAAGGCACATTGAAGAAAATGGTGAACGATGTTCTCAAAGGAGAAAACAGGCTTCTCTACACCTACGGCGTCACCAACTCTGGAAAGACTTACACCATTCAAGGTACGTTACCTCTTGTAGTTGTGTCCTGTTGGGCTTTTGGTTAAAAGGCTTAAATGTAAACTGCATATGTGAAACTTTCCCCTTTAGGCAATGGTCGAGAGGCAGGCCTGTTGCCGAGGGCGTTGGTGTCTCTGTTCAGGAAGCTGCAGGGTCGTCTCTATGGTGCGATGGACCTGAAGCCCATCATGTATCAGGATGTCAGGCAGCTGGACAACAGTGAGATGAAGACGGAAGAAATCCGAAGAAACTCCCTCCTCAAAGAGGTAAAAGCCGCCCTCCCAGCGCAGTAATAAAGTTTCTGTCAAAAATGAAAGATTTGCACTCCTGGAAAAAGTGAAGCTTAAAGAAATGTGTCTTTTACTGCATGGTTGTAGAAACTGTGGTGTTTTGTGTGTCAATTTATTTTGATCTCCTTTTTTAAATTTTTTTAAATAAGAAAAACATGGGTCTTTGTCCTGCCTCTTTTGTCGCAGTTCCAATTGTTTAAAAATATTTTTAATTACTGTAGATATAAGCAGATTAAGGAGAGTAGCTACTTTCTTCTTGAGGGCCTACCTTGACTTTTAAAAATAAACACATTTGCCTTACCTGAATGACACGGTAGGTCTTTTCCATTTTGAATAGAAATGGTCACTATTTAGCACTTCCTTGGAACTCTAAAAATGTAAAAATATGAATTATAAATAACAAGATGCTAGTAGTTTTATTTTACATTATATTTTTGCATTGGTGATATTGTGTCTCCCACTGATCGATTGTATTCAAATTAAAGGCTAAAGTTTCACTATTCCACTCCATTCAAAGGGAATTATCTGTCTTTTTTTTTTTTTTTTTTTTTACAGACCAACATAAATAGTTTGCACTGATTCTGTGTCATAGTTTAGACTCACAACTCTGTTATTCTTTTAGTGGTTTGAAATCACTTCCAGTCTCTGATCTGCAGCTGTTTAAATTATATAGTATGAGTTTAATGAAGAAGGTTTTGCAGGTTTTAACTCGTAAACCATACTGATGTGCTGCAGGATGAAAACCAAACTTCTCGTCGAGCTGGTACCACCACGGCCTGGGACAGTGGCATTGGAGGGCTTTCTTCCACCACACACACTGCCACTCAGCTTGAAGGTTGGACATAAAATGATACCTTATAGCTGTTTTCTTTCATGAGATTCCTGGAGATTTTTTTTTCCATCAGTTGTGATGCAAAAAAGTAGAAGGAAGAAATAATAAAACTGTAAACTATTATCTTAACGTGCCTGCAGAATCAGCTGTTTTTGATGGACTGAAAAAGGATAACTGATCAATTCCTCCCCCTCCGTTTACAGACACGGACAGCGTGTGCCTGGACCCGGACAGTCTGTCACTCAGTGCAGGCTGTGACCTGGAGGAGGGGGTGCAGTTTTCCATCTGGGTCTCCTTCTATGAGATCTACAATGAGTTCCTGTACGACCTGCTGGACGCATCGCCCTCCCAGCAGCCCCGAAAGAGAGTTACTCTGCGGCTCAGTGATGACAAGCAGGGCAACCCTTACGTCAAAGGTCATACTCACTTATTCACAATAATATCTTTGAAGTATTTTTTTTTTGTTTGTTTGTTTTATAAAGTAATAACTGTCTGTTTTCCTTTTTGTCCTATCAGATCTCACTTGGATTCAGATTCGCAGCGCTGAAGAGGCCTGGAGGATCCTGAAGGCGGGGCGGCGTAACCAAAGCTTCGCCAGCACTCACCTAAACCAAAACTCCAGTAGAAGGTTGGAGCCTGTTACACTTTTCTTTCTTGAAGCTTTCTCTTGACATGTTTCCAAAATGAATTTATTCGAATTGCATTCGATGGCCCCCCCTCCCCCGTATCATTAGCCACAGCATCTTCTCCATCCGTGTCCTTCATGTTCACCCAGAAGCCAGTTCAGGCCAGGCGATGCACATCAGCGAGTAGGTTTTAATTGATTTTATTTATTTATTTATTTTTTTTAGTTTTTGAGGTAGTAAAACTAAGCGTTGCCTCATTCGCAGGCTGACTGTGTGCGATCTGGCCGGGTCGGAGCGCTGCAAAGAGCAGCGTAACGGTGAGAGGATGAAGGAGGCCAACAACATCAACACCTCCCTCCTGACGCTGGGACGCTGCATCGCCGCTTTGAGGCACAACCAAAACAACAAGTACGACGCTCGTGACGGAGGCAAAATACGAGCGGCAGAGTGAACGTGTGTTTTTGACTTCAGTGTGAATCTAAAAATGCGTTGCCAGGTCCAGGCCCCCTCAGGTGGTTCCTTTCAGGGACAGCAAACTGACCCGCGTCCTGCAGGGCTTCTTCTGCGGCAGAGGAACCTCCTGCATGGTGGTCAACATCAATCCATGCGCCTCCATCTATGACGAGACCCTTCAGGCACTCAAGTTCTCTGCTATAGCTACACAGGTGATTAAAAAAAAAAAATCTCTTACTATATAATTTCTGAGACGCATGTTTGGCTCTACATTCATGAAGAATGTGAAAGGAAGATGAGTAGATTTTTGGCTTCATTGGCACTTTCTGGTGATGCAAGCTGGAAACTACCAAATTGGATCTTTTTCTGATCAGTGAATGCTCCACGCTAAACTCTCTGATCTCACTGATAACTCTTTGTTGTGGAAGCTACCGAGTGAAGACTCAAAGTTGCGTTGCTTAGCAATTTGTGAGTTTGAAAATGAACTCGGAGGGAAGGCAGAGATTCAAGAAGCTCTTTAAAAGCTACATTTCTATAAAGTGTTGATCTCTCTGCGCTTTATTCAAGCTGCACCAGGCTGGGGAAAAAAATAAAAAACTTTCAAAGATGTTCTGTTTATCTGAAATGAATTGGCTAAAATCTGTGTAATTCCAGCTTGTCCACGGCCCGTCCACTAAGACCAGAGTGGCCTACATCCTCTCTCTGCTCCGAGACCCTGCAGCACATGGCAGTGAAAGCACTGTGATAGAGGAGGAAGAGGATGAAAGTGATGTAGAGGATGGAGATATCACCTTGTTGAATACAGAGGTACTGTTTTTTATCGCGTTTATTCTTTTGGATGGGATAACGATTCCATGTTTAGCAAAGCTAACCCATCTGCAAGTGAATTAGGGTTAATATATTGCCAAAAAAGCTTTAAATAGAGAACTGGTTGCTCTATTCATTAACAGCTAAAGATTAGAGCACAATGTAATAAACTTCATTAAATGATTATTCATTATCCTGATTATTAATTGATTGTGTGGAGACTCTGGTAAATGAATAACTGGTTAAGCTGCTCAGGAACCCCCACTTCAAGGAAAGTCTAACCTTAACCCAGAAGATGGACTTGTACAAAAAAAAACTTTTAAAGATCTATAGATATGTTATACAATTTCAGATTTTAATTTTTATTTTGTCACAATTGTTTTCCAAATGGTGACAAGTACTTTTAAGCTTGGCGATGAGAAATTTTTATTTTTTATGATTAATTATATTTTTAATACATTTTTATTATTATTTTAATTACCTGCTTTGTTTTTAAGTTGGTGATAGATTTAAGAGTGTTTGATTGCAGCAACTTTGGAAATCCATAAACCAGTTGTTCTAATTTTAGTGCAATTTGAAAGTAAAATCTCCAAATAATCTTCACACATTTAAAATCTGGACCATTTTCTCTAATCTACCATCCAACTGTGTGTGTTTCACAGTCACTGCTGCAGGCCATCGACATCCTGAAGAGAGAAGTGCGGCGCCAGCGCGAAGAGAAAGACGTCCTGGAGGCTAATGTGAGAGAGCAGGTCGTCTCTGAAATGATGGAAGTCATCACAGGAATGCAAGAGGGATTCACGTATGTAGGCTTCATCTACCATAGAGTTTAGTTTGAGTTGTAATACTTTACAGCAGGAGTGTCGGTCTACACCGTGGACTAAAATTAAAGATTTGGTCAAACTTCCACGGCAAACTGATTTTAAAAAACATTTTTTTTTATGTTGTATTGTTTGTTTTATACCTGTGTTGGTTCTGCACACAAGTCCGGATCTGCCCTTTATAACATTATGAACAGGCTGCCTGTTTTTCAGCTTTTTGTTTGGCTAGATGTGACTGGTAGCATGAGGTCGCTAATGAATGTCAACAGGAGAGGGGGATGGTGGGTTCTGACTGACATGACGATGCAACAACAGATTATCATGGAATTTATTATATTGTGCAATATTGTGTGTGTGTGTGTGTGTGTGTGTGTGTGTGTGTGTGTGCGTGTGTGTGTGTGTGTGTGTGTGTGTGTGTGTGTGTGTGTGTGTGTGTGCGTGCGTGCGTGCGTGCGTGCGTGCGTGTGTGTCAGTAGGCCAGCTCTAATAGGCATTGATCTTTTGGGCCAAATATAATTACACTGTTGGCCAAATTTGGCCACCAGGCCTGAGTTTGACACATGTGCGCTACAGACCCTTGAAAAATAAGCAATTATATTCAAGTACCAACACTGTCTTGTAATGTTGGATTTTTACAATCATTTTTACTACACGTTATATAAAAGACTCCTCTGTCTTTTATATATATATATATATTTATATATATATATATATACACACATATAGATGAAAATTATGAAAACAGGCTTTTTCCAGCAGTTTTTTGTGCAAGTGACATGCTTTATTTTCAATTTTCCGTATCAGAACTTACATTTTTTGTTTGAATCATTGATGGCTTTTGGGTTTTTGAGTTATCGATAGAACCCAAGTAAAATTTGAATATTCAAAATAATCTACACAACTTTTGGGCCTCTAGATCCTCTTAGATTAGGGTTTTAAACTGGCCATTGGCTCTCAGGCTTGGGTACGACTTTTTTTGTTAAATTGTAAAAATGTAACAAAATGAAGGCACCTGACAACTATTTAATGTAGGATAAATGACTCCAGATCTCACAAGTTAAATGTGGAATGTTGTAGCTAAACTTACTAGTTTGTCAGATGCAGTGAGCTGAGGTTTACTGATTACTTTTAGCCGTTAAGTGTTTTGTCACAAGAATCGACTTGGCTTACATGACACAGTAACATTAAGATAAAGAAAGAAATGCTGAACTGGAGTGTGATGGACGTGGATGATGAGTTGTTGCGTCTTCCTGTCAAACAGTGAGACGTTGGAGGCTGAGAGGGCTCTGATCGAAGAGAGGTACGAGGACAAAATATGTAACCTGCAGAAACATCTGAAGAAATTCTACAGCCAGGAGCTGAAGGTAAGATTTGTCTTGCTGTGCGTTCAGAGACTGTAAAATGTTGTCCTTGAACATTTTCACATCGTTTCACCAAAAACAAACAAGCCTTTTTGGAACACGTATTCCAATTTATTGAATATGATTGGATCTTTTTTACTTTCCTAAATATTAAAGCTCACAGTGGAGGGTGTTGGGGTAAAAATGAAGGTCTCAGGAAAACATCATTGCTATTTCTAACAATGTTGTAACCAGGTAACTTCTGAAGGTTAAGCGTGTATGCTTGCTTTGTTTCACAGGAGCGTGATCAGGAGATTGAAGCTTTGGCTGCTGCCCTTGACAAAAAGCAGAAGGAAGACGGCGTCTCCATGACAGCACCACCCGTAGAGCCAGAGGGGCCTCGGCGCTCTCACCGCCTCTCGTCTCAGACCGAGCTGAACCGGCTGCGTGCCGAACTGGATCAGTGTCGCGCCGAGCTTCTCACCAAGACCCAGGGTACAGACCGACTGCAGCGACGCTTCAGTCAGGTGTTCACGGGAGGTTGTCATTAGCATCCATTGAGCGCGTTGCTCTGTTTGCCTGTGCAGACTTGGTGAAGCTGAGGATGAAGCTGGATGTGCCAGGTTCGGCCGGCGCCCTCACCACCGCAGCGGATCGCAAGCTGCAGGAGGGTCAGCGGGTCAGTTCCAGCTCCATCACCTCAAAGGAACTTTTTCTTTTAGCTGCTAGTAAAACTCTTCCCTCTAGCAGAGACTAAAAATATTCTCTTTTTCTTCTTCCTCAACAGAACCTGCGCCAGCTCCGATTGGACCTGCAGAAGCTGGGAGTGGATCTGCAGTCTGGTGAAAGAGCTTGTTGCCGCAACACAGGAGGAGAGAGGCTGCGGCACACACTCGCAGCTGCAGACGATACTGTAGCCAAACAGGTAAAACAAGTCGATCCTGCCAAGTTTTTAAAGGTATAACTAAATAATTAAGTGTTAATTAATTAAAGATAGCATTTATTTCTATAATTCCATTCAAAAAGTGAAATTTGTACATTATTTACTATTTAGATGTATTGCACACAGTTATTCATTTTAAGAATTTATTTCTGTCTTCGTGAATTGTGGCTTGCAGCTAATGAAAAGACAAAATAGTTTCCTGAAAGTAGAATCTTAAACACATTTTTATCACAGATGTGTCGGCCTATTAAAGTATTACCATGTGCAGTATGTTGATCAAAGCTCCATTTGCATGAACTTCTCCAGTAAGGAGACATGGGACAGAAGTGATCAGGTGTCAACAAAGCCCAGATTGCGTTAAAAGAAACCTTCAGCTCATCTGCGTGATGCGACCTGATGTTTTCTCTTCTTTTCCTCTTAGTTATACTCCATAGATCCTCTATGGTTCAGTTTCCTGGCCAGTCAATTGCACATAGCAATGCCGTGATAAAAAGGGTATTGGTACTTTTTGGCAGTACCAATATCTGTATTGGTACTTTTTTTTCTCTCCATTTTATACCAAAAGCTTAAATCCACTCAACTTTCCATTAAATGCTGACTTGCAGCAATTCCTAGATATTTTGGTTTGTATCAATTACAGTTTTTCCCTCCTTGTGAAGGTTGAGGACTGTCAACTGTAAGTCTAGTTGTCTTTCCCATAATCTGAGTCCTTAACAAGCGGCCTACATTTGAAAAATATTTTTTCAATGGCCAGATGTAGTACTCAAAGGGAAGCCAGAATTATCCAGTCACTTTAAATGTGAATAGTTTAATCTTCAAATTTAATTTCTAAAATGAATTTTTGGTGTGATTTATTGATGTCCACCTGTAGAATAAGTAATAAATGCTGAGTTTTGTTTTTTTCCATTTCTCATTTTGAAATGCCTTTCTTCTCTCCCTTTGCTTCCTAACATTCCTGTTGCACAGCCAGCTTTAAAACTGAATTTGGGTTTCTAACACCTTCACCAGGTGATAACTGGGCTGGAGCACGTTGCATTTTAGCTCTTCCCATCTCTCCCTTCTCCCTCTGTGTTCCTGTCTAACCCTCTCCACTGACTTCTTCTCAGAACCAGATCCTGATGGAGCTTCAGAATGACCTCACTCTGGTCAAAGCGGACTTGCGGCGGAAGGCGGATACCCTGGCGGGCCGCGCAAACCCGCCCACTACAACTTTTGCCGCACCCACTACTCCAGGCTCCTGCAAAAAGAGGGGCTGCATGGCGACCACGCCGAGCGAATGCGAAAACCGGCCGCCCCAGAAACGGTCCTTTTTCCAGTCTGTGTTTCCGACTCGCACACCTTCGCGTAAATACAACGCCCTCGCGGCCGCAGAATCCAGCTTGACTCCATCTTCGCGAATCTTGCGCTCCCGTCAGCCGTCTCCACCCCCAAGCCCCCTCCTCACCCCACGAAGCCTCAGAGGAAAATACTGAGCTATTTTTTTTAAAAGGTTCGATTAAGCTTTCTGATTCAATGCTAAATGTATCAGCTGGTTACCTTTATATTTTTATACTTTTTTAAATATATATTTACTTTTTTGCAGTCATCCAAAATATGATTATCAGTTAATGCCAGTAAAATGATCAGTGCTTTAAGATTTTTTCTCTGGGGTTGACGGACTATAAGGTCAGAGTTGTGCATGTCTGCAAATCGGCTTCATGTGCCTTAGCGACAAATATTTCCCTACCACAATAAATGTCTGAACTGTGTGTGATTATAATGGACAAAGCTCATGCACAGCAAACTAAACTAAATGTTCACCTGCTGCTTCTATGTTTTCCAGTTTCTGTTCTAAAATAATTGTAAGTTTTCTTCTTGTCTTGTCTGGGCTGCATGTCAAATGTTCTGTTTTACTTTTTATGTTCGGTTTCAGGTTGTGACTTTAGCTTTTAGGGATTCTCGTTTTAAAAATAAAACGGTATATTCTGTAACATTTGAAATATGCTGGGGGTTTTTTATATTGTCTTTTAAAAGGCACAAGAATCAAGCTGATCTTGTTTAAAGTGGCTTGAAGTTTTCACTGTATGTAAATGCAAAAGTCAAAAAGGGAGAATGCTCATTTCTCTATTTTTAAATATGCATTACTAAAGTTATGTGTGAATAAAATGTTTTTGTGCTCAACATATTTTGCTACATAATATCATTGTCAGTCTTATGCATGACAATGTAGTTTATTGGAAATTAACTGGGAGGTTTTCTTTAAAAAAAAAAAAATCCAATTCCAACTTTAGAAAAACAAAGTAACATTTCTATAAGTACATAGGCAAATATTTACAATTAAAACTTTATTTTGAGCAAATTTCTGTCACCATATTGTCCATATTGAGTTGAAGGAGTATCATGGTGTGAAGGAGATGAGGTTCAGAGGAGACACCCTCCTGACCGGTGTGTTGTTGTTTGAGAGCGGAGTGAACAGATCAGCTGACGGCGTTTCCACCTGATCTCTGACCTGCGAGATCTGCCTCAGCAGAGCCTTCCCCTCTTCTCGTGCCTACACAGCGATCAGTCAATGTAACCAGCTGCTGACTTTGACAGAATAATCATGGACTCCATGTTTAAGACTTACATCGTTGTAGTCACAGCAGCGCTGCGCACAGAGCGAAGCCTCGTCGTAGAGTTTGTTCTTGAAATAGTACTGACCCAGGTAGCGCAGAGCTGTGCTCACCTCTGCATGCTCCAGTTGTTCCTGAAAGAACCATTAAAAAGACTCATTCAGTTCATCTCACCTACGTTAGAAACACTATTCCACCTCAATTGTCAAATTCAAAACATACAAATTAACCTGCTGCTACAACTAAGTGAAATCCTTTTGAGAGCAAAGAAGTTTCCTATTCAAAGTTACAACACACGTTCCACCAAATGCTTACCCCGCAAGAGAAAATGTCTTGAATGTAAAGCATGTAACACTGAGCAGCATCGTCGGACTCATTCAGCTGTTCGTGGAGCCTGTGGTGGGACGAGATCACACTTTAGTGGAGAAAGAAGCTGAAAAATTAGCTACAGATGATCTAAAGCTGAGGTTATTGCACCATTTCCTACCCAACATAAATAAAAAAGGAATTTATTTAAGGGGAGATATCAATGGAGGCACCAATATGAAAACTATTTAAATTTCCAAACTAGGCAGGAACTACTACACTAAATAGCTAAATACCACTTTTTAACAATTAAATTGAGATCAGCTTACTTTGCTAGTTTAAGAAGAGCCATTTTTTCTACATCGCCAACAGAATAAGCCCTCCAGTAGCACTGCAAAAGAAGAATATATATCTCAAACAAAAATCTTTCTTAAAAACAGTTGAATACTTACAAAATAAACCCAAGGTGCCGATAGCTGCAAGATGTTTACCTTCTTGGCTTCAACTTGCTGTGAGAGTTTTTCATAGCTTTCCCCCAATGCAACCAACATGCGAGAGTCATTGGGTCTGGAGGCAAAATGATCAAATCAGCGATGCACAGTTCAAAGTGTTTAGACTGAATATAAACATTAAAAACATAAAATGAATCCAAACCTGAGCTGGTGAGCCTTTCGGTAGTAATACAAACAGTAAAAAGGCATCTTAAGGATTTCATATGTCTGACCTAATCCATACCAGGCACGATAATCCCGCTTGTTCACTTCAATTGCATGCCTGGGGGGGGGGAAAAAACAAGCAGAGGTAACATTTCTTTAAAACATGAGATCTTGAGGTTTTAAAGCGACTCAACCGGTTCAACACTGAGCTAATCGGTGAAACATGTTATCCGACCTGTAGGCCTGGATGGCGGCTGAGGTGTTCTTCATTTCCATGTATTCATGGCCCATGAGAGTCCAGGCTCCAAGGCAACGAGGGTTCAGTTTCAGGGCGCGCTGGAAGTACAGAGCTGCTTTCTCATGCTGAGAGCGTAAACTGTAGTAGTTCCCTTTAAATGAAACAAAGTTTTCATCAGAAACAAAAGCATGCTACATTTTTTTTTCAATTTTATCAGAAACAAAAAAAAATTATACTTCATTCCGCTTTACAATTGCATAACTCCATGTTGGATTGGGGCAAATGTGAAGATATATTGACTTTTGCAGGGCTCCTCTTTTCCTCGAGGAACAAACTCAGGACTGTAAATAAGTCTAAAGATTATCCTGAAAGTTTAATAATGCGTTGACGTTCCTTCGTGATTTTTCTATTCTCACTGGGATTAACTTATTGCTTACCAATAACGCAGCATGTCTCCACTCGGTATTTATCAATCTCCACCAGGTTGTGTGCTAGATAACTTAATTCAGGCTTCATACTCTGTAAAGACACAAAGCACTGACTCAATAAAGAAATAAAGGGACCTCTGGATTTTCATGAAATCCACTTCATCCCTATTGATCGTGTGCTCAAATCTGAGACGACACATTTACAAGCTGCAAACTTACTTTGACATATAGCAAATTAGAGAAGGTGTCCATGTTGTCGATACGATACGGATCGTGCTCCCTCAGTTCATTAAACAGCGCCAAAGCTTGGTCGATATCTGTAATAAACAGAGACACATTGCCGTTAGATTCATCCTGCTCACGCAGCATTTTCCTAACATTTAGAACTGGCCTTGAAAGACGTTTGAGAACCTCTGATGTTGTGGTAGGCAACAGCAATCTGCGAGATGATGTAGGTGCTCTTGGAGAAGCCGGCCTCAATGAGGTTTTGGTACTTCTGCAAAGCCTCTTTGATCATCTGCAGCTCAGTATACATGTGGGCCATGAAGAAGTCTTTAATCCAGCAGTCAGGCAGAGACAGGGACTTTAGCTGTACAAAGAGAGCAGAGAATATAAAATCTATATAAAAAAAACTTCCAAGGTTTGCTGCTGTAACATGACAAAACATGAGAAACTTCAAAGGGATGGTTACCATTTCGATGTTTGTGATGAGGTTACTAAGCTCCAGCCAGGCACCCCAGTGAAGAGGAAGGGCTTGAATTGCCTCCACAAACACTTCCACTGCCTCCTTCAACAGATCCAGCTTTCGTAAAACTACCCCATACCTGTTTTCACACACACACACACACACACACACACACACACACACACACACACACACACACACACACACACACACACACACACTATGTTTATTTGTAGCCCACTCTTTCCTTAATCAAATATCCCATTAATGAGCATATTTACGGAGAAGAAGAACTTACAAATACAGCGTGAAGCCATCCAGCTCTCTTGCAGTGTGCTTCTTACTGAGCTCAACTCTCAGTTCTCGCAAAGCTTCGTTGCGCACCTGACCCTTCTCCAAAGGACCTAAAACCACACAGAATCAGACAAAACCCTTTCCGGAAACAAGGGAAGGAACTCCTCTGTTCTCTAATTGGTGGAAATCAAAAGGATCTTACCCAAACTGTCCACAGTCTCATCATCCTTCTTTTTCTCGCCCGACTAAAAATAAACAAGCATCTATTCATGAAAATGTCTCCAAAACAGAGCGATCAAATCGTCACATGAATCAGAGACAGATAAGTGTTTATTGACTCTTACCAGATAGCGGGAATACATGTAGAGGAAATAAGCCTTCTGGCTGCAGCAGCCCTTTAGAAAGTAAGCAGCACGGTCATACTCTTTCAGGTCAAAGTAGGATTTGGCCAAAGTGAGGGCATCCAGGTCTTGAGCGTCTTCCTGTATGGGAGGTAGACAATGGCAAGAAAACAACATTCACTCCTCATGATTACATGACTTAATAAAAATGTATAACTCTTAAGGTGTTTTAAGTAATAAATGTGATCTGAAAAATTGGTCAGCAGGGGGCAGTATGCTTTTAAAAAGAATCAAGCACACTGCCTTATTAAAGGAGATTGAATCAGTAACTATTATACAAAAAAAATATCACCCTGTTTAATTACTTTTTTGGTGCAAACAAATCCCAGAAAGTCAAAATTAAAAATTTGATAATCTTGAATTTAAAAAATGCTTTTAAATTAAAAATATGATCAAAATTGCCTCCAGAGAATCTAAATATCTAAAAAAATAAATAAAAGAAAATTCACTTCTGCCAAAGACTGCCTGGATCAAGTATTTAGTAGACTACAATATTTCTGGTTCCATGCATTAAAATTCAGCTTCATTAGTCAGTTGGATGCATATTCACTTCCACTTTAATACCCACACTTTATATAAATCTTAGTAGGGAACTTCAGAGGAAACGAGTAAAGCTGAAACAATGGAATCATCAATAAATGATGCTTATGTGTAGAGATAGGAAATGGTTTGCATACATGTGCAAAATAGAAGCACATAGCCCCAAAGCTATACAAATTTATTAATAAAATGTACCTTCATTGTAATTTTAAATACTAAACAATAAAAATTATAAAACGACTGAATAATGAACATAAGTGAGCCAATAATGACATTTCTGATAAACTGCATCATTACTGATTTTGGTTTTTCTTTGTTATTCGTGCATAAAACCCCAGTGAATCTCAGACTTTCAGAAAAGTGAACTAACCTCAGTGAATGCTGGTTCTGGGGGTAAATTATCCTTGGGAAGAGGATCCAAAGCAAACGCCAACTCAGAAGCCCTGAAATGCAAACATCGCCGGTGTTAGCATTTACCCCGCTTGTTTACTTATCAACAGTAAAAACGAAGCGAAACGAAAATTCAATACCGTCACTGACTGACAAACATCAAACATATTTAGTCAAATAGTGTCATTAAACCTGCTATGTTTTAGCTTAAAACATGTTCATCAACAGCGCTAATTTAGCTAACATCAGAGACATGACGTTTATTTAGGTTATTTTTCTGTGTCAAATTGCAAAAAGATACACATTAAATAGCACTTTTTTTTATCTCGCAAGTCTTACCACTTCGCGCTATGCAAAAGTCCTCTTTCTTTACACAACGATATGACAGATATTAGCTGTTTCTTAATTTGTGCCAGATCTCCGAACTCACTGCACAGAGCCGCCATTTTCATATTTCACCAAGCGAACAGGTGATTGGTTGAAGAAAGAAGCTACGAGACTCAACTTCCTCTTCCCATTCCCTTTCAGAATAAAAGTCGTGGACATTTTATATGACGTAAAATAAACTCCCTCCCTCAAAAGAATAAGTATATTTCAAAACTCTTACAAATGTGGCATATTATTTCCAACCTTAAGTCATCTCTGACCAGTTTCTCTACAGCATTATCCCAGCACCACCATCTTTACTGTAAGTATATTCTAGTCACGGGCAGTACGCCATTATGGCTTTCTTCTGATTGAGCGTATTCTCTGGATTTATTTGGGGTTGAATACAAAAGCACATCACTATCTAGATTTTTATTTGAAGGCAATGACTGAAAACCATGTTCCATTCATAAATGCACACTATTTTGTCTTGGTCTATCATATAAAATCCTCAAAATACACCAAAGTTTGTAGTTGTAATGTGACAAATTGTGAAACTGGTATAAATATTAAAATGGATACTTCTGAATGGCACTGCGTATAAATATATAATTTGAGAAGAAAACAATTATGTTTATTTTTTTAAATGTATTAATGTCAGGATGAAGCTATAAAATTAAAACAAACTTCTATGAAAAAGTGAGTACCCACTTCTGCCAAGAGATGGCACTGTATAGCTTGGTCAATAAATCCACTTTTTTACACTTTAAAAACATGTTTTCGTTTAATCTAATGTCATGATCCAACTCTCTATATGAGGTGAATAATGTTAGACTTTGTGCTATGTTCCAGAAATATTGGCACTCTATGATGTCTGATCATCAAGTTCATGCTGACTATCCGCTTCACTCCGTTGGCTACTTTTCCTGACAAAAAACGATTTGTAGCTCGTTTGAAATGAATTGAATATCAGTGCTGGGTTTCATAATAAGAGCTAAATTGCCTTTAGTCCCGGAGGACTCCTTAAGAGGATGAGTGGATGACACAGTTTGAAATATGAAAACAGTAAAGGGAGAGAGAATATGCATGTAACAAGAAATTCTGCATGACACTGGAGCTCTGTTTGGGAGGTCTGATACATGTCCTGTAGATGAAAAAGAAACTTGACATGTTTGATGATACTGTAATTGAATATTCACTCAGAAGAGAGCAAAATATAATTTCCTTTCATTTTGATGCGATGCAGTGTCATTGTCTACCATTACTCCCAACCCCCTGCAAGCGTTTCCGACCCACTGGTGGACATCATCTGTCAGAGGTGCTGCTTATTTTCTTCAAAGAGCAGTAATTAAGTACTGCTGTGTGTTACAATACCAAGCATACGACCCACTGAGCAAGTTGCAAAAGATGAATAAAGGAACATGTAGTCCATCTTTACTGTAGTCCTTCCTCACATCCACATAAAAAGCTAATGTACACACTAACACACACGCAGTGCCATCCAAATTTGGTGGCACACACAGTTTTGTTTGTGGAACTCACATTTTTGATAACTGAGAGCTGAATAATACTATAACAGATTGATATGGTGGCTTTAGAGGCTAACTTTAGGTGTTTCTTGCAGAAAGACCCACACTATTTCCCTGTCTCAAGGGAAGCTGGTTGACTGCTTGGTGTGTATGTGGACATGTGGGCAGTTTCTATGGTCTTTGTGGTAAAGTAGGCTTTGTTTTATATGTACATATTTTACTGAAAGCTAATGTTATAATCCTTTAAACTAATATCTCAACCTTCATGGTTTTTAGTGTATGAGCAGGGGATAAAGACATAGTGCAGTATGGCATGATACCATAGTGCATGTACTAGCCAAAATAATAAGATGTTGTCTTGAAGATTTTGTCAATAATATAATGTGTTAAACAGAATAAAGATATTATTAAAAAGGAACAATCTGGCTTTTCAATTGTCTTTATGACTACAACTACATAAAGGCCCCCTGAATGTATTATAATTTATGCCTATAGAATTAATACACAAATGTTGATGTCTCGGTCTGTATATTTTTAAACTTTACTGTATTTCAGAATACTGTAATGAAAGAGAATTAGTTTATGTTGTATCTGTGAACTTAGTTCAGCACGTGTTGAACGATGAACATAAAAATATTCATTTTAATCTAACTCAATTGAACAAGTTGTTGTTAAGGATGAACTGGTGACACATCTGTTAAAGATGTGTAAAAACTCTAATAATCAAATTGTCTTTTTTTTTTCCAATAGTGTAATTTTACAGAAAAACTGGAAAAATCTGATTTTTAATTTCAGTTCATTTCTCGTTTTGTCCCCCGAACAGTCTCTTTAATCTAAAATAAATGTTCCCAGTCTTTTTTTTTTTTTCGTCATTATTTATTCATGCTTTATACACTACTTTTATCCACTACTGCTTTTACACAAATGATGTGCTGGTTTTGTCTTTCCATAGTCGGCAGTGTCTGCCATGAGAGGAGCCATACGTTAATTCTCCATCTGTATGAAGATAAAAGACAATCAAGGCCATTTCTTTTCAAAGAGTGAGATCAAAGCTTCAAAGCTGGATGTGAAAGGATCTTTATGTGTTCAGATTCATAATATACACTCTTACCTTTAGCAAAAAGAAAAATAAAAAAAATCCTTTTCTTCCTAGTCTCTCCTTGATGTTTTCCACTGCAGTTGTACATAAAACGACGTTAGATGGTGGAAAAATATTATCAGAGTAAATGTCTGTGTCAACCTGAGAAATATATCCAAAAAACAAACAATATTTTTTGCAGTACATCTGCTCTGTTTGTGTAAATAAGCATGAAAAGAGCCTTTACAGGCATGTCTTGTCCCTGTGGTTTTGATCTTTAGGGCCTTGCGCAGGAGCCTGTGATTGGCCACTGATGATGTTGTTTATTCGGCTTGAGAACAGCCGAAAGCCATGTGCCATTAGGGCAGCCACCACCTGAGCACTGGGCAACGCATCACATTGCCTGCAAGGGGACTCAGCGTCGCATTGCTCTTCAATGTTCTGTGCAATCACGCAACAGAGAAGTATACGTCTCAGAGATAGAAAAACATGCTATTCAGGTAATGACACCGAGGCAATTTCAAGGTTTTAAGTCCTCTTTCCACCTCAGAGTGCACAGATAGGTTGTCAACTGCAGAGTAATCTGACATTCGTTCTCCTTTTTTTCCTGTTCCCGGCCGTGACGAAAGTGTTTTGATTGAGGTTGTAAGAGGCGATAGGGAAGGAAGCGCGGGTGAGAGGAAAAGGAGAAGCATCATAAACTCTATACTGTCCATCACTAAATGCTACAAAAACCACAGCCTCCAAGTCAAAGGACTGTGTGATTTGCTCCAGAAGCATGTCAGGCCATGGATAATTGTTGAGACAGATGTGTCATGTCTGAGCACAGAAGTGGAGAGGGGGGGATATGTGTTGCTTATGGGATTAATTTGCCTTTTGGGACAGGTGCTGTGGGGAGCGGGAAACGACACAATAAGTCTAAGGTTACATGGAGCCTGCTATCAACTTCTATCCCCAACCATAGCGCTCCACGGGACATTGGGGACAAGCACAGTCCTGAGAAAAAGTATTTGCAGTCTTCTGGATTTCTTCTGTTTATGCTTTTTCTGTAAAATTTAATTGATTTATATTATTAAATGAAGGTTATCATGAGCCAAACATGAAATGAGTGAATTCAAAAGAAGTTTTCAAATGATGATTTCATTTATTAAGGGAAATAAATGATCTAACTAACATGACCCAAACCTGTCAAAGAACATGAAGTAGCATAAAATATCTCAGGGAGCAACAGATTATTCCCTGACCTAAAGAAATTCAAGAACAAGATGGATATTAATGGCATCTTTCACACAAGAAAAGGTTGCATATCTATGTCTGAGTCATAAGCTGTGACTCAGAAATAGCTGTTTTCCACAAATGAAAGAAACAGAAGAGTACAGAAGAGTAGCCTGTCTATGGAAAATACAAGAGTGTGCCAACAAGTCGTCCAGGAATCCACAAATGAGCCCAAAAACTCCTAACACAGTTCAGACCTTGTTTACTAAAGGTCAGCGTTTGTGAGCCAACAATAAGAAAAAGACAGGACAAAGATGGTCTGGTCAGGCATCGTTCCAGAGTGAAAATCTGCTTCAGTCTTTTAGGATCTGGTTGAGTTGCTGTATTTGATGGAAATCTGGCCCCTCTGAGAAAATGCTGGATTACATTTCAACTCACAGTGATGCAAAAGACACATAGTGAGTTACAGTAAACTCTTGATGGCAGCTGTTGGTGCTACAACCTGTTAGATTTAGGGGGAAATTCTTTTTTTCATATTGGACCAGGTTGGTTAGGATAGTACAGTATTTTTCTTAATGTATGAAATTATCATTTGTAAACTGTGGTTTGTATTTACTCATATTGCCCTTGCCCAATATAGAAATGTGCTTTATTTGAAACTTTTAGGTGTCACAAAAAAATAGATAAAATAAAACCCCAGCAAAAAAAAGTCTGCAAGCTGGCCAAATACTTTTTTCACCACTCTGTGGCATCTTAATTCATTTGGAAAATCTCTGTCAGCAGTATGCTTTTACACCACTCTTTTTACATCCTGTAATGCAACACCGTTCTAGCTCTTGGTCTTTGCAGATTTTGGCTGGCTCGACTGATGCAGCCAGCTGGTCAAAGCAAATTATACAGAGTCACTCTGAATCACCCCTGATCAAAACCAGACGCTCCGTCATAATTTAACTGACACACAAAAAGGAACCACCTGTCAGATTTCACTGAGCACAGGTCTTATAAATTCAAGTTGTAATGATTTCACATCAAAGTGCCGGTAGTCTGCTGGAGGAGTTATGTTGCACAGAATAATATGGACAAGGAAAAAAATACAGTCGTATGTAATTATCAGCAGATGTAACTCAGGTCAGAAATGTCAGCAAAGAGTATGGAAGAGGATGATGGGTTGCTGCATCCAGGGCTACATAAATACATTATTTAATATTGAATGATTCATGGTTTTACCCATGAATTCTGATATAAATTCTGCTTCCTTCATAAAACCTTGAAGAAATAATTCATAACAGAACGACGTGTTCTCTGTTCCCTCCAACTATAGTGTACTGCTTGCTTATAATTAGCAGAAAGGATATATATATATATATATATATATATATATATATATATATATATATATATATATATATATGTGTGTGTGACATTGCCTAGAGGGCATAAAATTGGAAGTGTACTTTATACCAGTGACTGCATTGTAGTTTTTTACGTTTTGTTCTGTTATGCAGGAAATTTTTCCTGATGAAAAAAAGTGTGAAGTATTTTCAGTTTTTTCAAGAAGTATTTCACATCCTGTGTTTTCAGCCCTCTGACAGCAGTACTAGCTGTAATTACGGCTGAAAGACTATTGGGGTGTATCTCTACCAGCTTTACCAATCTAGAGAATTAATTTGTATCCAATATCTTCAACTGCTTCAACTTTGTAAGTCTGGATTGAGAGTGTGTGTGGAAATCAATTTTTTTACACAAAGTCTAACTAGAACATTCTGTCCACCTATTTGCAGTTGTCTTACTGAAAGGTAAACCTCTGTCCCAGCCTAAAACAGGTTTTCCTTCAGGACCAACATATATGTAGCTCCAAGGATCTTTCTAACAGTTCTAACCAGTTTTCCTGTCCCATTCCTAAAAAAAAGGTTTGTGTCACTATTGAGATTTAGGGTGACGGTTTCATCGGGGTTTGGTTATGTGACCAAAACTTTTCAGACTTTTGTGGCATCACTTACATCTCTTATGGCAAACTGCAAACAAGATATTTTGACTTCCTTCTGCAGGTAATCTGTTTCAAAGGATTCTAACTGCCATCTGTCAGTGTAATAAAACAAACTGTGTTATTTTATTTATTTATTATATCTTTTGGCAGTGTGGTGTACTGTTTGTAAAAACATTGTAAAGTGTTACCTAATCTGTAACTCTAAATGTAGCAGCATGAATGTGAAATCAGTTAACAACTCTTACCGCTTCTCTTAGAAGAGATTTTTTTTTATCTAGCCCCTGCAGCAAGGATTGCTTCTTTTCCTCTTTATTATTCACTAACATGCTGGTGTCCAACCCTTGGGATCTGCAGCCAAACATTATTCATCTTCCATTCACTGTTTGCATTTGCTCAGATAACCAACATTCAATTTAAAGTTTATGATTCTAGTTGTGTAAGTCCAGAAATGATTTTGGTTCTCTTTTCCTCATGCAATGAAACTCAGATTTTTTATTTTTTTTTAAGCTTTCAAAGAACAAAAGCTGACAAACTACACATTGGGTACATTTGAATAAGCAGCTTCTCAGCTTTTAAGAATGAGCTGAAGTTATTCAAACTGGAAACACCTGTGCCTGAGATCAAACTCACCCCTACACTCCACTCTATTTCTCATGTTGACAGATGAACTACAACACCCATTCATTCTAAAGGTGAGGTCATTTGCTCTTGTTGTTATGCACTGCTGCTTCCATACCTCCACGCTGCATTTTTACAGTTTGTTTGTTTCCCTCACTGGAAGCTCAAACTGAGCCGTATTGTTCCACTGTGAGGAGTTTACATCCATTGTTTGCCACCATGTTTACTCGGACCTGATGGTCCAGCCTTCTCCTATGAAGTGGCTCACCTCATGTCTGTTCCCACGCCTAGCAGTGCTGCCATGTTTGGAAACATTAACCCACACCAATCTGCCTCATGAGCTCCCTACTGACAAGCAGCAGGTGACGAGTCTCTGCGGACTAAACACTCGAGCAGTGTCTCATGTCGGACAGCGATGCCGACTCTGCTGGGACCAGCTGATGCTCCCAGTCGAATCGTGCAGCTCCCGCTCTGGGAGTGTTTCTCTTGTCCACATTGGCTTGCTTTCACTGCCCCGTGCTTCGGAGGCTTGAATTCTCCAATAGGCGCTGAACAGAAAAGAATCTCCACATATTATCCATCCTTCTCAGACAAGCCTTGGGATTTGTAAATACAGATTCATAGTTTGATCTCTTGAAAGTAAAAAAAAAAAAAAAAAAAGATACATTCACTAAGAAACTAAAAAGAACTTCCATCTTTTTTTGCCTCCCTGTGGCTCAGCCGAACACTTTGTTTCATGCTTCTGCCGAAACAAAGTGGCTTGAAACAAATTAATTAAAAAACTTGGAGGAATAATTAAAAACTGATGAGAAAGAGGACAAAGGAATAATTAAGATAGCTCGGCAGCTTTTGATCTGCAGCTGCACATCAAGCTACATTTTAATTTTGAGTGACATCTCTTACTTATTTAGCAGGCCTAAAGTGACTGAAGCGTTAGCTCATACGTACATATGGAGTTTTATCCACAAAGATACCAATGCATCACCATCAGAGACGGGACTATTTGTATTTTAATATTCTGTTGTCTGACACTTTCTTTACATTCAGAAGTAATTATTCAACATTTTTGACAATTGTTAAAAAGGATGTGGCAAATATAATTTAACAATGCTTCTACATCATGCGTCACTAAATAGAGTTCATGGTCTGCACTAATTTAGTTGAACAGAATTGAGCTGTTAACTGTTAGCAGCCAAGTATATAGGATTTAATTTTTCTCTCAATACAACCCACTCTTTAAAAACTATTTGGATTATTCACAGAACCAGTTCTTGGGTCAAATGTGGAATGGGTTAATTTAACAAAAAAGGGTTAAACAGAACATAAACACAACATTAAAGTGGTGCAATGCTGGAGTATATGTGCAGAAACCATCCGTTACTGAAGAACTAGTATCAAATCCACTTTTTTCCTCTTAGGGAAACATCATTTGCGGCGTACCGTAGTCAAGTTTAATAGCACATTTCAGCAACAAAGCAATTCAAAGTGCTTTACATCATAAGAACACAAAAATAAAAAGTCATACAGTGGACAATTGAGAAACCAGTGACAAACATTGCTTTTTGACTAGTGCCATCATCAAAATCATCAGTACATGTCGAATATATTGGTCAATGTTCCATTTATTATGGCTCAAAAGCAACACATGGGGTTTTAGCCTTTATTTAAAGGAACTCGGTGTTTCAGCTGTTTTGCAGTTTTCTGGAAGTTTGTCCCAGATTTGTGATAAAGTTGTCTTTTCAAAAGTAATGTACGTCTCTCAGCAAGATACTACAAAACAACACCATGTTTCATGTCAGTCATGAGAGGGTATCCCAAATATTTGTTATTTTACATGGCTGCAGGATGGAGACTCAGAATGTGTAAAATAATCTTACTGGCCATTTTAACTTTTATTAGATAAATTTGTTCAATGGCTTGTAGAAACAAATAGGGATTCAGCTAATCGCATGGCTGCAACTCGAAGCCCTCATAATTTGCTTGGGTTATTGATTTAAGAGCAGCTAGCCAGAGCTGACTGATCATAATGATATTGTAATCATAGACAATCCGTAAAGTTATCTAAAAGTCAGGGAGTTAGAATATGAGATTATTATGTGGTGCATGGTATTCAGCAACGTCTCTACATGCTGTTGCTGTCTGGTCTATCTTTTTCTAATTGATTTAGACATACAGTTGCAAATTGTTTTAAAGATCATGTTCGCTTTTTAATTTGTCCCAAAGTCAGAGAGATTGAATAGGTTATGGCTGCGTTTTTTTTCAGCCTGGCCCTTGCCTTCCTGTGCAATTATCCAAAATAGACTCGAATTGTCGCCGGTCATTTTTTAACCACATCAATTAGCAAACAGAAGGAAAAGTCGTGAATGATGATGTTGATTTTCTGTGCTGTTTTAGGATTATAGTTTACTTGCAATGCCAGCAGAGGAAGTGAATGAAGCCACTCAGTCTGTGTTAGGATTGAACACTGGGCTACACAATGTTATAAATGTTGCATTTGCAGTGAAAAAAACTGTCTGTGCACATGCGTCGATATATAGTTCCCATATGACATCACGCCTCCCACATCCGGGTGCTCTGTTGCCATCTTGACAGCACAGGAGCAGCTTTTCACTTGACTGATGGCACTTAAAAGAACTGTGATGGTTGGATGTTGTTGGATTCGAGGGTGTAAAAACAAAGGCAAAGAAAAGTTTTCATTATATCTCGTGATGTAATATAACATAGTAATAGCTGTAGCTTCTTCTCCTTCTGTCCATCTATCATCCATCCATCCATCCATCGACATATCAGCACTGTACAGGTCCGTTAGAGAAACAGCAGAGAGACACACAGCAAAAACTCCCATTATTCTAGTTCTCTCTGGCTGAAGCTCAGGCTCATCCTATTATTAATTTCCATGTAGAGGTATCTCTGTTCATTTATCCGCAGAAATCCTGTAAATAATTGGTGTTTGTGCTGGAGAGCAACAGTGTGAAAGAGTCACCGATATCCAGTCTATTAACTTGTTGACACTTTGGGGTCGGTCCGACTCCAGGCTAATGTGGAGTGTGACCGAGCAGAACCATCTTCATTATCTCGGCGTAATGTTTCATTGCTTCGGGCTTGTGCACTGATGGGGCACCCACCCACCCATTTCTATACCTCCACCCTCCTCCCTCCATCATTCCATGTTTGTATCCTAAATAAATGTGAGGTTATGAATGGCCGCTTGCCTCCACACATTTCTTAAAAGCATTTCTTTCCCACTGATTTCTTGTTTATTTCACTCTTTCTGTCTATTCGTCTTGTGTTCCTTCTTCCATCTTTCTCTGTGGAGTCAAAGCTGTATTGCATCATCTTTCTTTGGTGCACTCAGAGTCATATTTCTTCTTCTCATTTTGCTATGCCTTAGGATGCTGCCATCTGTCTGCTTGTGCTGCCCTGGTTCCTCTTGTATTATTTGTATGTTTTCTTCACAATATTTTGGGGCTATATCAAAGCTGTAATTTTCCTTCTCCTCTGACCTTTTTTCATTTTCGTTGACAGTTGATTTTTCACTTTCCCCCAGTAAATTTCAAGGAGACTGAGGTCAGGCCAATGGGGAGCCTCTTGATTCCCAAAAGAATTCATGACTGAGTGCAGCTTGAAAATATTAGATTTCCATTTTAAGAGGTATTTTTCTTGCAATGGTGCTGGAGAAAAAGTAGCCTTATAAAGCCGAAAACTGCATGCTACGCTTTTAGCAGTAATGATATTTCAGCGTTTGAAGCTTGTAGCTGTGACAGGGAATCAGGGGAACCGAGTGGCTTTTAAAACATGCCGGGCTTTTATTTTATTTGCATTTTTGATCCCCCTTGTAAATCATTCCACATCTACATGAGCTGTGCCAATTAAACTTTGGGGAGGTAAACAGCTCCGGATTCATTATGCATTAAAGAGAGAACATGCATTAAGAAGCTTCCCATAAACATCTCTCCCTGTTCTCTTGCTTATGACTTAGATATTCAGCTTGTTCTGCAGGTTAGTCATGTTTTAGTACCAGTTTATGTACAGGCCTGGTCAGTATTACAAGCATTCGTAATGGGAATGGATTTGAACATATCAGTCATCAAAACGATCAATAATGCACATTAAGAACAAATGTGTTCATACACCTGGCAGATTTAGATTTCAAAACATTTTTAGTCAACCTAGCAGTTTGTTTCTGATAAGGAATCTCTCAAAAGATAGACTAAAATGCCAAAGAATGACCAGTTTTGAAAACAGTGAGCAATCCTGTTTTTATTTACCTGTAAATAACACATGGCATGTTCAGCTCCCTCCACAGATTCTCTGTTAGATTGAAGTTGCTCATATATTTTGAACATGGTCACGGTCAGGGCTATTTCAGAAACTTAATTTTAGCTTGGTTTATTGACTCTAAAACAAGTTTAGAGCTGTGTTTGGGGTCATTGTCCTGTTGGAACATTAAATTGTGTTATACAGCCATACAGTTACACAGGAGCACAAATAGGACTCTGAAGGTAATCTTTTATTACTCTGCATTCTGTGGAAACTGAGAGGGATGTTTAGGATGACACTACCACCACCGTGCTTGACAAGTGGTTCATTGTTCTTGGGTTGAAAGCTTCACTCCTCCATGTCATTGTAACCAAAAGACTTATTCCTGTTCTCATTAAACATTTCATTATTTTCCAAAAGCCATTTGGTCTGTCCATGTGGGCATACTGTCTAAGAAGACAGTATATTTCTCCAAATGGAAAAAGTCAGTTATTAATAGTTACCATCCCATAATGGTGCCATTTTCAAGCATATTTAAAGTGTATGGGTGAGGAAACTAATAACTTTAAATGAGTTTTATCCATCCTGCCAGGAAAAGTGATCAAATATTCAGCTAACATGATGACAGAAGCTTGTTGAAGGGTGCAAAAAGTTGTGTGGTCACTGTACATGTGTACAATGAGATTAAAGCCAGTTCCAAAACAGCTTATATTGATAATTTTGAACTTCTGTGGATTAAAGAACATCTACAATAAATTCAAACTTTTGCACACAATGTGTATGTCTGATATATAAACATTACCCTCCAGTTCAAATGCATCTTATATGTGACCTTCGTGACCATGATTAAAATATGTAAACTTCAGACCAGAAATGTAGATTTGGGGAGGTTCTCAATCAGGCACTGAGTATTGATTAAAATGCAAAACTTAACCTTTATTACGGCCCCTGCCCTCCGTTTTTCATGAATCTTCTGGCTCTCTTTTTCACTCATCTCATCTGAAGCATAATTCCTCCGTCCTGATTTTACTGCATTGTGTTTTCTCCTTGGTGGATTCAGTGAAGTCGGCAGAGAAAGGGAAAGATAATGGGTATGCTAACCCTGCTTGGTTTTCATATTAAAGAAATGTCGCTCCTTAATGAGAAACAAATCAGCGGCAACCTGAAGTTGGATGAATTACTAATAAGCACTCTAAGACAAATTACTAATATTGGGTGTTTCATAGCCATTCATCAAATTCTGTTTACTGTGTCTGAAAAGCCTAATCCACTGAAACAAGATGTGAAATCTCAGCCAGGGATTTGATGCTGCTTTAGAGGCAAACATTTCACTGTTTTGTACTTCTGTTACTTTGCAGATCATAGTTAAAGTTTTATAAGAAGACATAGGCATCATAACGTTATAACTATTACTGTGTTACTGCTTTATGTCCACCAAACAAACAGTAATCAATTTGTTTGCGGCTCAATCATAATTCGTCCCTGTAATGATATGACACTCTCCAATTCTTTGTGGATATGTTTTATTTGCTCTGTTTACTAAGACCGATAAGGAATAATGTTTTCAAAAAGCATTTTGTTTCTTTTAGAGCAACTATCTGATATTGATAAAACTAAAAGTGTTGAATGCACAGAGCCACTTAGTGACCCAGAGGTCTTCTAACAGCTGGACACACAACATCAACACACCCACCCCCTGGCTCTCTGCGCGCTCCCAGGGAGTGAGTGTGAGTGACACGAACCATCCTCCTGCTCTGTGCTCTGATTGGACGGGGCTGCAGCCCGCTCTCCCTCGAGATCGCTTATGTTGAAGAGGCTCGGTTGGATCACAGAGAAACCATCTGATCTTAATCTACGGGTCAGTTTTTCTCACAAACACAATTGTCCACAAAACAAAAATATGTGTAAGCTCACAAAGATGATGATTTCTCTTATATCACCTATATGTTAAAACAAGTAACTTCACCGAAGCTCAATATTTACTCCAGTCGGTCTTGAATTCATATTAATGTACTGTTAGTGTCCATGTGTTTTATAGTAAATACCCTTTATATCAATCTCATTCTAAAAAAAAAAAAGATTCAATGTTCTTCACTATATACGTCCGCATGATACAATAGAAATAGATGAAAGACACATACTAGACTCCAAGGCTTATATAAATAAAATACTCAATAAAACTAAGACCAATAACGTCTCTAATAGTGATAGTAAACAGAGGTAAGTGCAAGTAAACAGCGGCTGTGGAAGACCACAAATTTAAAAAACAAGATTTACTTGAAAGTATCTAAAAACCATTATGAAAAGAATAAAAGTCGCACTATGTGCTTCACAAACAGCCTATTTATATTTAAGTGTTCTCATAATGTTTTCTACAAGCGTGAAACAATAATTGCAGAGGGCATTGTGATGTTTCATTTATTTTCGCTGGTCGATTTAACTTTTCCAGAAGTAGCACGCCTTCAGAAGGCATCATCTTGTGCCAGTGGCAACAACAACATTAAAGTGTACCAAATACTTTAATATGTTCATTGAACAACAGGTTCAGAAAGTTTAATGAGGTAAACACCAGATATGAATTAAAAACATATCTTGTGGCACTGGGGAGGGTTTAAGCATTTTTATCATCGCTGCTGTTTTGTATCTTAAAAGAACAGAGATGTTATGGTAAAATTTGAGAAGCAGTCAGTATTTTACTTGCAGAAAGCAATTCACTTAAAGTCATTATTTATTGTAAATCCAGATTAGTTGTTGCTGGAGGCTGAACTTGACACAAAAACACTCTCTGGAAAGAAGAACGACAAAAAGTATTGCATTCTGTATAAACATCACTGGAAAGTTACTCTAAAGTTTATGAAATCTATAGTTTTTCCCAAGTCTGTGTACAAGACAGAAATAACAAACTAAGCAATATAATCACAAACTTTAGCAGTAGGCTGTTGTAAGCTATTAAAACTGTGGCTATTCTGTTTTAAACAACGCAGCATTATGTTTTACATTTGGTTTAAATTTGTGTAACTACATGGAAATCATGCTTTTTTTTTTACACGAAATGGTCATGCCTATTTCAAGGCATGAGATGGTATAACCTGAAAATGTTTCAAACTCTGTGTTAAACGGAGACTAAAGCTTACTTCTGTTTCCTAAAACAGTGTTAAACTTGTGTCACATTTAAATTGTTCTCCTCTTTCCGTTCTGGTGTCTGACTGGTGTCTTTGCAATCACTCCCTTTGCACCGGCCCCATGGCTAATCATCGTCGCTCCTTCTGCTTAGCTGTCATGCACGCAAATTCCCAACAGCACATCCTTATTAGCCCCAAGTTTAAAGCGCACCAAAGTCAACTGACAGCCTCTTCAGACCCTGCAGAGCTGCTCTTGCAAAGTGTTTCATTCCGACTGTCAGATGTGCGAGTACGACTTGATGAATTTGCATCTTACTTCCGAGGGTTTCTCCTCCCACAGCGTCGTCTGCGCTCAGGGTGTAACGTTGTGAATGGCAGCTGGAGTAATTTCAGCTAAAGCACGGCCAAAAAGTTGATTTGGTGAGAAGGTTGAGACAAATGCGAACGCTGACAAGTTTAAATTGAATGGTGAAGAATTTATGCATATGCTTTACGCATATCTTTCCCCCCCCCCCTCGTTCTGTAAACATACGTTTTTAACATCTCTACCTGTGTGGATCAGCTTACAAGACAAAATCTATATTCTGAACACTTGAAGAGTTCTCACTGTGGAATAAACTAAATAGTTCTGTTCTTCTAAATATGTTGTAATTGTAATAATTTAAGCTTTTATTAATTGGGTCATAATGACCCAATTAGCTGGACTTAATACCTAATAGTAATATATTTTAAGCTTGTTATTCTGATTGGTTCATTCAATGATTAAGAAATTATTCTGTACTTCCATGTAATACAATATGAATTGAGTTCAAAAATAATAACTAGCTGTCATATAAACAATATTTTCAGCTTTCGAAATACAAAAAAAAACAAACTCATTTAATACGTCTTTCAACTAAAGTGTCAAACTATTCACAAACCTTGAGTTTTTTTCACATTTCATGTTTGATGTCCACAAAGTTAGTCTTCAAATGGGATTTTATGTGTTTGACAAACACAAGCTAATGCATAGCAGTGAAAACAATTATGAGTCAGAAGGATTCATAATTTTTAGTCTATAAAATAAAACCTTGAAAAGGTATTCAGACCTTTTTATTATGTTTTTAAATTTTATTCTGCTTTGAATAAAATCCAGGTTATCAAACTGCATTTGAAAGTCTCCTACTTGGTGTAAAGAGCCTAAATTCTCAATAAGGGAAAACCTGAATGCTATTCAAACGTTTTGGATATTATTTGCACAAGACATTGAAAACAGTGCAGTGCATGGGGTTTGTTGCTGGGTGTGCATCCTGTTACATCTTGTTACAACTGTTATAAAACCAGGTTTAAGTGTGATGGTCCTTGTTCCTTTAGGACCTCGGTGACCTGTTGTGACAGATGGAATCAAAAAAATCATGAAGGAGAACGTACAGGCATGATTTTCATAACCTTAATAAAACTTGGTTTAAGGTCTTTGGAGTATTCTTGTCCAAGTCTGGAGTTAAATCTGCTAGACCGTGACCACAGAAAGCACATTAATGTCTAAAAGCTCCAATATGACATAATTAAAATTATTTTGCAAAGAGCAACAGGCCGAAAATGTATATTTACATGGACACCGATTCATGTTCCGTTTAATTAACAATCATATCTTACGTTGTGTTAGTCTCTCATACATGATCACAGCTATAAACATTGAAGTTTATGATTCTAACGTGACAAAATTTCCAAATGGGGAAACTTAGAGGGTGTAAATACGTTAGCAAGGCAGAAAATGTTTTCCTGTGCTCATGCAATTCTTCAGAGTGATTCAGACAAATGTAAGTGTCTTTGTGCATCTGTGGGTGCCCATAGATGTGCTCACAGCAGACCTCTGTTATGTTGACAAGCCAATGGATTATTCAATAGTGTAATGAATGAGGTGCCAGAAACATTCATCTCTGCTATTCAGCAGAATGATTTCTTTCTGTCTACCTCTGCATAGCTATACATTGCCCTTATTGATTACGATGAGGCTTGCTCCTCTTCAGTTATTACAATATTGATCTCAGACAGATGCTGGAGAACTGAAATGGCTTAAAAGTAAAGTTTCAGAGGTTTAGAGTGTGAGAGCAAAGGTAATAAGAAGAATTGACGTCTGCATGGGGACCACATACGAGCACAGAGCTACAAGGTACGCAGCGCAGGGATCAGGACAGCTTAAGTGTTTTGTTTGGTTTGGTTTGGTTTATTGTGTTTGGAGATCACACTGTAGGAAATACACACAAAAAACAGTTGTTAAGGACATAATAAGTAAACTATGCCCATTTATTTAACTGTGCATGTTATGACATGAGAACAACAATGCTGTTTGAGCCAATATTTTGATATTCAATCTTATATGTTTGTCTATCGTTCTGACTTTTTCATTATTATTTAATTTAGGACAAGATTTTGAATCATTAAAAACCGAGTCTGAGACATCTGTTTGTTTTTTCCATCTCCTGTTGAATTTGTGTCCATTTGATTAGAATGAAAAATGGACTGTAATTAAAGCTACAACACTTCACAACATTAATCTGCAGGAATAGGTAAAGACACAGAAACATGCTTGTGACAACATACTTAAAGGTGCTTAGTCTTGATTTCTGAGATGGAGGCATACTGGGAAAAGGGAATCAGTAACCAATGAATTTCATAAGATAGGAACAGAAAAAGGTGTAATATTGCTCTACTGACGCACAATGTTTTCTTTATAAGGAGTGATGGTGGCATTAGAAATGCATGTCTCTCTCTAGAGTTCTCCTTGTAAAAACAATTTGATGTGGTAAAACTATGTAAGTTGCTACCATCTTTTCAAACTAAGGTATTAATTGTATAATTCAGATACTTTAGATTGTCAGAAACAAAACGACAATAGATGCCAATGTCTTAGACAAACAAACGTAAATGACAGCTATAAAATTAAGCTGTCTATGCTACCGAGGAGGTGAAGCTATTCCGGTGCCACATCAACAATTTTACATATGAAATATGTTGCAAAAAATAAAACACAGAGCAACTTTGCAAGGTTTTGAGATTACATTATTTTAGATAGATATATTAACAGAAAATGTCTTCTGGGCTGTTCCCTGTAGCTTCTATGTTTATCTGATGGAGGGTTCAGAGATTAAACTTATGGATTGAGCCTATAAAAAAAATGCAACTATCCATTTCAGTAATGGCTAAGTCAGACAAAAACACTAGCCCTGTACGTCCTTCCCAAGTCTCCACGCAAAGTCTTTGGCTTTGCTGTTGGTGAGCCCGTTGCTGCCTGACTCCCCTCTGTCGCTGAAAACAAACTCCGCAGCCATGACGTCTGGGGAGGATTGCTCCGCCTAAGTTCATTCCTGCGTCTGTTTGCTCTCTCTGCAGAGCTTAGCAAAGCAGAAATCCAGTCTCTCTCCAAACTCGGCCTCCCCTGGTGTGCGACCTCAATTACAGAGCCAGCGAGATTATGGCTCAGAATTAATACTACTCTTAATCTGAAAACACTCCCCTCTCCATGTGTATCTGCTCCCACCCACTGTCTCCTGTCCTACCTCAATGCCAATTAAGTTATTAAATCAACAATAACCTTCACTTCTCTCCTATCAAATTGGCAAAGACATTCACACACACTCCTATCAGTCGTAAACATGACCTGCAAAGTCTCTCAAACTATTTGCATCTGTTTTCTTGTGCTGCAGGCACATCTTTATGATTTATTAATGGCCCTCAAACAAACCTAATGTCCCACATCAGACATTTATGTGTATTAAGGGTTAAAATAATGGTGAGGAATAAATTTAGACCCAGCTACAGTTACACACAGTTTTATCACATCAGATGCAAATTATTAGGTAGTTAAAATAAAAAAAGAACATCATGTGGAGGCTGAAGTGTCTTTATTCCTACCTTTTTTTAATGCCTTAAGAAAATCAAAGAAAATTTGGGGAAAAAAATCCTGACACAAAGGATCATAATTCACGCATGAAAGGGTTAATAAATAACAGGTGAATTATATAAAAAAAACAAAATCCTATTAGAGGGTGGAGATTATGAACATGTTTGTGCAAAGCAATAAAGAAGACCAAACATTTTCATCAATAATCCTTGTGTCAGTTCTCAGCTTGCCTTGAGTCACAAAAGAGTAAAATAGAAACCAAAGAAAGTTGAAGCTCAAAGGCAATAGTTCTTAGATGAACATCTCTTAATATCACAAAGTTCCCAGCTCACGCCTCCCTTGTCATCACTGTGGAAGCACATTTTCTTCACTTCTCTCATACTTAAGGCTATTCCACATAAATGAGACGATCTTGCAGATAGTGGAGCAAAAAGTCTGTTGGAGTGTTTATCTGCATTCATTTTTCACTGACTGTTGGGTGTGTGTGTGTGTGTGCGTGTGTGTCTGTGTAGACGAGATGAGAGGGAAAATAGAAATGGAAATCGTCCTCTTCTCTGGAAATAAGGGATTCTGGGCCTTTAAGCCTGTGGCTATATATTTCCACCTGCGAGATACCACGTCTACCTTTCTTCTCCGTCCCTCTTCTTGCTCTCATAAGCCTCCACATTCACAGGAATCTCTGTCTTCTCTCCACTTTGTGCATCTCGGTAGAGTCCATTAAAGTTGCATAATTCGCCCGCGAAGCAAATGTCTCAAAAAGGGCCTCTGTCTTTATGTGTATTTCAATAGAGAGGAAGTGCTTTTTGTGTAAACCTCAACCTGCCAGACTGTAGGCTTTTAATGTCTGACCACTGGGCCTGGAGTACAGAAATGGCTACAAAGCAAATGAAGAAGCAGCTGACTCCTGTCCCGGAAAGACCCTCTCTGGATGGTACAATTTAAAATTGCTCACTGCAAAAGGCCTTCCTATTTTTATGCTCCCTTTTTGTACTGTCGTCAGTGTTTTGATGGGTATGTTGTTAAGAGCTCTGTTTGACCCTTATGCACGTGTGCGTGCCATGCCACAGTGCTGTCATAAGTCAATATAAATAAGTGCAGTGATATCATTCCACACTCACGCAGCTTGTCATTTATGATGTAATATTAATCACGTCTGTTTGCAGGTATAATACTGGACGGTATTTGCTTTGTCAGTTGTCTGCAAAAATCTCGACTATATTAGTTTAGAGGTGTTTGAATAAAACTGAAATCTAAAGAAAATAAATAGCTTTAAACAAAAGAGGTGTGTTTACAGTTGTTTCATAATTGCTGTGATGCTTAAGAGCAGCTCACATGTACAAAACTCATGATCAGGGAGTAAAACCTTAAAATATGTATTGGACTTTAATAGGTAAGACCACCTCTCACATGATTGAATCTAGCTGGTGCTACTCTGTTGTTCTTTACTATTTTATTATTTGTTAATTTATCATCCACTGCCATTTGTTATGTCTTGCTGTGATAATTTCTCAGATATCCTTCTCATTTTGACTTTATCAAGAAACCAACAAAGTTTTGCTTCTCTGTGAAAAACATGGCTTTAGTTTTAACATAGTTTTGCAGTGAAAGGCTTCAAATTCCTGGCACTAATGAATCAGTCTAAAGAAGGTGCGGGAGGGTGGGGGAAAATGACCCTGGATGAAAACAAATGGCTCTAAAATGTGTAAAATAACATCCACTGATTCCAAAACAGAAAGTTGTGTAGCCTTGGTCAGGGTCACGCTGAAAACCGAAGCCACATTTTATTCTGATTTTCAGCAGAAAGAAAAAGACAAACTGCAAGCAAAAGACAATCTTTCAGTTTAAAAGTATGTATAATGAGTCCCGTAGAATGCATTTACTTCTCTCTCTCTTTTTTTTTTGTTTTTTTTTTTGCTAAATGTCAGTGTTGGTTGATTTGAACAATCATTTTGGTAAACTACAGAAATAGTAGTTTAGGAAAATAAAGCCAATGTAAGTCTGAAATACCACAGTGGCCCACATGATCATCTCTGACTTGTTTTGAGTTGCACCAGCATGCAAGCATGTGTCGTTTATTGTAGATTACTGAACCCACACACTTTCATTATTTTTCAAGTGTGGAAAGTAGCTGTGCTGCTATTAAACTGCCATCGTCAAAAACTTCAGCTATTATTGATTTTACTATTGCATCACTATCTCTGCCTTTCGACATGATTTACAAAATACTGGCCATGCACTGCAGTCTCAAACTCTTCCTGGTTATTGCCAGAGAACATTTGTGAGGAGTCAGTGTCAGTGTGACTGAATATCCGTTAAGTTTATGGTCTTTTAGTGCTTCATTCTTTAAATCTCTTATTTAGGGTATAAATGATGTAGAATTTGATCTTTGCTGAAGTTAAAGGTTTGTATAGTGAATGTTGTTTCCATATTAGAGCGAGAGGTGCAGTTTCATCAGTGCGCTAATTGGATGAAGCGCGATTCATTTCTGGTGAGACGTTTTCTTTTTGTGCTACTGACTCACTTTAGAGGGTCTCTTGAGTAGACATTTTAGAGAGTCGCAAATGTCTGTGGTAAATTTATGATTATACTCCAGAGGTTGCCACTTGGACCGCAGCAGATAATTGCCCAGAGGATATCACAGCGAGCAAGCGCTCTGCCACTGCGACTACCCATCGCACCCTCAGCTCTGAGCATGCACCATGAGTTAAAAAAAGTTTAAAATAAAAGCTAAATCCTGATTAAAAATGGCATCTTTATGGAAGATTTCTTTTCCAGCAGGTCAACAGCCCAAATCACACAGTAAAAACTACACAGAAATGGTTCAAAGCAGAAATGGTTCAGAAGTTGAGCCAGGTTGTAAAGAAGGCTGACAAATGGGTCTGGTGTCTTTTAACTTCCTCTTGATCCTGATTGTATCCGGGGTTCAGGTCAGATCAGTGTTTTGACCGATCAAACACAGTGATGTTATCTGATATTGTCTCTGGTTAAACAGTGGCTTAACTCAAGCATTGTGGCTCTTGTAGTTCCTGTCCGTCTGAATGAGGTGACTCCTAAAACAGGGACTCCAGCTTCACTATAACATTTATGAATCTTCCTCAAATTTGTCATTTCAGATACACCTGGTACTTCTTCGACATTTTTTCCTTCCAGTCAACTTTCCATTAATGCATTTTGACTAAGCACTCTGTGAAGAGACAACTTATTTAACAACGACCTTGTTTTGCTTACTGTAGAGGATGTCATTGACTCAGTTGGAAGTCAGCAGTCGTTCACATGGTTTTATGGGTCGTAAAATAACGCTTCTGTGTTATGGTGAAATTATTTTTATTGGTCTTATGTCATTTTACCATTTTCTGGGAAGCTAAGTGTTGGGCCTTCATTAGCTGTATGACAAAATCATCAACACCAGTAGAAATACAGTATGTAATATACTGATGTGTGCAAAAAAATTTATGAACTGAATCAAACTTTTTAAAACAACCATCATAAACTGTTGTGAGGCATGTGAGGGGGGAATTCAGACTTTTATCTTCAGCATTCAGATTTAAAATGCCAGTGGTTAAGTGGTTAGAGAGAGACGTGCCATAGTTTCAGTTTGTTGTAAATTAAAAAGTTCGATCAAAGGAGGAACGACGTCTAAAACAAGGTTTTAATTGCATGTGGTCATATTCTGCACGATGTAATGAAACCACTGAAACTATCTGATTCAGTAGCAAATCATGTTCCTCCCACATGCACCACCCTCATGCACGTCAAAGCAGATTGGACGGTGCCACTTTTATATCAGCACTTAATTATGGTTATGTTTTATATTCAAGGCCTCCCCTTGTACTTTCAGCACCGTGCATCGCAGAGCATGACGGTTTTACAGTGCAAAGCTCTCACTCATCACCTTTTATGCTTACACTGACAGGCCTGGCCTGTCCACTGGCAGCAGACTTATTCACTGGCGATGTTTTATCATTAAGCCCACCCTTGTTCTTAAGACATGCATCAAATGCTTCATCTCAATTTTCTTTCTGCTCTCTCGCTTCCCGGACCTCGCTCCCCCTCCCCCTCCGCCTTTCAGAGACGTGCCATGTCTTTCTAGGGTTTCAGAGATCAAACTCATTCAGCAGCGCAGTCAAAAACTTAAATTATGACATCAAATTTAAAAGTTTTGAGGCAGCCAAAAATGCTAAATCATGAAGAGGATCTGAGATATTTCATATTTGGCCTTTTTTCTGGATAAAGCTCTAGATGTTGTTCTCACAGTGTCACTGCTGGGATCGTTGCCTCCATCTGTTGCTTTTTGTCTTTCAACGTGGTTTTTTTTTTTTTTTTTTTTTTAACAACCAGCCTGCTGTCTGTGTCCCTCTCATTCATTCTTTGTTTTGCTTTTTACACATGCATGGCTCCAATGCTGCAGGAGTAAAATAGTCAGAAATTAAACTAAAACACTCCTTTTTCTCTGTTTCTCTTTAAAAGGTCTGAGTGCTTTTTCTCTTAATATCTGTCTGTGATTGAGCCGTGGCTCTCAAAACTTTTTTTTTCTTACTTTATGGTCGAGTCTGAGGGGATAGCTCTTCTCTCTTTCTGTCATCAGTATGTTCTACAAAGGTGGTTTTGCTTATTCAGACTGCATTTCTGTTTTGGCACAGCCTCGTCGCCCCCCTCTCTCTCTGCCCCTCTCTGCCTTTATTGTATCCAGGGATTTTCTATACCCGTGTCTGATGTTTTCCCATAAAGCATTTCCATTCTGTTTATGCAGCAGGCTTAAATTACCTACAAGAACAGTTAAAATTGAATCAAAAGTGGAGCCAAACGCTGGATGCAAGATGCAGCAGAAAGAACAAAAAACAACAACAAAAGAGACTTTTTGTACCAAAACTGAAGCGATGTAAAAAGATACGAGAGTGTAGTCAGGAAAACAGAGGCAGAAAGAACAACCCTGACTAGAAAATAGAGAATAAAATAAAAAGGAAAGACGCAAGACACAAACAAAACGGTCTTGACAGAAAACAATTGAAGATGTAAATAAATAAAGGTTAAAAAATAAAGCCTATATGGAGGGATTTATAAACAACTAGATTGAAGCAACACCACGAAGAAAATCAAGACAAATACACAGCCATGTGAAAATTAAATAAATGATCTCTGAAAAAAGAGGTTATTTTATTTCACTTAAAGAAACATTTACTGTGTTTTACTGGTATTGTAACAGCAGGTTTCAAGGTTTTCTTGAAGTATTTTCCATTTATAAATTGTCAGCCAGTCCTTGGTAGATTCCCTCGTATGTTTTATTTCCACTTTGATTTATTTACAGATGGAATTTGTACGTGGAGCCAGTTTTAAACTGACAAAATTCTTGACTCGAAAAGAAGACATGTTCTGTTTCTGGTGGTGAAATGTGAAATAAATCTGCCAGTTTCAGAACCCATATCTGAGCTGCAGACCAGATTCAACAGGACGCAAATTACAGAGCGGAGATGCAGCCAGCAGGCACCGTCGGAGCTCAGATGAGACGGGGCAGGTACAAGACGGGCAACAGAGAAAAGATACAGCTACGGAAGAAATAGAGGAATAAGCAGCGAGGTTTGTCTGAACACTTCTAAGCAAAACAAGATTGAAATATAAAATTTTTGAGAATAAAAAACAACCTCTACTGCATGTTGGTGTCACAGAGTGACTGAGAGGCTTTTTAATCTGCACAGTACTCAAGATTGCTAAGTTGGTGTTTTAGATTCATCCCCAGATATACAATATCAGAAAACATTCAGCATTTTCTGTATAATGCAAAAAACTTCCTGTTGACATTTAAAAGCAGCCTAGCACACCTCTGACTCAATAACCTGTGTCGCTACAGCTTTAGCCTTCATGGTCACTAAACTCCAACTGGCCTTGGGCTCATACTTGTAGCCCTTTCGAATATTATAGCATCATCACATAATCTCTTAAGGGTTTGTGGACACGATGCTCACATAAATGTGAGACTTAAGAGTAAAATCTGCTCTTAGGAAAATGCATTCCGTACAATATTTCTGCTTCTGTTCATTAATGGAGCATTAAAGTCAGCCAGACCTAAATCCGTGGCAATACCGTATGGAACATTTCAGAAAGAAAAAAAAAACAGTGTATCGCTTTAACACAAAGCTTCCAGGCACAATCACTCCAATGACAGCTACTGCAGAGGAGAATGTGCATTTTTAAAATCACTCCACAGTCTGAGGCGCACAAGCCTGGCTGTATTCACATATCCTCGGAAAGAAGACTTTATTTGTTTTTCCAGAGAAATAGATTTTGGTATTTTCAATCTTTGGCAGCAAAACTCGCAGCTCTAGAGCTAATACAATATTATTATATATTTGCTGCTTTCTAAATGCAGTTTTGCATGAAATTTCCCACGCCCAACTGCTTTTTACTATACTGCTGAAGCATCCTAAAACCCCAAACCTGCATTTGAACAACCATGAAAGCTGAATTCCAACTGTAAGCTCCGAAAATGATTTAAATGTTCCTTTAACGTTGGAAAAAAAAGTCACCCGAGATGTAGAGACAGGCGCCGCAGTGTTTAAAATCCGTATTCTGCAGGTTGTTACTGAACGTCTGTTGCTTTGCAGCTTTTTGTGACATACAAGTAGGACCTAGACAACTAACACAGTAAACTTTCAAAATTGGTTGAAAATAAAATCAACATGTTGGTCTAACATGTTCAAACGAAGTGACAAATATTCTTAAAGTAGCAACAATAAACTGGACCTCACATGGTTTGACCCAGCAGTGTTTTTGCAGTCGGTGTACTTGCTGTTGTAATAAGATGAAGACCTCAGTCAAAGTTCACCCAGCATATGGGACTGCACTGCTAGTAAAAGGACAGATGAAGTGAAAGCGTTTTACTTGCAGCACTTCTGGGAATGAAGGACCGTGCTGAGCTGAAACATAAAACGTAAAAGTAAAGCCATTTGCTAATTTAGCCTAAATCGAAGCAGATGCCAACCGTCTCAGAATAAACTCCTCTGCATTAAGGAAGTGTCTGAAAGAAGTCATGTTTTGAACCATGGTTAATCAAAGAAACAAAATGTTTGAAATTATTAAAGTATTAATAGTTTAAAGAAGAAGAGTAAGACCAACCACATCCAGGTAGAAGTGAAACTTTTTGGGAATTGTTTTCATTGAATATTTTACACAGAAGTAAAGCCAGTAACTGCTTATTTTGTGACTTTAGTTCATCAATTAATATTTAGATTTTCAGTGAAAATTGTTCAGTTTTCTAACTTCGTTGTGCTTCAAAACGACCATACAGAGTGACTAACCCAACATAAGCTAACACCTGGGTTTAACTAAGGGAACATTTAAGACTGTCCCTGTGAGAACATTGATTAATATGCTGCAGGTGGAAACAATTTCTTTATTCCACCTGAGGAAGTGAGAAGTTTAACAATCCTTAACCATTTATTCCAGAAGGTTAAGTTGGTGATTGTGGAAAAGGTGATTCTCTGCTTGTACACATAAATAATGGCAAAATGGCTGCAAAAAGGTTAGAACTGCTGGAAAAAATAATGGTAAATATACGATTTGTCACCACAGTTACCATCCAAAAAAGCAGCAAAAGTCAAGTAAATTAAACGTCTCAATTATTTCGGTAAATGGTTTTAGGTTGGTCAAACAAAGAATCATTTTGCTGGTAAATTACTACTGTACCAGCAAACATTCAGTCGATGGACCTGTCTCGTCTTCCCACCTCGCCTTATTTCAAGGCACCTTCCACCTTTCTCTTCTGCAATAACCAAAAAGCACATGAGCCATTTTTTTTCTTGCAAAATGTCAGAAGACATTACAATCAAGGCTGCAAAACATGAAAGCAATTAATGTTGCAAATTTGTCTTTTTTTTTTTTTTTTGGTTGCCTAATAACACTTACAGGTGTGTGTAGTTATATCTGCTAAGACATTCAAAGGTCAAAAAAGGAATTTGGCTGCATTTCTCTGATTAATAGACATTTGGCAGGATAAACATCTTTTGATCGTTCCCTTATTCACACACAAACACCAGTTATCTGCACGGAAACCATCCGATACGTTACACTTTTGGTGTCACTGGGTGAACTGGCTTTTTAATGTTTCTGGTGAGATTTTAGAACCGATAACTAAACAATTTAAGGACTTGACTTGATAAAAGTTACTTGTGAGCTCTCCAGCAATTTTCTACATATTATGATGTTTGGAATTTGGTCTTCTGGCCATTTCCCTTCCACATCTGTTGGTTCCTTTGTGTTATTTATTGTCACATTTTGTTCATTATGTTATGACAAGCTGTCAAGACTCACTTTCTGCCTGATTTCAAATTAAGCCTGAGAACAGGTAGTGTATGGGAAATGTTACGGACAGGTCCCACTGAGACTTGAACTCAGGTCACAGTGTCTTACAACACACTGTGATAAGTTTCGAACCAAAGACCTTTTTTGTTTCAAGTGTGTTGGAAAAACTGACATTGTTATTAATTAAGTAAAATCACATGAACACAGTAAGACTTAAGTCTAGCAGCTGCAATCTTATATGTTATTTTTTGTTTAGAATCATATAGCTCATATTTTATGAGAGAAGGTAGAGCTGTTAATGCTTTGTATGCTCTCAAATATATATTTATGTCCTCTGCTCATTTCTAACATTTCCTCTGCTGTCAGAAACAGAATAAGTGAAAATGGTTACAGTCCAGGAATCACCTTGCTCTGAAAAAAAAAAGAAGGAAAGAGTTTTTCACTAGCTAACTACAGACGTCTGATAAATCACAACAGATTTATCTAAAAACTCAATATCCTGTAGTGGATCTGCAGCATTCAAAAAAAAAAAAAAATAAATAAATCAGCTTCTCTAGTCTCATAAACCACGTTCAAAACTTTAAAAACAGGTGTTTTGGAGCTAAGACAGATTTCAAAGGATGAGCACAGGTTCATGGTAAGTAAAGGTGAAATGAGGTTATTACTATCAGTAAATCCCACTCTGCTCTTGCTTCAGCTGATTATTTTACCCTTTTTCATTCAAGATGAGCTTATCTGTTTACTCAACCCCTGCTGCAGTTTGTCTTGATGAATGCCTGCGGACATTTCGCTCAACAGTTCATGTTTCTGTTTTCCTGTTCATCAACAGTTTATTTTGCCTCGAATGGCAGTTCTGACCTCTGGCACTTCGTTGTTAAACTTTCTGCGCACGGCAGCGTCCTGATGTGTGCTGGTGGAGGATCCAAACACAAGCCGGAGGCACGCAGGGTCTGGGGAAACGGGAAGTTTAATGAGATAATATTATGAAAGTCTGATCTGATTTAATTCAATACTTTCTTAACTGTATTCATTCGAACTGGTATTATATTACTAAACAACCTGAGTATGTTGTTTGAGTTTTACATTTTTAATTTCAGTCTCAAAATGTCCAACAGACGTTACCACATCTTAGATTAATAAAGATCAGACGTTATTTACTTAAAGCAGACAGTGTTTCTCGACATTACTGAAAGGCCACTATCATCATGTATTGCAACATTTCAATTGTAAATCATGTTTGTCAGAGTGAGTTACGCAGGACTAATTAGTCTTATACGCTTCAAAGCTCACAGAAACATCAAATTAACTTTTTTTTTTATGTCAGCTTTGCATGTATAATATTACAAGTTAATTACAATCACTAAAAGTGAAACATCATTTAATGTTAGCAGGGGCCTGAGAATTTATGCAGAGCAAGAGTCGGGACAACTCATCGGTTCAGGAACTGCACTCATGAACGAAAACTAGAGGAAAAAACTAAGTGGGTGATCTGATTAGACTGCAGAATTTCTTGCTGCACAAATTATCATATTAATAAGGAAACCTAATTTCCTTTAGTGCTTCAATATTCTTGGTTTGAAGCCAAGTTCAGAAAAATACATTCTTTTGCACTATATGAAGACAAGTTCAGTATGTTGACATAGGACTATGTGAAAACGGGCGCACCGATTTACTTAATTAATAAGCATTAAAGTAACTGCTAATCTCTTGCGTATTATGAGCACACTGCTGGGATATTAGGCGGTTCAAGCGTCTCCTGTGGCGGCACAGCGGCTCACTTGTGATTACTGTCGCCTCGCAGTAAAAAGATCTTAAATTTGAACTCAAATAAAGCATGTGCAGAGCATTCTGCTGCTGAATTTACGCTGAACCCCTAATTGAAAAGGATAAGTGGACTTTTAACTGTGAATTAATTATTAATTGTTAATTGTGAAAGTTGCAATTAATAACAAAAATAGCAGTAAAAGTCTGTTTTTAAATGTAATACTTGAGAATTACATTTCTCATCTGACTGAGGTCTCAATCTTTTCAGATAATGTTTACGAAAGAGGTATAATTTTATTTGGCTGATTACATAATGTCTGAAAGATATTTTGAAGGTTATGGTTTTACAGCTAAACAATCCTGTCCCATTATGACACCTGGCATTCTCCCAATGCTTCTTTACAGAATCCAAATCCACTAAATCGAATCCACATAAAACCCTCTTCCCTGTATCATGAGGATATCGAAAACAGTTCAAAGTTCCAGATTTTAATCCAGCTTCTAAATAGTTTAAAAGTGATTTCAACATTAACACCGTCCTTACAGTGAAGATCTTTCCGGAAATAAATTCCTTCAGGAGAAAATATCTGAAGATTGGATTTTCAGGGCCAACATTTAAATCTACACACTTCCAAGTAAATATGACCAACATTATTCATTTATACTATGAATAAGCAAACTTTCGTTATTGCTGTTTTTTCCCCATAAATTTTTAAAACTCTTTATTATCCGTGTTGGTCTGAAGTGTAATAGCCCCTCGTGTTAGATGATTTAAATGACTGCAACCATTAAAGGTTTTATTGTTAATAAAATGTCAAGCAGTGATAATAATTTTAAGAATTCTACAACGTATGGGTAAAATCATGCAAAAACCTCCTGAGAGCCCAGTTGCTCTACCCATAAATCCAATGGGTAAAATAGAGAGGGTACTTCTCCTCATTGGGGAATATTAAGGAACAACTTAACCTTGCAGCCAGGCGGCTGAGTTTGGACTTGTAAACAAAGCCCTGAAGCCCTGAAGCTGTACTTTCAGTAATTAAAGCAAAGGCTGATGCCAGAATCTGTTGCTCCCTGTATTTGCTCATTTTTGATCATGAACCATTCCAGTGAAAACTACATCTGGATGTTGCATCTTTAAGGCCCTTTAATCAACTCAGTCAGAAAATGTAAAGTGGACTGAAACTATGCAGCACGTTTTTACTCATACCGAAGAAGCTTTAGGAAGACTTTAGTACTCAAAACATACACACTCACACACCAGCAGGTACAGCTTATACAGTTTGTTACGTGCCTTGCTCGGGGACACTTCAACAGATCGCAGGAGAAAGTCGGAATCAAATCCACAATATTTCAGTAGTCGACCCACTGACCCACAGTTTTCCCCGCTGGCATGTAAGAACATAGATGGTGACAAAATTTCTGGCATGGTATATCAATGGTAGAAAAACTATGAATTTATTTGTTTTAGTCGCTGCTTTACATCATTACAGCCCAAGTCCAGTCCAACACGTCTGAATAAAAAGGCTGACTTCGCTCTCTGGCAGTAACTCAGCTCTCCAAACGCCTGCTAATGAGCCATTCATTTGATGCAGGTGTGTTGCAGAAGGAACCCATCCAATAGTTGCAGGATGGCACCTCATTGGGAATGGACTTGAGCACCCTGCTTCAATAGGATGTGCTTAAAGTTTTGACCTATCAACCTTGCAGTCTATGTTGAAACAAGTATTGATATAGCCTATTCTGCAAACATATTAACCTCATTTATATTAAACCTACAGGGGTCAAATATGAAGCCAGTCCACCCCCTGCAAATCTTCAAGAAAGGCAATTCATGAGATTAAGGAATGTGCTGAAGGGAATCTGTAGAGCATTTGTGAGGTCAGACAGTGATGTTGGTTGAGAAAGCCTGAATAGCAGCATGTACTCTATTTTATTCCATCGTTTTGATGTCGGGAATCTGTGCAGGCCAACTTATCAACTTATCCCACACCCCATTCACCCATCCATCTCTTGATGGATTTGTGAATTGAAAATCAAAGTTGGAAGCATAACGCTGTCCAAAATATGTTGGTGTGCTGAAGGATTACAAGTTTGTTTCACTGGAAGAAAGAGGCCAAGCCCAACTTCTGGAAAACAGCCACAAATCATTATCCTTTTTGTACCAAACTTTACAGTATAGTCAGTTATGCCAAATCCAGACTCTTCCAACAGATATAGAGGTAGGACTCATCGTTTCAGAGGACAGGTCTGTATCACCAGAAAAAAAGCACATTTTACAACCTTTTGCATCATATTTTGTGATATAATGCTTGAATCCACCTGCCTGGTCAAGGAAACCCATTCAATTAAGCTCTCTGTCCAGTTTTTAAGCTAATCTGAAGGCACCAAGTGAATAAGCTTCCACTGACTCTCCTCTGTGCACTTCGTAGTAGAGCTACTGTCCTCCCAAACTGCTTAAACTACAGCAAGGATATTTCAAGGTATCACACTGAGAAATGAGAAATTGTTTGTAGAAGTAGTCCACAATGTTGAATTTCAGAAATATGTGAACATGGAAATGTATTTAGATGGTTATGTCAGTGTATAAAATAAAACTCTCCGTACTCTTAAACAGTGCGATTAGTTTGAATCAGAAGCATCGGGTGTGTTAGACAAGAACACGTTTTAATGAGACTTTTTATTCTGTAAACAAATTGACATACTTTTTTTATGGCACAACATTACAGGAAATACACAGAAACATCTGCTATGTTTTATATGTTTTTACAATAAATTTAGCATGTGAAACAGTGCTGTACATGGTCTTACTACTCTTATGATATAAACTACAAACTGTCTAATTTGGTAGGTATTTACACAGTTCTTTTAAGATTTAGATTCTATAAACGTAGAGCTTTTCTTCTTTGAAACCCCTCAACAAACAGAACCAATGTGTGACATTAATGTTTACAAATATAAACAAACGGTATGTACTGACAAAATATATGAAAGCTCATAAACAAGACGAAAAGGCTAAAACAGAGTGGGCACCAGTTCCTGACGTTCAAGATTCAAAAGTCTAGCGCTAGTAGGAAAAATGACTCGTAGTCCTTTGCCAAAAAATAAAAGAAACTCTAGAGCTGCTGAAATTTGACTCCACTCCATTTTTTACTTTTCGTCAAGAAGGAAGTTGCGCTCATGTCTTCTTCAGACGTTTTCGTGTTGTTTCCCTCAGTGGTTCTTGGAGTCGAGCCAACAGAAGCGACTCCAAGAACCACTTGGACTTCAAAAACCAAACTTTTTGAAAGAGTTTGGTTTGTTTGGCACAGAGAAATGAGAAACCACCACATGTTGATGTAACAATTGTTGCAATCTTGGTCCCCGATCGAACTGAGACTATCGGACTCGGTTTCAGATTCTGATCCCTCAGTGGATCTGATCAGAGTTCCTGACTTAACTTGACTCCTCTGTTGTTGGTGTATGTCTGTTTATTTACATAACTGCCTACTGGCTTGCGCATGGCTTGCAAAACTGTGTAGGTCAGCCATATTTGATGTTTTGATGTTGCTATTTATAATAAAAGGAACTGTTTTGACTGCTGCACCTCTCTGTCTGATAGGTAGTCACGTTTCGTCTACGTTTTTCTCAGCACAAAATGACAACTCTGTCATAATCTGTGTTTTTGTGTCATTTTAGGGTTTTTCTGTGTTCAGTTTCTGTCCTGTGAGTCTCTGTTGTCTCTGCACCTTCCCCGTTAATTGTTCCCAGGCGTGTCTCGTTCCCTCGATTACCCTCCCAGTGTATTTAGTCCCACTTGTTCCTCCTCGGGTCCTTGTCTAATGTTGTCTATGATAGTTCGTCTGCCGGCACAGTAGAACTGTGAAGTCCTGTGTCGGCATAAGCTCGTCTTGTCAGTCTCTGTTTAATTCAGTTGCTACCGGTGCTGAGCCTCTGTGTTTCCGCTCTGCCGTGCTGCCTGAGATTTGGACTGTTTGAGCATTTTCATTAAAATCATCATTTTCATCTACGTCCTGGGTGTCCCTGCATCTCTCCACACCACCACCAACCACACACCGTGACAAACTCTTTAGTTGAAATTATGCTTTAACTAGTCGTCGCTGCACTTATTGGCATTTCTTACTGTCTTTTCTGGATACAGAATGTTGAGCTGGACAACATATCGAATTGCAGCTGTCAATTTCAGTGCATGCAGTGGTGCAATCACAAAGAACTTCAGGGTGGAATATTTGGTAGGATATTATATTTCAAGTGAAAAGCTTTGGTGGAGGTGGATGCCCACACCAGGGTCAACTTTAGCTGACAAACTAGTCTTTAGATTTTAAGATGTTCAGTGTTCATGAAGCAGCAAAACATTTTCTGTGAGCTCTGTCAAAATATTTCTGGGGGAAATATGGTGAAAGCCAAATATTAGCAGGTCTGAGATTATTGATGACTGTAGATGTGTTGATTCAGATGTCAAGGAACAATTAACTGGAACTTCAGTTGGGCCAAAAATGTGGTCGCGGTCAAGAAAACAATCTTTAGCATCTGATTGAGTTAAGTGGACTACAATTATAACGTGGAAGTATATAATATAATAATCCAGCATTTTCTACTCCTAATTTGCCTGGATGGGCTTCAGGCCCACAAAGTTTGTAGTTGACCAAGAAAGTGTGCTTAAACTGAGAAAACGCCTTAAATGAGAATTAAAATGAAACTGATGTAAAACATCCTTAAGGATCTAAAACCAAGACTAGTTCCTTTTGACTCAGTTGACCATGCTTGGGATCACTGAGAGGAACAGAGAACCCGAACCCTACATGAGCTTCTGACACTGGTGTGTAGTTCACTATTACACCACCATATTTAGCACAGAACGCTCAAGATCACATTATTAAAACCAAACGCAACCTTTTGATGCCCAGTCTGATATTGTATTTCTGTTTTTCTGGTTTGGACTTTGGAGCTTTAGCAAACTGAAGAGTCGTCCATCCACTTTGCTGTTTTCTTGCTGTTTTCTGCAAGGAATGGTCAAAAAAAAAAAAAACAGCATGATGTCACTTTGCCCTAAAGCATGTAACAGTCAAGTCGTATTTACTAAACTCACAAAATCCAATTAAAGCTTAACGTTGACTTCTAGAAAATGTGAAGAAAGATGGAGCTGGATTCAGGGAAGCGCTGCTTGTTGGCTTTCATTACATTTCTGTCCTTCTCAGTTTGCATCCAAAGTTAAGTCTTCATTTTAACAACCTGTCAAGTAAACAAGACCAGACACTACACTTCATAAAAGCTGTGGGTCATTCAGCCTTTTCCTCTCGATCTGAGATGTCACCTATGAATTTCAGTTCAACCATTACAAATACTGAGTTCAAACACAAAAAAAACCCCAAAAATCTTTACAGAACTCGGCTTAGTTATTTCTTTCAAACCCGTTTTGAAATTACACTGGTTTATATCTCTCTACGAAAACTTCCTTCCACCTCTGTATCCACAGCTCCTTAATTTTACAGGAAAATGAGCCGTAAGAGGAAAAACCATTAACATCAGCAAAAGATATTTCAAGCAGAGAGAATGGCTGGATGTGCTGGCCGGTGACGAGAGCAGCCAGCAGGCTCTTCAGCCTCCTATGTCCGTCCCTATTGCTTCATTTTGCTTCCAAAACATCTAACGTACATGTCGGGGAAGGAGCACTAAAACTAGATCTCCTAAGGATAAAAAAGTGAGAGGCTACGACAGCAGCAAATTGGCTTTTCTCTCCCGTGAGCCTTACTCCAGACTTTCCCCCCTGCATGGGAGCAATTTGAATCGTGCAGTAATTGCTTATGTTGCTTTTCTCCCAACACCGTTTCTACAATGGAGTCTGATCTCATTACTTTTGCCCGCGGTTGAGTTCTCAGCCGCTTGGTGCAGGAGGAATAATGCTAAGTGGTGTGTTAACAAAAAAAAAAGAAAAAGAAAGAAAGAGCGAAGTGACTTTTGTCATGCTTTTCGGCGAGTGGAGTTAGAACAAGCATACAAAACGTGACGGCGCATCATTCTGAAGCTCATCCCTGTCTTGTCAAATGAAGCAATTTTTAAGAGATCCTTTTTTTATTTTTCACAAAATGGTTTAAATGCTGCTTCCTCTTTTATTAGCTTGTTTTAAAGCGGATTGTTGTTGTTTTTTTTTTTTTTTAGCATGATGAAGATAGAGAAAGAGCCAAAGGAGCAGCAGAGAAATGGATGCGACACGAGTTATGAAACAGAAATCAAAAGCTGCGCTCCCGTCTCGTTGCAGTCGAGTAGACTGGGTATGGTTTTCCAGAGAGTGTGTGGCGCATGTTAGCCCTGGGTGATATGCTTTTTTGTGAAGTACTGTGTATTACTTTTTTATTTTAAAAGACAGGGAGGCTCTAGATATAGCTTCTGCCCAAACAGCACTTTGCAATTCACCCATGTACTCACATTGAGGAAAGGTCACTTAAGCAAATAAACTGAAGGATGAGTAATGTCTTATAAATGCCCAAAAGGAAATAAAAAAACAAGTTTGAATATTTTACAGTGTTCAGAGGAATAGGACACAAACTTTTTTTTGGAGGCATTTACACGTCTTTTCCGTAACCGTCGACTGTGGTCCACAGTGAGGGCTGCAATGAATTCGACACCGAAAGCAACTGCAAACTCTACGCTGAAAGAAAAGTCGAGTCTTCAGTTGTTCCAGCATTCCCAGTTCAAGAAGAGACCTGGCAGCAGCAGCAACGGCAGAGCGAGCTCCGCTTGGCTGGCTTCTCCTCTCTGACTCCCTCTGGCACCTGATTCGGTGTCGGAGTCCTTCTCAGAGTATGGTGGGATGACGTTGAACTCCTCATTTGCTCCCTCTTCCTGTTCCTCCTCTTGGTCACTGTCCTCCATCTGTGGAGGAGAGAAAGAGTGACTGCTCCAACTAACAAGCGCAATGAAACATGGAGGGACGGTGTAGACTCAAGAAGAGTCGGAGTTTGCTACGCATGAAAACACCTCAAATATACAAAGAAAATATTCAAGATGAGAATTTAAACCTTCAAAATGGCCTTGATTTGTTTTGGTTTTTTATCTACTAGCACTTGGGACTAGATGCTGCTAGCATCTGGTAGCATCAGATTCTTGAAGTCCGACAAGTTTTGAACTGGGCCTCATGGATAAGACTTGTTTGTCCAACATAAACCACAGATGCGTGAAATTTCTCCGAAATTTGGAGGCCAAAACAGTACTTCAAACTTGTTGTTGTGACACAAACCATTTCTGATTCCTTTGTACTTTCAACATAATCCCACTGAAAGAGGCCACGGCAATTAGGAAAGATATTGTCAATGAAAGAATCTTCAACAACATGTCAAAGTAACATCCGCATAGCAGGACCCAAAGTCCATTTTTTCCAATAAAGTTACTCAAGTAAGTAAATGTAATTGAGTAAATGTTATTAGTTACTGCCCAAATCTGCCCACATCCCCATTAGCAACTTTTAATGACCTTATTTGTTTGTCTGGGTTCCTTATGATCACCTTGATTTAGCAAAGAAACCAGCGTATTTTGGGAATGTCTGTAAAGTTCTGCATCTGCTCCACAACATGAACATTCAGGAATAGGACTGAGAAGAAACAGGCTGTTGAACATGAAAAAAAAAAAAATCCAAAGAGAATGAGGTCATGTTCTTCCTGATAAAATATTCCATTGAAGCTGCTGCCATAAGACGGCCATCGTTGGATATCTCTGCAGCAACTGCAAGGTTCCTCCACGGGGCTTCATGCCTATATGGGCTAGCATAATTTCTTCTTTAAAATCTCCAAGTTATCATGCATCGAAGCTCAAAGGCAAGCAGAGCCAAACTGCTGTCTGCTCTTTTATTTGCTTATGACAAGAACTGCGAAAGAACAACTCCAAATGCATGGAAAATAAAACCGCCTTGTTTGCATCAAGCAACACTATGGGACTGTTGACAATAGGATTGTTATGGGATGCATGAAAATACAATACTCAGTGGTTTGAAGATGTGCAGCTACATTTATTTAATATCACTTCTGAGTGACAACACTTCAGTTCTCAGCTTAGATTGGACTTTTTCCATCTATGTATAAATATGTTGCATATTATATTTACATGCACAACGCAGATTCACCTGGGGGACAGCCTTCTGCTTCAGCATACCTGATGCCACTATCTTCCAGGGTTCCCTCCCCCTTCCTGCATCCTCTGTTTCGCTTTTGCAAAAAGGTCACGGAGCGAGCGCCACACTTTTCTGCAGGCAGCCTCTTCCATGGATAACAACCTTGCAAGCAACAGCTTGCACAAAAACAACAGCTTCCATGCGACCCGAACAGTAAGAATCAATGCTGAACTGTAATACTACACTAGACTGACAATACACACCTGATTTTATTACATTTTCATTTATCTCCTGCCCTACAACAATATTATTTGTGAAAGTTTAAGTCGAAAAGTGGAGGATTTTGCACAGAACTGTTCCATGAATTTAAATGAAACTAGATCAGTTCTATTGTTATTTTTAATGATTGTGACGCTGTTGGTGCAAAATCAGTGAGTAGTTTTTGTGATTCACCGAGATGCTGAATTTCTTTTTGCAGCTAAAAGTGACAGCCTGATGAAGGGACGTTCTACTTCTGGATGTTTTTGCTGCCACTGCATTTCACTACAGCACTATTTATGTCCTCCAGCTAAACGTAGTGTGTTAATTTAGCAAAACAATTAAGGTAGCTATCACCTTCCACAATGGGAAGCATGGAGACATTCAGGTTCAAATGGGCAAATCAGCAAATTGACCCGCAAACTCCCCTGAGACGTTACGTGAATGTTTACTCAAGACAATTTTAAGAAATTGTAATTTCTCAACCACATCTCCATGTTGGCCGGACTAGTGTCCAGCAATGATCTAACCTCACAAATTTCAAACACCAGTCCGTGTCATTTGATTTATTTCACTGGATTCCCTCCACATCATTGTAAAGAGGTATTTAAATGGAAGTGTGCGGAAGAAATGCAAAAGTCAAACACCTGAACAGTGGGGTCTGGGTCTCCTGAGGTTCTATTGCAATACAGGATATAGTAAGATTACAACTGTACATATGAACCAGACGAGCGCACTCCCATGAATAATAACAGTCAAGATTGCAGCAAACACCTACAGCTAATCCTGAACCACACTGAGAGGTGGAGATAGAAGAGGAAGTGAGACAAGAATAATCTGGGATTATGCAGGAAGCTGCTGGGCCTCAACTCACTGCTACAGTCCTCAGTGAAACGTCGGCGTTAGGATTTGATATGCAGTCCCCTGACTGGAGCCGTATCTCCAACACCGACACACGGCGAGAGAGTAGCAGGAGTTTGTGCTTACGCTGTTGAATTCAGGGAGCGTGTTGACGCTAACGTGGACCCTCTCCTGGAAGACGCGAGGGGAGGGCTGAGAAACTGGCACCGGCGTGTGTTCCACCGGAGGAGGCGCTGAGATTCCCATGGAGCTGATGGCATTGCCTAAAAACAAAATCAGCAGGGGACGTCTTCATTAGTTTCACATCTTAATTCCGCTTTGAATCATCACTAAAACATTATCAGTGTGTGTTCTCAGCTAAGATGGAGCCAAATACTCCAAGTTCTTCACTATTAATAATAAAAGTTACCTTTTGATGAGCTTAGTTTAGAAATATATATATATTTTTTTTTGTTTAAGAGAGATTTGCTCAACTAATTAAAACCTTATAATACAAGTTTATAGTGAAATTACTCAACAGAACAAAACATTTGAAGAACCAAAGAATAAAAATGAAGAACTTTCATTTTTATACTTTTATTCAATGTTGATATAGAATTTTGTTCTGAGTACTGAGGTGGCAGAGAAAATAAAACTTTATTTAATCTGTCCAATAAACCAATTCTGCATTGATTTGTATCATTCTGGATTTAAAATGGTTACAATCTATTTTTAAGTTTTCTAAAGGATGCCAATCGATTATCATTTAATATCTGACAAGAATCCCAAAACTTCAGAAAAGAAACATCATAGTTCCTCCACTGTATGTAATAAATCCACGAGGTTTATTTCCACACATTCGTTCATTTTTAAAGGATTTCTATGGGAAACAATGCAAGAATCAACAGAAATTTTGTGAAAACAACCATTGTTTTCCAAACGTGTGATATTTTCCACAATGAGTAAAAGGATTTAAGTTTATTTTTATGTTTTTTTTTTACACATTTTTTCTAATATATTTTGTCTGGCATTCTGTAAGAGATATCACTTATTGTAAAAAAATATACAAAATAAGAACAACAGAAAAAGTAACATGGTAGCATATATTCTTGCTCACATGTTGTGTTTTCCATCTAATTTCAACTTGCAAAGCTGATTCTGGACACGGCTGCGGCCACAGAGGACAAAAGTCAAACAATCGCTATGGAGTCAAAAACCTGCCCAGAAAATTATATTCTAACCAATTAAAAAAAATAAAAAACTCAATTTACACTCAATTCTGTGGCTCAAATATCAGATGCATATATACTTTCATGCTAAATTATTCCAGTGTCAGTCCTTCCTCACTTGGAGTTTTTCCTCTTTTGTAAGGCACAACTTATTTTCAGCTTTTTGTCTCGAGCCGAGAAGGGAGAAGAAATATTTAAGTGTTAAACTGAATGTGGAAAATGTAGCTGGTCACATCTGGATGGGCTGTTTAATCGGCAACATAATGAGCCCTGCCACAGGCCCGTGTGCTGCTCACACATGGTCACTCTGCAGTGAAAAAAACATTACAAAAACGAGCTCCACAAAGTTAACCTTTTTGCAAATGGATAAAGAAAGCAGTTAACTTTTTTCAGTTTCAAAAAAAAAAAAAAGACTAATTAATTTGAGGTTATTCACAAGCATCTATTTAATATAAGAATGGGAAGAAATGCCAGTTTTCTGGAATAAACCAGCAGCTGGTATCTCCAGGATATCTATGGTAGCCGACTGGCAGGCGAAAACAGGCATGCAGAGTTCCCATTGTCTCCCACTATCTTCACTTTGCATTGGTTTACAATCACAACTAATCTGAGCCTCAATGTTATTTCTGGAAGACAATGTTGAGAACAAAATGTGAGTGCTGTACGCTAAATGAAAGTCACATACAGCTTGATTGTTAATGAGGCCCCTCATTGTGAAATCTTATTTCTAATTAAAACCGCCTGTCTGTCTGTCTGTCCCCTATTGCTTTAATTTGTTTGTTTTTTTTTGTACGGCACATGCTAAACAAGGCATCCTTATACATCAGCAGGACGTACTGAGCAAGACCTCTAGATGCTCATTCTGGTTTGGCTACGACTCAACCTCGAGCCGCTTCCAGTTGATCACGATTTGGTGAAAGGACTCATCGACTCTGCCGAGTCTCAGAATCGCATTCGCATTTGGCAGGCGGCCAAGCACCCGGGAGAACATCTCTCGCTGTTCATTTATTTATAAGAAAACATTATGGTTCAGTGCCTTGCCCTCTCAATCATCAATTATGGCCCACCTCATTTGAATTCTGTATTAATGCACATTAGAAAGCGCTCAGTTAGATTAGCATCTCGCCATTCATTTAGATAATACTTACATTTGACAGCTGAAATACGACGTCTCCTCTGTTATTACAGTGATACAAGGATTGTCGGCTGCGAGTTTATTCTACAAAGTATAAAGACATGAAGGAAATTGGCAACCTAAGCTGCAGCATTGACTCATTAACATTTCAGAAGAACTATAATTTATTTTAATTCATGTTTCTTGCCACATTTCAATCCAGAATTTTCAAGTAACTGTGGTTATGCTCTCGGTTTTAATGATCTGTGGCACATGAGGCCATTATTCACAATATTCACAGAGAGAAGAGGGAAATCGAAAACTTCCACAAACTGCCGGAGCTAATGTTTGTGTTTAGTTTAATCCTTACAGTAGAGACTTAAAGTATCTCACTGTGTTCTGACGGTAAGAAAGGAGCAGGAGATCATTAGGTCTCTTATACCTGATCATTTTCAAACCTTGGATTTTATTTATTTTGTTGTCTGATCATGTCGATTACAGATGTAATCCCTAAATGCAGCAATCTGTTCTTCACAAACAGAAACCTTTCAACCAGTTTCACTCTAGTAATTACATATTAGTTGATCAATATTATAGAAAACTGGATTGTGATATTATTACGACTCTGTGACTTTCAGCATATGTTTCAGATGTTAATATCTGCTAACCTGTAACACCAGTTATCCAAAATGATTAGATTTGTTTACTGCGCCTCTGCGTTGTTCTTTTAAGGATTTGATTCATAAATTAAACGAAGTAACATTTTATTTTACTTGGAACAAAAAGCATAGTAATTAGGCTTTTAGGAACACATGAAAAAAATATCTCTCAGTCACCAATATACAAATTATGCATAATTGTTAAGTTGGGCTCTGAATAAAGAGCCATCTGGGAGGCATGAGGGAAGAGACCTCCCATTACTGCTCTTCTCTTTTTAGCATGATCCAAAAGCAGGTCCAGATGTATCTACCGAAAAAGACAAATTACAGAAAAGCCATATTTAGATTTCTCTATAGTGCCTCGGTCTGCTGTAGATCATATATAGTCCTTGGTTTCCTCACAGGTTTTCTAAAGGATTTGAGTATGGCAGCTAAAATATTCATGAAAGAATGTTCATTTGATATATAATGAACATAAATAAGGACTCAGTTTTTCTCAACCATAGCCACCAGATTTTTTTAGTAAAAAAGTCCAGGTAATCCAAAGAGTCCATCAAGTCCTGAGTGGGCGCAATTTATGGCCCACTGGGACAGTTCAGCCCTAAAACTGAACTGTCCCACAAACTTTCTCATGCACTTCCCTTACGTAGACACATGTTGTTGCTGAACAGATTCTGGATGCGTTGACAGCCCTGCAGTTCGTTCCCGCTGCCTTCACATGAGCACCACTGGGACACCTCCGTGCTGCTGTTGCTCACATAGTTGGGAGTCATGATGGTTCCTGGAAAGCAAAGGTTTAAAACTCTTTAAACAACACTTTCCATCAGCAAAAGTACAGAATTTGCACCGTGCAAAAACAATTTTAGATTATGAAGTCAGCAGTTGTCTGGTTTTTGTTATGACTGCAAGTACACTGAAGCTTTTGTTGTATTTTAAAACGGAAGGAAATAAAATTATTTTTATGCTCATGCAAACCATCAAGAAACGGTGCTTTTGAATCACAGCATTTTAATTGATCTACATCTTTATTTTGTGCATTAAAACAAAGAATATGTGAATTAAATTTTAGAAACACAAAACTGATAATGAGTTCTGCTACTGGCTTTTGTCATTTTTCCCCTCTCAGCTTCTCTGTTTCACCTTGTTCCATGTTTTAATTTTTTTTCAGCGTCTCACCTATGAGTCCGGTATAAGCCTTGAGGCACATGGCTCTGCTCTCTCGCATACAGCCAGAGGCAGAAAGAGAGGACTGCTGACAGTTGTGTTGGAAATCTGCAAATCGGGATCTGAAACACACACACGCACACACAGGTACACACACACACACATGCACACACACTCAGTGGAGAAAATGGGTTTTTGGAGCGTCAACACATAAAAACTGAATGCATTTTAAAGTGTTTTGGAAGTTTTATTTTGGCACTCGGGGCTGTCATAAATCAACACAATGAAATAAATTGAAGGATGAGAAAGAGAAGTACCTACATTAGAAATATGTTTGGAAATTTGTTGTTGTTTTTTTCAGCGCAACAAACACTTCTTTGTAAGAAAACTTCAGAAATTAAATCTTATCTGTTTGGATCTCATTTTCAATACAGACAGACAAAAACAACACATGAATCTTCACTGCATGAACTCGAATTCAAACTGAATACATGGAAGTTTCTGGTTGTACTGTGGGGCGAAAAAAAGGTGAAAAGGTTAAATATTTTTACAGTGCATAACAAGTTGGATTAAGTGAATTAAGAAGAGCTTTCCAATTTCAATTTGTTTAATGCTGAGGGCTTAGGGAGTGAACCAAACATATTTTTTATCTCTTTACTGAAGGAGCGTTTCAGGGATTTTCCCATTGATTGGCTGAAACTTGTGGCTGCCTTGAGAAACAAAATAATAAAAGTATTTTCTTAAACAGAACGAACTGTGCTGCTAATAACACACCAGCTTTGCTATGTGGCTGCAGAATGAGTCTCTGGAAAATGTCCTTTTATTATTGCCAACCGTTTTCATTTAGAAAATATAAACTATATGTCATAACAGTAGTAAATGCTACACCTGTTTTGCTATAATTTCCCTTACAGTAATTAAAATAAATTACTAAATTACTAACCAAATCCGACATTTTCCGTTCCAGGAAAGTGTGTAGGGTGCTCCCCTCTGCTTTGTGCTGCATGTGTTTATGAATAAAGTAATCGCTACGGATGAATCAGTTAAGAGTCATAAATTTAAGTCTTTTTTTTTTCTCCCTGGAAAATGCACCGTGCTGCTTCAGGGGGGATGTGGAAGTCTCTCTCAGGTGGAGTAGTTCAGTTGTCTCCCGGCATTATTCATGACAGCTGGGAAAAGAGACCATGAAATTGACCGTGGGTTTGGGTGTAGCTTCTGCTGTGGCTGCTGTACCATGTCTAAGTGGTGAGGGGAGAGCCAAGGCAGGAAGAAAAGCTTTTTATGATCAGTCAGCCTGAGTCCCTGCGACCTAGAGAGCGTGACTATTAACTAAGCTCTGTACTATCCACGAACGGGCAAGAAGTTCTGCAGACGCAGAACTTTCTTGAGCGTTTTGGGACTCTCGGTGGGGATGATGCCCTGGGGCTGACCCGGTACGCACAGTTCGGATTTTACAAACCAGTTGGCCTGGGAGCCAGTGGAGATCTCTTAGGAGGAACTGGAGTAAGATGGTAGGAGCAAAACAGCCTAAGCTTAACCACTGCTCCCATAGTTTGACCCTAAATTAGTCTATATTTCTACATAGAAAGTCTAAATAGAACCTTCAGGATAGCAACTGTGTGCTTAAATATTATTTTATCATTTTATCAATCAAATCAAAGCAGCTTTATTTTTATACTGTCAAATTACATCAATGTGAAACGATGTTCAATGTTATTTAATTTTAAAACATATTTATCATATGCAGAGACATTCATTTAGTAATATTTCAAGTTTAGAAATGGGTTTTATCAATATATTTTGGCACAACTGGCCATTTGAGAACATTAAATATCCTGATATGGCCCAAGATGAAAATGAGTTTGACACTGCTGGTACAGATTAAAGTATGCACATATATAAAACCTATAAGTCCACATAAGGTGAGGTGGTCCGATTGAAATGTCATTTAAAATGAGATTTGTTGATGACCCCGAACCCAAAGATCACAGAAACATTGACCTGTTTGTTAAAAAATAAAACATATCTCAGGTTATAGATCTGCAGAGCTTGTAGCAACTTATCCCCAGAGATCTGTAGCTACAAATACAGCAAACATGTTTCTAAAATCATCAATCCTGTGGAGCTAAATCTTCTCAAGAACTTATATGTGCATAATTTTGAAAACATGCACTTTAACTTTTGCTTAAAATTCAGAATTATGAACTACTTTGCAAAGGTCTATCATATTCAACCCCAATAAACTCATTTTATGCATATTTTAAGTTTTTGGCTGTCGTGAAAAAGCATGAGAAGTTGAACTGTTATGAATATTTGAGTGAACTAATGCAACTACTTTGGAAAGTGGGTAGATGGGTTGCTGCTCATCGCTTTGCAGACTTTACTGCTCCTGTTTCTCTGCACACAGGCTCTTACCTACACAGCTCGTCTCTGGAGCAGTAGTTCTGGAGGCTGAGGCAGTTGGGCTTGCCGACTCTTTCCTCCCCTCTTGCGTTCTCCTCAAAGGAACATGATGGCACAATGGTTTTCCTCCGGCGCTCCCCACACAGAGTGTCAGAGCAGGGACAGAAAAGCAGAGCGAAGCTGTACTCCTCCGGCACACGCTCCAGGAAGCGCCGCAGGGCTTTGTGGCATTTCTGGCGGTTGCAGCTGTTGTCGGTGGCTGTTGCTCGCTTGGTGCAAGCTACCACATACTCTGAGCGCAGGGAGCCACATTTCTCATAGAGGCCGCAGTCCTGGGCGGCCTTCAGACACTGGTTCTGGCCGTCCACGACAACAGAGGAAGCTGCAGGAAGCAGAGTACCGACTCGTTAGTGTGAAGTAAAACAAACAGCTTTCTAAACCAACAGGACATACTCTACCTGCCATGATGGAGGCCATTCGCGACACCTCTATGTTTCTCACCAGATTCAACTTCAGCTCTTCATATGGGGACACTTCATACTCATCGTACGCTGAAACAACATTGGACCACACGAATGAAGCAACCGAATTCAAAGAACACCCACGTACAAAGTGTGTGTTTTCCACCCACCTGCGAATCTCACGGTCCAGTAAACCTTCAGGCAGTGCTCCTCTCTGCGAGAGCCCCGCTGACACTTGCAGACTTGAAGGGGCCGATAATGCTGCAGTGAGTTTTGGGCCTCCAGGCACTCCAGTCGGGCATCTGAACTGAGAGGCGACACGGCTTCCTCCGCCGCACAGTACTCCAGCAGGCGATAGATGCCTTTGCAGGACGGCTCCTGGACACAGCCCTGCTCCGCCACCAGACAGTCTAAGGACGCAGATACTGAAACACCGCCTGCAGAAGAGGAGACTCTGACATTATGAGCTGCAAACAGGTTCATTGCAGACGCTACGGATTGCAAGCTAAAAAGTAAGGTAACAGTGTGCTCAATTATGAATAGGTTGTTATGTGTTATTAATATCCCATGATCGGTGATGGTCAGTGGCTAATAAATCAAGTTCATCCTTTCATCAAAAACCATGTCCGGCTGCACTTCACCTGTCAGAGCAGAAGGTTTGCAGTTTATGTTCTGGTCAAAAAGTCAAGTCAAGCCTGAAGTCTTTGCAATTAATGTGCAACTTGAGTGTGAAACTCAGGTCTCCATCTCAGCCAGGAAGCAGGCTTGTAGTAATAGATTGCAGACAGCATTCTATAAAGTAACATACACCAAAATACACGATTTTAGATTAGATGTGGTTACATGCAACACTACAACGAAATGATCAATCATCACATTTAAACTAAAATAGGCAGTTAGTTAATCAGATGATCTCAGGTTTCAGGCATGGCGTTAAAAAATCTAAATCAGTGCAGAAACCTGACTCGTCAACTTTATGATCCCTCTGATGGCAAAGGTTAAAAAAGATGAAATTTTGGAGCTGCAGCTCTTTTGCAATAAAACACCTTATTAGCTTATTTGGATGCAGAAAAACATTTAGTTGACATTTTTCTTAATGGATTTGAGAGTCAAGTATTGAACCACCTCAAGATTTCACCTGCACAGAGCCAAATTATCCATGAAGACAAAGGCAGATTGTTGACCCAAATCAAGATCTCTAGATCAAAGTTTTATTATCTGACAAGAAAAAAATTAATGACATTGTCCTAATGCTTCCCAATGTTACTTGTATAAGAAGATCTGTTTTTCCAACAGTTCAAATTAGTAATTTTTTTCACCATCAGCTCAGGTTTTTGTTTGTATTTTTATGTAACGGTTTTAATAATTTCTTCAGGATCTTAATGGTTTTCTCAACTATATTCTTTCTCACAAATCAATGGTAGACTGTGTAGACTAGCAACAGTTCCTATATTTTCTAGTCTGTTAAACCTTCAAATTATTTGTGAGAACAAAATATCTGTATTCCTAGTTTTCTTGAAAATATTGCTAAAATATTGCCACCTTGTCTTGAACCGTACACAGTTTGCCAGCTTGTCTCTTGAGCAGAAGGTATCGTTAAAACTCTTTTCTGCCTAAATGGTCTCACTGTATTCTCCTGTCTGACTTATTGCAGAGGTTTGGTAAGTCCTTGGTCGCCCAAGCAAAAGGTTTTGATGCCCTAAAGTCCCCTTTCTCTTTTACAACCGTTTTGTTTTACTGTTGTTTATTTTGTGGAAGTAATTGGCCAAGGTCTTGGTAATGACTGCACACTTATTTCAGCCTCTTTTGCCTATATTTCATCAGCTAATACAAACACATGTACAATAAAGATTGTACACTGTTAAGTCACAACACAGTAATGTCAGATTCTTGGCAATGCTCAGTGTTGGACCATATTGATGTCTTTCATGACTCATACTAGTAATGAAGTTTTTTTTCTTTTACAGGCGATAATTTATCCACGTTCCCCAGTGCAGGATTACAGTTGCTGACATCCGTCCAAAGCACATTTTCAAGATTGATTTCCTTTCTTTCTGATTTCACAGATGTTCACTTCGCCGGAACAACGTTTTCAAGCGTTGATTATTTTGACAAACCCTATTTTCATCACTGGATTCATCACTGGAGAGCTTCTTGGATATAGCAACCCCAGCAGCATTGCCTTCATAAACTTGGCATAAATTCTGGCGAATAGACAGCCTCACACACACACAAACATTAAAAAAAAGAAAAAAAATATGAACATGATAATTTTCTGCCTCAAAAGCGATGCTGTTCAGCAGCCAACTCTCAAATATGAGATGTGTCTAGAATGCACAAACCCTCACAGGGAGTTTTTTTTCTAAAACATCGTTTGAACTACTCCATTCATCATCATAATAAAACTTGCATTGTAATGAGAGTCGTTAGACTCTGAAGGATAAAATATGTTGAAAACATTTGTTATGCTTATTGTACTTCATATACTGTAGGGACATACATGTAATTTATTTGGAAAACATATATCATTGTCAGACACCGTAACAGTGAGTGTGAGAACCTTCTTTAACAGAAATGCATTTATTTGGAAAAAGCATTTTAGCCAACATCAAACACCGCCTCCAGATGCAACACCTCTGTGAAGCTAAAAACAGTTTATTTAACACAATTCAGCTTTGGAAACAGGCCTACAGTTATTTGAGCATACTAAATTTACACAAAGAGTAAAGCTACAGTTTTCATGCAGTAATGTGTTTCAAAAGGTAGGCGAAAGGAGAACAGCATGATTAGAAAAATAAATCGTAATCACAATTATTTTTGGTACGATTCTTCAATATGATATGTTCATTTAAGTCCAGGAAAGAAACGGCGTTTACTGCACACAAAGCAAATATTTGCTTGAAATGTTGGCTTTCAGCCATTCGAGAAGCACGGTAGCTGAAACTAAACTCCAAATCACACTTCAGTAAAGAAGTGCCAATATGAAATCACTTCTCAGAAAGCCAACTACTACAACAACCACAGGCACACCTCCAATCCATATTCAAGAAATTCCAGTCAACTTTTCGCTCTTTTCATAGTACAGAGACAGTTTTCACAAATCATCCGATCCTACCACTCCACTGGACTCACAGACTTTGCCTGCAGCTACTTCCAGTCTTATCTCACAAATCTTGTGAGGATCATTTCTCTTTGACACTCACTGTCACGTTAGGGCTATCCCATGGTTTGGTCCTTCACCTATTCTCTTCATCATCATCTATCTCCTTCTTTCTCTCGATCAAGTCACCATCTGTAATGGAATTTCATTTCGCCGCCATGAAGATGCAACCAATTACATGTCAAAAACCAGAGCTGCACTTCCAGTCATTGCCATCAATGTTAGCTCCAAAAGATGCCATCTTTTGTTGAGATGCTGAGGAATGTTGCAATTCATTAAAATTGAATGAATTTTAATGAAATTCATTCAATTTCATTGAAGTTGATTAAAACTAAGAACAACGTCCTAAAACAAAGGCCTGCGCAGTCAAGATTCAGACGTGGTTATAAGCCAAAATATTTACACTCTACAATACAGAGCTATTAATCCTCAGTACTCGTTTCTCTTCAGAACCACAACAGCCCGTCTGTCTGTAGAAATAAGGAGTTAGGGTTGTTTTGACTCAAAATGTTCCAACCAGGAAGGTCTGTGAGAGAAAAGCCACAAATCTCTCCATAATGATGATTGTTGCCCCATTAGAGTCACAAAGCAGAAAAGACAGAAGCTGCCTGAGGGAAACAATGGGGGGAAATGCTCTTTGTGAGTGAAAAATGTATTTTATTAAAGCTCTTCTGGAAATTAGTTCTTTTTTAATGTGACACCTAATTACCCTCACCAATTTCTACCCATACAATCTCAGTCTAGCAAAAAATATAACGTGTGTGTAGGAAACACACACACTTTTCGTCTTGATTTTGTGAATTTGTCGTACCCTTTTATAAGTGCACCCCACACAGAAGAAGAGGCGAGCAAACGCATAAAGTGTGTTAGAAATTAAACGTAATGAATGACGGCTAGCAGATCCGTACCTGTCTTTTTATCACGTGTGCTCACTGGCTCAGCTCGTAAACATAAACATATAATCCATCGCCTCAGTTCATGCACAAACACGGCTTTTGAGTTTGTCTGGTTACACACTTCGATTAAGCTCCTGCTGACACGTGGCACAAAGCGCGACTGCAATTCAATTCTGCTGCTGCATGTTTTGTAATCTCGAGCACCGCATGAGGTCCATGTCTCGCTTTGGTAGGAGACATATCATGAACAGAAGTTGTGTTTCATCCCCGCCGCAGGAAAAACTCCAAAGCCGCCGCACAGAATCCATAGGAGGAGGCGGGACGAAAAAATAGTATCACACAGGGCAGTGAGTCATTGTCACAGTCACAGCTCCGGGTGAAGTGTAAAGGAGATCATTACCTGTCTATCTGCAAAGTCTGCCTATGTATTATGTATTGCTAATTGTACCAAAGTGTCAAATCCCACTGTGTTGAGCTGCGGTTTAAAGAAGCTTCCTGTAATCTTCTGTATGCACAGAGAGCACTTTGTTTTCTTCTATTCTTACCACAGCGGAAAACAGAGAGCCAACAGTCTAAATTGCAAAGAATTGCAATTGTATGGAGGCAATTTTTGTTGTATGCAACTGGGATTTTAAGTAACAGACCAACATGAAGTAGTCCATAATTGTGAAGTGGAAGCCATATGATGAATGGCCTTCAACGTTTTTACAAATAGCAATCTGAAAAGTGAGGCACGGATTTTAAATTCGGGGTTTGCCTCAACCAGCTTTGCAAACTGAAAACTGAAATGCTGCTAATTTGTCTTTAATAACTCGAGTTCATTCAGATTGGGCGACGTCTATGTTAAGTATATGGCTACAGAGAATGCATTTAACAGTTTTAAAATAAAAGCCATTGTTTTCATTCAGCTTCATAATTATGAACTATTTTGTCTTTCCTTTACAAAATCCATATAAAATGTACTTTTGTTTGTAGTACATTTTAACAGGAAAAAAGGCTTTACAGTGGCAAGGCAAAGTAAATTCTGCAATGCAACATTTTAAAAAAAAAGCCTGATTGAGAAAAATGTTAGAAAAGACAGAGGCTGATTTTTTTTTTTTAAATTATATAAAATAGGAAAAAAAAACGTAAGAGATGAATTACTTTGATATGCGAGCACCCTATTGATTTCTCACTGGAGTGATTAATAGAATTTGTGAGGCAAAGCTGATGAAGGTTAACGCCGTGATTTTTGCGCCGCCCTCAACACTCTGCGCCCACTCTCACAGGGAGAGACGGTTTGGCAAGTTCCTCTTCTGTCTCTTCAAACATGGTGGGTTAGGCTGAAGAGAATCCAGATTGTTGGGCAGTAATTTGATTAGGCAAGAGAGAATGCCTAGTGGGAAAGTGTGAGTCTGATGTGAAATTTGGTCGGGAACTGTGACAGAAGGGACTTGTCGACAGGAAGTCACACACATAGCAGCGAGACACTGCAGTGAACTAAATGCAGAAACATGCCAATAAGTGACACTACTTGCTATGTTTTCCTCGGAATCAGCTCAAATGAAACTAAAATTGTTTATTCCCAAACTGGCCGAATGTTGGCTGGTAAATTGGGAAACCTCTACTAAATGCAGAAGAAAATGCATGAGGTGTTGAACTCTACAATAAATGTGAATAAGAATAGAGTTATTATTATTCCAACTTCTACTTCTGTCCCTTTTTTTAATCCCTGCTGAACTGACTCAAGCTCTTCACACTCTGTGGTCACAAGAGACTGTAGTGATGGCGGCACGGACATTTGGCAAACCTTTACAAACTCCAAGCCTAGAACTGACTAAATATGCCTTGCTGCCATGCTTTGATAAGCAGAATCCTCAATTAGGCTTGATGAAATGCAAACAAGACCTGGATTCTGTGAGGCAGGAAATCCAGGAATGTGGTCCAGTTGAGCCTCTTTTTCCTAAGTTTCTTTGTGCAGACTAAACAAAGAAGATTGCAGGTATTGTGTATCGCCAATAAGCTGAAGCCAGAACCGAGCCCAGTCGAGCAGTGACGGATGGTAAAATGGTTGTCTGAAAAAAGAAAAAGTTGAGCCAGAGGTGCACTTGAGTGCACGCTGATTTTATGTTCTGAAATAGTGCGTCTACTACGTGGCTAATGCCTCATCTAATGAGGCACGGCAGTCGGATTGTGGAGCCACATTATGCATGCATTAACCACAACACCCCACAAGCCTCCACAGTAGTTCAGGTTAAATGCATCAGGTGCATCATCAGCCAGTCGGAGTGAATCTTCCAGGCTTCTGCCTTCTGCTGTTTACTGTGTTCCTAAATTTCAATGTGCCACATAATTTCTTGGCCACATGCACACACACGCACGCGCACACACACACACGCACACACACATGTAATGCCCATTGATCAGAGCAGTTTTATCTATGCAGTTGTCTGTGAGTGACAGTCAAGATTCAGATTAACACAAAAAACTGAGTAACTGGCAATGGCAGTTAGGTGATAGGAAAAAAAAACAATCACCATAACACATTTTTTAAGAGGCTGGTGGTGAGAAATCACATTTATAAAAGGTGAAATTATGATGACAGTTATCCTTCAATAGTTTAATTACATTAAAGCCTAATATGTAAATTACTACTTATGATAAAAAGTTTATTTTATGTTTTATTTTACCTGTGCGATGTTCAACAGGCACCAATTATTATTATTTTTTTTTTTTGCATCTTGCTGTTGTGAACAAAACAGAAATACAAAATCAGAGTGCAGACAGACAATGCCTCAGCATGAGGAGAGACAAAAAGACGGCACGACAACAAAGAGAGAAAACTCTACAAGTAGAAAAACTCAAAAAGTCAAACTGAGAATGCTCATGAATAGCTTTCACCTTATGTGAACTAAAAACGAACCTGTGACAAACACTGGTCAGGCTCAATCGGGTCCAGTAAGTAAGGCACAGAAATAGCAGCAGTCAGTCAACAGTTGCAGCCTGCACTGCCTGGGATTTTTGTAATAATCCAAAGGGGCCTGGCAGTAACAGGTCAAAGTCGGGTTAAATGTCATTTAACAATAGTTTTCAAACGTGGCACAAACACCGTCAGGCCTTTTAGTGTCAGGCCATTTGTCTCTGAGATTTCTGCAAGGTAAATTCAGGGAAAGGTGTGAATGACGTCATCTGCATTAGCTGGAAAATGATAACCAGGAAGGGATTTCTGTATTCTGACACACTAAAGACGGCAAGCCGCAAAATTATTCATAGCTATTGAATATTGTTCCACAAACAATAAGGCATTTCTTTGAATTTTATGTGAGAGACCAGCACAGTGTTACTGCAAAGCTGTGAAGAGGAAGAAAGAGGACGCATGGTTTTAAAAATCTTTCTCAAAAGTCTTTAAAGTGTGGTACGCTTTTGGAATTTAGCCAGATTTACTCCAACACCTCCAAATAAAACTAAGAACAACCTTTTTGTCCTCAGAAGGCACCTAATTAGTAAAAAAAAAGGAAGGTTAATTTGTGTGTAAATTAATCTCAGAATTAATCCAGCTGTCCGCTGAAGGCCTCAGAGGTTTATTAGAGAACATTAGATAACAAAAAGCATCAGGAAGAGAGAGGAAAACAGCGGTTGTGGATGAGATTGAAGCAGGGCTGGGTTAGAAAAAAAAATCTGATTTGAGCACCTCATGCACCACTGTTCAATCTATCATCTGCAAATGAAGATTGATTAAGACAGTGGCTCCCAATCCTGGTCTTTAGGGACCACTGTCCTGAAGGCGTCTCCTAGCTGCCTCACACCTGACTTAAATAACTGGATATTTAACCAACTTCTGCAGCACTTGACACCATGAATCATTAGAATCAAGTGTGCTGAAATAGAGACTTATATAAAACATGCAGGACAGTGTTGCCTGAGGAGAGGAGGGTTGGGAATCAGTGTACGAAGACATGGCTTTCCATCAAAACTGATATTAATCACGGATGAAGCCAAAAAGGCCTATGGTAACTTTGGAGGAGCTGCAGAAATTCACACAGATGGGGAAACTCTGTACCAATGAGTTGACAGGAAAGCAATTAAGCATTTAATAGAAGATAGGTAAGAAGAAAGCAGTCGTTGAAAGAGTAAGAAAATGCTCTTTTGGTGTGAACATACAGCTGGAGCTAGAAATGAAATGGTTTAGATAACAGTCAATCAGAATTCAGACCTAAACCTACTTGAGAATCTGTGGTAAGGCTTGAAAATTGATATTTACACATCCCCACCATCAAATCTGGAAATGCATGCGACATTTTTGTCATTCAAATCTGCGGTCTGCATGGCTTGTAGCGACATATCCCAACAGACAGAACCAGAACTGCAGCAAAAGGTGATTATACAAAGCATGGGTGTATCTGAATAAAAATGCATCCCATACATTTCAGATTCTTACTTCAAAATAATTTGAAAACAATTCACCGCCACCACTTTGTGTTGGCCTGTCACATAAAACCCCACAGGCGGCAGAAACATGAAAAGGTTACTTTAAATATGAAAGTATGTCTTTTAACTTAAAGACACATAAAATCAAAATCAAGCAGATATTGTGTTAGTTCATGTTCTTCATTTTGGTCTTGATGACAGACAAGCTGGGGAGGCTGCTCTCTTATTCTGAAGTTCCTGCCAGCATTGTTGAGGTAGCAGAAACGACCAATGACAATTAAATATAAACCGACGCAGATTTAAGACTCCGTTCTGCACAATCCGCAGTTCTCTGCAACGTTAATGACAAACTCTGAGTCAAATAATTTTTGATTTCCAATCAGGTATAATAGGAAGAACTGACATCATGACAGAGTATCTAATTTGCATGTGTAATGAGTCAGATCTCAATTAATTGGCACTTGAAAATGAATGTTTTTCCTTGGTGTGATTCCACCTAAGCTAAGTACTCTGTGTGGCACACAGAATGCATGAGCGGCTTGACATTAACAAGAAAAGCATTTAATCTTTTTCAGCGATCCTAATCTCTAATGGGCACCCGCAGCCAACATTATCGGGATGCAGCCGGACGTGTGGAAGCCCCCGTCTCCTCTTATCTTGTCATGATCTAAACAATTATAATGTCTGCATGCGTCTCAGCGACATTGAACCCACTGAGAGACGAGAGAGGTGCTCTAAATAAAAGTCATTCAATGCGGTGCATGCAAACAGGAGAAAACATGAAATTCAAACAACAGCACTGATTAAATTGATATTTTTTTGTATAAAAGACCAACAAGTTTTTTTTTTACTTTTCTTTACCAGCCGAGCTCAGATTTTTGGCTTCGGTCGTAAACAACTTATTTATAGAAAGTTGAATGTGTTCGCAGGACGAAGAATCCAAATCCGTGAAGTGTGAACTATTCTGGACAGCTTTGTTTCCATCTGATCATCAGCTAAGACAAATGGATTCTCCAAACCTGTCATGCTCACCTAAAGATTTAAATCATTACTTCAATTTTACTTAAGCTCTGATTTAGTACTGAGAACTAAAGTGTTTAAAAATTCATGTGTGATATTTGCAGCAGCCCAGGACAGTCCAGTCAATACTTTGAAGAGCCTTTGTCTGGATCTGGTCCAAGGCAGAGATAACGGACCTGACCCAATGATGTCATCCACATAGAAAACACTTTTCCTGCTCTATGATTTAATAAACCTCTTTGACTTTATGTCTCGGTAGCTTACCTTGAACCGAGAGTGAATTATTTTGCTGCATTCTTTTGGTTTGAAAAAAACATCTCTGTCTCTCTCTCTCTCTCTCTCTCTCTCTCTCTCTCTCTTTCTCTCTCTCTCTCTCTCACACACACACACACACACACACACACACTTTTCCCTTTGTTCTTGTATTTTAATAACTATCCAACATTTATGTACACAAGCAAATTTTTGTACCTCAAATACAAATCCCTTTAGCAAAAAGAACAAAATTTCAGAGTAATAATGTACATCTTAGTCAAAGATCAATTTTTATTTTTATTTTTTTTGTGCTATTTTATGTATGAAATTTTGGAAATATAGATCTGCTAAGCTTACTGATGTTCTCTAAAATAAGTTGCTCACAATATTGCACAAAATTTAAAATAAAAAATATTATCCTGAGGCTGCATTTCTAATTACTAAATAGACTGAAAAAGTATTCATACCCTTGAAAGTCCCTGCGTGCCAAACCATAAACTCCAAAGTATTTCATTGAGATTTTTTGTGACAAATAGAGGAGACGTGGTTGCAGTGTATTTAGGGACAGCAGAGTGAAGGGGTCTGAATATAAAACGCATGTGCATGAAAATGCGACACCTGAAAATAATGGAAGAGGAAAATGTGTGTAATGGACTCATGCAATTAAATGATAAATGCTCCTTACCCTGAGAAAAGACATTGAGCAAAAGTCCAATGATCATCATCCTGTCCGGTGACATTGGGGGACAGCTGCGGAATGGGGAAGCGGGTACCCGGCTCGCTGAAGCTCAGTTGCCCGTCTCCTGCTTCATCCAGCCTCCTTCTGCACTCCTCTGCTGCTCCCGCTGCTGTGTCCGCTCGGACTGAAGTGTTCCGGACGGTCTGCTGCACAAAGTTGGCAAAACTGAACAGAAGTGACTCAAGCTCTCGCGATTTTTGTCGCTCCCCTCATTTTTATGATTCGTACGGAACAAGGTAAACATTCAGCGGGTTTCCTGTGAATTGCTTGAAAAGTGGAAAAGATTCTCTGCCGTGTAAAGACTCCCCAGCAAAGGCAAACGCACCTGTCTCCAAAGCGCGTTGCCTTTTACGCTTCTGCGTGGGATTCCACGCGCAGCTCAGCTCCACTGTTGTCCGCGCGGACGTTGAGTGCGGCGAAGCCCCAACCTGATTGGCCCCCGAACAGGCTGGACGTACCAATTGGGAAGACAAAACGTTTCCTGTTGAAGGAACAGCTGGGTCTTTGCGGTCAAGTTGTAACTTCGTGGAAAGCAGGAGGTGGACAGTAGGAAGTAACTGAAAGGAGGCGATTTTTAATCTTTTAATGCCACGGTTAAGCTTCAATTGAAAACGTAGAAAACAAAAAAGTTCTCTAATCACAATAACAAATTTCTGAAAATGATTTACATAACTTCCAACAATGAACAGTACTGGGCTCGTTTAAGACTGTTCTTTTGAATTAATCAGGATAAAGAGGTATAGCCAATGCCAAGAAAGAACTATTACGCAACAATAAAACCACTTAAAAACAGACACTGTTGTTCTTGTTAAGACATTTTTTTTGAACAGCACTGAATCCCACTCATCCTCGTTGCTGCTGTTAAATTATTACAGATTCAGTTTTTGGTCAAAGTAAATCAGAAGTGATGTCGGATCAAAATTTCTAGTTCTGTCAGCTAAGTAAATCTCTTGAATTTCTGTTGGTTTTGATTCCCCCTCTCAATATTATTACTCGACTCCATCTGGCCACTTTTTGAAAAAGTTCAACCCCCACAGCAGAAGAGTCCATAAGGCAGGGACAGTTTAAATGGTTGCACTTAGAGTCAGTGTTTTATGGGTATAATTGTGGAACTGCGACACAGAGGCAATCAGCAGAAATGATTAGTGACACTAAACTGTGACTGTTAAAATAACTGTCAAGTTGTATTTCACCATTTATTATTAAAACTAGCATATCCGTTAGTTCTATTAAATCCTAGATGATTTCTATTTCTTCTTAACTGTTTATGGACAGAAGCATTTTCAACAATATTTTTCATTTTTCATAAACTACTCATTTGAAGTTGAGAAAGTTTCATTCCGTTTGCAAACGTGAGAGCTCTTGGGGGCCCTCTGCTGGTTTGGGAGCCCGAAGGAACAGTATTGTTTGTGCATATATCCTAATTTCTGGTTTTAGATTGTATGACAAACAATCTTGAAAATATAAAATTAAATGAAGTAGGTTCCAATCTCTTCAATGAAGAGTCATACTTAGAGTGTTTCCCACTTTTATCCTTCTGTAATTGTACTGAGAGACTATTAAAGATACACTGCGCCTAACCATGTAATTGAAAGGTATTTACCCTGAGAGAAGAATCACTTTAAATGTGATTACTCACCTTTGACCCTGAAGAGGTATTTTGCCTCTTTGTGTCTGGCCTGCTGTACAGGTAAAAAGCTCAACATAATTTCCTTCTTTGTCATGAGAAGCAATTCAGCTCTCCTCATATTTTTTATGTGTACATTGATGAAGAAATGACTCATTTGAAAAGCTTAGCTTCAAAAATAATAAAGTCAATAAAAGTACGGCTTATGCTGAAATTAACTTGTCAAAGTTCATAAAATGACTCATCTTACAGCATGAAAACATTGAATACCTGTGGCTGCTTCTCGCCAAGACAGAACAAAACCAATTTCCAGCTGGTGCCTGAAGTTCCAAATGTTGTGTACATTTGTTTTAAACTTCACTAACAACTTAACCTTAATAGTTATACAAAATCCAGTAGGGAATTTAACACATAGTACAATGTCAGAATAAAAAAATAAAATAAAACACCAAACAGGATCACAATCATCATAATACAAGGCCATTGTACACACACAAACAAATAAAGGAAAAGAAAATTGAAAAAACAAAAGTAAAATAATAAATTTAAGTCATAGAACAGAAGACAAACATCTCTACAGTTGGAATGCAATTAAAAAGGTATCCTGGAAAGGGGGAATAGATGAAGCACAAGTGCAATTTCACGCACAAAAAAAGGCATTGAGGAAATGTGTCCCACAGGTACTGGGCAGCAGGACAGAATGTCCAGCTCTGGATCCAGGATCACAAGCTGGACTCGACTGACCCGGGTGGAACTAGTGGGGGGAACTTTAGTCCACCGAATATTTAGGTTCATGCTCACTCAGTGTCTTGTTGTCCAAACACATTCTGATTTGTAAATTATGTTCTGCACATCTCAGCAAGAAATGCTGTGTGACATGGTCCTTTCTCATGCTGACTACAGTTTCATGTTCAGCAGCAGGTGTTTTGTTAGACTAATGCCTGCAGTCCAAAATGTGCAAATCTGAAGCAGTAGTGTTCTTCCAAACATATATTTGCATGATTCATATCAGAATATGAGACAGGTGTCATCTTGGGTTTTCTTTAAATGGCTTTCCTTTGCATTTTTGTTTTTTTACATTTAAGATGTTAAATTTGGTCATTGATGATCCTAACAAAAAGGAGGGATTCGCAGACATTTAAAAATGAGTTCTTCCATACGGAGTGAGATTTGAATTCTGCTAAATGTAAGATTTCAACTATTTGTTGACATCTGCTGTCAATTAAAAGGAAGTACAAGCTGGCAAATACTGAATCCGTAGTTCCAAAGTTTGGTAATGGTAGTAAATAATTTGAATACCCTAACAATAAAAAAAATGTGCACAGCTGTCTAAAATCTGATTATAATTGATAGATGTGTTTTGCAGTCATTTCTTTTTAGTTGTGATCATCCTGTGCTAGGTTTAGTTAGTTTAGAGAGTTAGTTTAGTTTAGCTTGCATGTGGTGTTATCTCCTGGGATTCTGGCTTTCTCGCACAGTACAAATTGGCTAATCTAGATGTCCCTTAGATGCGAGTGCACTGCCAAGGTTGTGTGTCTCAGAGTTGCCATGTGATGGACTGGTGATCTGTCCAGACATGCACACCAGTCTGCATCTACACCTGGATGGATGGATCATGAATGATGATAAGACTCAGTGAACCAAGAGTCCTATCGTCTTGGTTCACTGATAGCAAGTTATCTTTTGCTTCCCCCTGGTGGACAAATGCATAAATGGCATGTGTTTCATTAGGTTTCTCATCAGCAGCCCAAGATGCTGCATTTAGCAGGTTTACTCTGTAACTTGCAGTGTACGTAGAGGAGGCGGAAGGCAGAGGGAGTCTCCAAACTTACATGAAATCAAATTGAAAGAAGTGTTTCCTTGGTGTAATCTAATTAGTAAATTGTTTGGGAAAATAATGTTTTTTTTCTTCTTCATAGAAATGACATAGGAAAGCCATACATAGCCTACTTTGGTGGAGAATTAAATTGCAACAAACCCATACGTTAGCTAGGCAATGCTATATGACTGATTCTGCATGGATAATTGGGTATTGATGGATGGATGGATGGATGGATGGATGGATGGATGGATGGATGGATGGATGGATGGATGGATGGATGGATGGATGGATGGATGGATGGATGGATGGATGGATGGATGGATGGATGGATGGATGGATGGATGGTTGGATGGATGGATGGATATTAAGGTTGCTTACTAATGTAAAGACAGTCAAACAAAAGGCATTCATAATTACATTAGGTGAGTCTAATGTCCACAATTTCAAATATTTTGGACAACAGCCATTTTTATAAACATTTTTTAGAACACTTTTGAAAAATATATAACATCCTGCCCTGATAAACAATTAGAAAACTATACATATTTGTAATGCCTATAACTGTGTGCTTTGTAAGGTGGGATTTTTTTTTTCATGTTGTTTGTGACTGTTAATTGCTCGCATATGCCTAGACTTGTGACTTGCTCTTAGAATTCTGGGTTTTGCAAGATATTATTGTAATGTAATGTTTATAAAACATGTGCAACACCCAATTATTTAATAAGAGAAAAAAATATATATATTTAGGCTTTCTCAGTTTATTTTTATGATTGTTTAAAAACTATGTTAAATTCTCAGAAGAACAAAAACAACAACTGTGCTCATAATGTCATTATCGCTGTGTTTTAAAAAGAGTAGTGCTACTAGTGCATCTTAATGAACTTATATCTTGACTAGTCAGAAGTTACAGAGTGGTTTATCCAAGTATATTTATGAAAAGTTGTGTAGAAGGACATAATGTCCTTCACAATGTCAATTCAAGAGCATTTTCACAAGATATGTATAGACAAAGACACACAGATGTTTGCAGGCTATCAGAAGCTTCTTAGCTGGGTTAAGGAGAAAGGTGAGTCCAAAGTTCTCCATTTCTGTTAAACTATTTCTTTTTCAATATCATTTAAACTTCAGGGTCCCAGAGTCTGGAGGAAGGTGACCTTTTTACACATAATTAGTGAGCCATGTCATATGCCGAGGTTGGTCCACTGCGGTATATGGCCTTTACTTGTATAGCACTTCATTAAGACTAGAGAACCCCAAAGCACTTCACACAACATTCCCACATTCAGGGGGAAAGTATTTTCCTCAAGGACACAACAACAGGGATTAAACCAGCAACTCACTGATTACAGGACAAACTCCTACCACTACTGCCTTTATGTTTTATTGAGTACAGTCAACACAGCCATCTACTAAAAACCTTTTGAGCACTATTATGTATGTAGGGCTTTTTTTTTTTTTGGTGTGGGGGCAGCACTTTACTTTCCTATGGAGCTTAATATGGGATAATCAAAATTATCGGCAATAACTGAAATATGTCACTTTATAAGTTACTAATCTACTTTATGTTTGACTTTTCCTTTTTGAATAATTTACTAAATTAACTTAATTGTTCAATAATTGCTATTCTAATTTGTTGAATAGTACCTGCAGTTAATCATAGACAGTTTGAATGTTTATATAGTTTCTACTCAATACAGATTTGATCTGTCAGGTAAGCTTGTTCTCAGGGTGACACTGAACCGGAAACCAGACAAGAACAAGAGAATCCACGCAGAGGTTCTTCCTGCTCTGTGTCCAAATCAAGTGAGTCACTTCACGTGAATTTACTTTCCTGGGAAAAAAGTACAGCACGCTAGCCTACGTCATTCAAATATAGACATTCTATTGGTACAAACCATCATGACGTTGAAGGCTTGGCCAATGGTTTACTGTTCGAGTTCCCGTGCAGTATCGCGAGCTATCTGGTTCGATAAATCCTCTACGCGGCTTCAAAATCGGCCATTTCGTCGGTGCAGGCCATCAGCCGTTAAGGGCAGCTGGGAAACATCGTTTAATACTGGTTACCTGAAAGGCACATCAAGAACATCGCAACATGAGTGAACAAGCTGTTTCATTTGCTAAGGATTTCTTGGCTGGCGGTATCTCCGCTGCCATTTCCAAAACAGCCGTCGCCCCAATCGAAAGAGTGAAGCTTCTCCTTCAGGTAAGAAAAAATGCGTCTTCCGGGAGGCTCATTGAGTGTTAGCCATGTAGCTTGTTTCACCCTACTGAAGAACATCCTGAAGTATTACTAAATGTTCTTGTTGCTCGTCTACAAGCTTACCGAGACACCCATACGTGCCGTTAATGTTTAATACAATAAATTCATAAGAGTTATGTAGTAAAAGATCTAAGGTCATCACATAAGTGAGAATGACCTACACGAGTCCGGTTGCTAACTGCATCGCTGCGCCTTAACCTTAGCCGGTAGTTAGCTTTAGCTAACAAAGGACAAACGCTCGTAGCGGCATTGGTACACGCTGTACAACCCTGACACACCTACTTATTTTTAATTTTAATTATAATATTTCAATTATAACAGTGCTATTAATATGAGGCGAGTTTTATATCACTTTTATTTACAGTTAAAAGCCGTTGCAGTTGCTAAGGTAGCGGTTGGTGAAAGTACAGAGGCCCAGCGGCGGTTATTAAAGCCGGGTCAACTAGTTTTACATCCTTTCCCATTCGCACTGCAAAGAAATGGGAAGTTTAAAGATTAAAAATGGTTTCACTTTTAAATATTCACAAGTTATTTTTGTTTTATTATACAACTAAATCAGTTCGAGATTAATCAATCCAGTCATTATCAGCGATTACCAGAGGACAGTGATTAGAGGGTACAGTGGGGGAAGCCACTAACAACTTTCACAACTTTAACCTGCCACAAGGTCACAATGGGAGAACCTTGTGACTTTCATGTGTCTAGCTGTTGAGTAGATGTCTAATGATTTTCCTTTTACTATCCCAGGTCCAGCATGCCAGCAAACAGATCACCGCCGACAAGCAGTATAAAGGCATCATGGACTGCGTTGTCCGTATCCCCAAGGAGCAGGGATTCCTGTCCTTCTGGAGAGGCAACCTCGCCAATGTCATCAGATATTTCCCCACCCAGGCCCTCAACTTTGCCTTTAAAGACAAGTACAAGAAGATCTTCCTGGATGGTGTCGACAAGCGCACCCAGTTCTGGAGGTACTTTGCTGGTAACCTTGCCTCCGGAGGAGCCGCCGGAGCCACCTCACTCTGCTTTGTGTACCCTCTCGACTTCGCCCGTACCCGTCTGGCGGCTGACGTGGGAAAAGCGGGAACCGAGAGAGAATTCAAGGGTCTGGGTGACTGTCTGGTAAAGATCTCAAAGTCAGATGGCATACGGGGCTTGTACCAGGGCTTCAACGTGTCTGTGCAGGGCATTATCATCTACAGGGCTGCATACTTTGGCATTTATGACACAGCTAAGGGTATGTTGACTTCATGCTGAATAACTGGTATATATGGTGAGGATCTTTGTGTGGTGGTTTCTAATTTTTTTTTTTTTTTCATATGCTTGTACCTTCACAGGTATGCTTCCAGACCCCAAGAACACCCACATATTGGTGAGCTGGATGATCGCACAGACTGTAACAGCTGTTGCTGGCCTGACCTCATACCCCTTCGATACTGTCCGTAGACGCATGATGATGCAGTCTGGACGTAAAGGAGGTGAGTCTGTTTAAATTGTACATTTAAGAGCGTGTCCAGCCTGGTGGACGTATTTCTACGGATGCAGAAATGGTCGTTTTTGCTTCATGTAGTTTGTTTTCTTTCCCACAGCTGACATCATGTACAGTGGAACCATTGACTGCTGGCGCAAGATCGCACGTGACGAGGGTGGCAAAGCTTTCTTCAAGGGGGCCTGGTCCAATGTGCTCAGAGGCATGGGCGGCGCCTTCGTGCTGGTGCTGTACGATGAGCTGAAGAAAGTCATCTAATTCTTGTTGTCACGTCACTGTCCAATTTGGCTAAATGTATTAACTTTCCATTTCTATGGACTTTGCATTCTGCCTTATTTATGGGAACAACTAGCATCTCACGAAGTAGCTGTGAGAGGTGGCTGTATGTTGTGCATCTTTGATTTTAAAACGTTCCACACCCTCTTTACCAATGTCATTCCAGATATAAAAAGAAAATTATAAATACCTCCTTGTGTCATTCACTAGGTTTGTATGGTCCCAACTTGAATAAATCTCCCCTGGGGAACAACCTTAACCATTGATGTGAACTGTCTCCTCCACTGTCATAGCGTGAGATGAACACTCACGGGATAATGAAATGCACCGAGTGGATTACACTCAACTGCTATATTTACTCGCGCTTATCTCTCCTTGAGCCTCTAGAGTAGAACACCGAAGCCTGTTCTCCTTTTGAACAGGGCACACCTCCTGCAGAGCACAAGACTTCTTCAGAACAGGGAGATTTAGGGTGATTGCTTTCTGTTGCTACCACATCTTCAGTCTAAAGTGCTTAACTCATGGCAAATTTAGAGTCTTAAATCTTTTGTCTTTTAGCTCATTTGAAAAGTCATTTTAACAAAAGAACCTTTCAAAATACACTATTTAGCTGCATGTTTCAGGCTAAATCAGCCAAAAGTCCCAAATGTTAAAGAGGTGGATCTTCATGTTTGCGCGGTGATGGATAGTAACGGTGGCGGCTTGCTGTAATTCCTCCCCCCCAGTAAAATCTTAATCATTTTACAGGGGCGGAAACGCCAAAGGGTTTCATGACATTTAAATGCCAGGCATTAAACGGGAATCATATTTGAAGATTTATTTTAAAGTATAGGCAGAAATATTTTTCCAGTGGTTGGAGTTGGAGAGCGCATGTTGTTTAGCCTGATTGACAGCAGGTGGTGCCAGTGGTAAGCAAGAGGAAAACGTCTGCGGTTTAAGCTCAGACAAGCTTGAAAACGGCGTCTTAAGTTTTCCTTTTAGGCGTGATACGCACATCCAATGAACACGCACTTTGCTAACCGGTTGATGAAAGTTGAATTGTTGACAGAGCTGCTGATAAAGTGAATGGAAAAGGAATCATTTACGTGCTCATGTTGTAAATAAATTGATCTTAAAGCTCCTTTCTGTGTCACGTCCAATTCAAAAGAAGTATTTTGTTCACAAGAGGTTCATGCTAGATGTGTTTACAGGGACATCGTAATTAAGTGTAAACTATTTTAGTCAATCAAAACGTTAAGAAGTTCAAAAAAATGGCAGAAATGTTTCATTGCAGAAACTTTTGGGCCATTTTCTGTCCAGCACAATCAAGGGGAAGAGCTGAATTAGTTGTTCAGCAGTCATTGACACTTTCTACAAGGAAGTTAGGCAACAAAAAGTCAAAGTTTAAAAACGTGATAAGGAAGCTGACCAAGCATATTAATGGAAAGTTCAGTGGAAGAAAAAAAGTGGAAGATGTGAGAAATAAAACTAATACTTTTAATACTATTTTAATAATTAGGATGTGCATAGACTATTTTTATTTTATTTAAAAAGTGAGCTTGTAATAGAAGTATAAGATCTATCTGATAAAAGAAATTAAAAAATGCACCACCTAATATAATTTTTAAACAACGTAGTAGTCAGCAAAACTCAAGTTTTCAGGAAATTTCACCGAAAATCCACTTATTTGACAAATTAGAACAAGTTTTTCTTTATTTAAAAATAGCTACCAGAAAGGACTATATGAGAAAGTAAAAAGTTGTTTTATATCAAAACTTGTCCTTTCGTTCTCAAGCTATGCATAAAACAATATCACTGTTATGCCCCCACACTCCAACCACACCTGTCGGTGGCACCATGAATAAGGTGAAAAGGTCAAGAACTTAAAAGAAAGAAAAAGGAACAGAAGGAATCTTGACATGTGCCAAAAAGAGCACTCATCCTACCTCCGAGAGCATAAAAACGTCCTTATCGTGTCTTCGTCTGCGCACAAAATCTAAAAAGCTGCATCAGCTGCTCCCAAAATGATCTTTTATTAGTTCATAAAGTTCTTGGTGGTTCAGCCCTGTGGTGCATCTCTAACTTGCTCGCTATTTATAACCCGATCAGTTTTCTGTGTTCATCAGGGGAAAAGGCCCTGCAGCTGGCACACAGCTGAATCCCAGGCTGCTGAGGGTCCTATCTGATGCTGCGGCGCAGAGATCCAACACCGCTGGTCCACATTAAATATCACAACACAGACGCTCTCAATTAACTCTGCATTAAAGTGTGTATGCAGTTTCTTTTTTTTTTTTTTCTCCATGTGATTTTATAGATTGTGATTTATTGTTTACAATTCCATATTTTAGTTGTTAATCGTGTGTTGGTCACATTCAGCTTGTTGACTGTCATCGACGTACCAGGAAACAGAATATCGTCTACAGATGGCAGCGCTTAACTGGGTTGTCCTGCTTCTTTTATGAAGACCATCTGTACGGTTTTAGTCTGACAATGGATCAAGGATAATATTACTCGTTTAGGTCACAAACGCAGCACGCTCTGTCACTAACTTGATTGCTTTAGAGCAGGAAATGTTTCTTTTTTTTTTTGTCCTCTTTGAGAGAATCCTTCATGGCCTGTCAGCAGCTGCGTGTCTTGCTGCGTAGCCTCACTCCCACTCCATGGTTTGTTTCTGTGTAAAGCTTCTCCATCGGCTGTATCAGTCTCCTCCCACAGTCCAAACACTCGAGTCTGCACGGTTGAAGTACAACGTAGGTGTGAAGTGAAGAATGAGCGTTTATTAGTCATAGGATTGTAACTAGCTGGCAGCTCGTCCTGGGTGTTTCCTGCATTCTGGGATCCATTCCAGCTTGTAGTTTAACTGTAATTGGCATCTACACCTACCTCCACCAGGCCACTATAATCTGTGGAATAAATGCATGTTTATTTAAATTCTATATTAGGTTTGGTTTAAAAAGTTCTCGATTCTCAACACGTACAGTGTGTTGCATAAGTATTCGCACTTTTTTTTTAAAATCATTTTGTCCTGCTGTAACTATAAGCTTTACTGAATATTGTTAGGATTTTATGTGACAGCACAACATATAATAGTGCTTAATTTTAAAGTGGAAAACATAATGTAGTTTTCACCAAATTCTTACAGGTATAAGATTAAAAAAAAGGTTTACTGTGTGTTTATATTGATATTCAGTCTTTCAGGTTGTGAAATATGAGTTCACAGTCTGACCACAGTTTCTCAAGTAGAGCTAAGATTGAGCTTTCAGTATTATCTAAACCATACATGAATTCAAATTTGGACTTTGACTGGGCCACTCTAATGCACAACATCATATGTGAGCTCCTTCTATCCCTCTCCATGTTGAACAAAAGGGTCCCCACAGGATGATGCTGTCACCACCGTGTTTCATGTTGAGAACATTATCTCCACGGTGACATTAAGTGTGGATCTGCTCTACATATGTTTTGTATGTTAGATTTCATGACCAAAAGACTTTCTTCTACATCTTTGCCGATCCTCCACATGGCATGCGGCAATCTGCAAACCAGTTTCTCTTTTAATATTTGTTCCAATAAATGCTTTCTTTCATGCCGCTCTTGCATGAGAGCCAGATTGGTTGAGTGTGTGAGTAATAGTTGTCTAATTAAAAGATTTTTCTACCTTAACCACGGATCTCTGTAGCTCCTCCCGACTTACCATGGATCTGTTTTCTGCTTGCCCAGCCTGTCAGGTTTGCGCGTCCTGGTGGGTTTGCAGTTGTGCCGTACCGTTTCCAACTTTGGATATTGTTTTTGCAAGCTAGCCCATCTGTAAGCTTCTCCGCATTGCACAAATTGACTTTAATTTACTAATTAAGTAATTACTGAGGGAAGGTGGTTACGGCGTATTTTATATTGGTGGCCGAAAATAAAAGCGTAGCACAATTTTTACGTTTCCACTTGTGAAAAAACCCCCAAACATCTTTCATGTTGCAATTATGTGCTGCCGTTTCTCGATCTGTCACATTAAATCTCAATAAAACACATCTAAATTTGTAAGTGCAATGTGAGAAAAGGTGAAAAGTCTAATTTAATTTATGGGCATTTAGTCGTAGGGAGGGAAGCACAACGGAGTGAAGTGCATAAAAAACAACAACAAGACTTTCTGTGAAGTACAGGAAAGTACTAGTTTTTATTCCTTCATAATCAAACTTCACAAACAGCTTGAACTTGTACAATACCTCAGAGAGTGAAAATTACAAAAAAAGTGCTGGTAACATTTACAAAAATCATCCTTACTTAGCAACAATCAGTTTATTCTTCCACACTTTTTTTAGTCTTTTGTATTAAGGCTTAATACTTCTTTATAAAGTATATGCAAGATAAGTCTTCACAGTTTTTCGAAAAAAGTCACAATATTATGTAACATAATGAAGCTTTTACGGCTATTTTCTTTATAATAACAAATACACATCACTGGTAAATATATGTGAAATACAGGGCTTATTGTAAAATGGCAAGTAATGATACTGTTTGCTGAGATAAATTGATTCCACACACTGTTATAGGAACGTTTTTGACATACCGTTGCTTAAACTGATAAAAGGATGAAAAGAAAATGACAAGCATAACAACTCGAGAGATCGCCTCTAAACTTTGGCACATCCCTTGAAGAAATTGTTTTTATAATTGTGAAAAATTAGGTTTAGATTCGAAATCATACATATGGAAGAATAGCTAAACTGGCATAAAGTGAAAACATGCTGTGTAAGTAAGGTGCTAAAATCAGAGATATTACACTGCCAGCCTTTTTTTTTTCCTTTCTTTTGTTGCTGTTTTTCCCCCAATGGACTGACATGATTAAGGTGCAATTGTAAGACACAAAGCACATAAGTCTTTTCTGATGTCACTGAAAAAAAGATTACTGGATATAAACAAACAACAAAAAAAAACTTAATTTGACCAATAGTCTTGAGGCGACCTCGTATACTCATGCATTCCCATGGATTTTGAAAAATAAGAATATTTCTTGCTGAAGTTCTGCAACTCTAACTGTGGCATGTGAAAGTAAAAGCTGTATTCATGGTATATGTTATTTGATTTTTTTTTCTTCTTTTTTTTTTTTCGTTGTTTAATTTTACTGCTGAAACTGTGAAACAAAATAAAAAATAAAAATAAACTGCTATATAAGGAGATGGACGTGAAAACTTAAACGTGAAACTAAGCCGAGATATATTCACAAGGATCCTCTAAGCTGCACTGGTTTTACAGGTCAACAGACGAGAGCTCTAGCCCTAGACTTTACCAATTTCACCCTCATGCATACTGTACGGTTAAAGTGACGCAACAAGCTCGCTTAAATAGTCTACATCACAAAAAAAGAAAAAAAAAAAAAAAAAAGCAATTTGGTTTGTAGTGCAAACACAATTGGCTGGCTTCAGCTTTTCAATAATAAACAAACTCACCAAGGAGATTACAAGAAAGGCACGTACTTATGCTTCCTCTAACACGCAAATTTAGACAAAACCGCAAACATCTTTCAACAACACCACGAAGCAGAGGAAAAAACAGGAAAGCCACTACATCCAGATAAATAAATAAAAAAAAAATGGCAAAGTTTTACTGTGTGATTTTTTTTTTTTTTTTTTTTTTTTTGTTTGGGGAAATTTACATGTACTCGTCAACGAAACCATATCTGAAAAGTTGTGGCTGCTGTCAGTGACCTCACTGAAAAAGGATGACGTATGGTACAGTTTGGTAGACAAAAGATTCTCTGGACGAGAAGCCAATAACGGTGTGTTTACAGAAGCACTTTTTGGGTTTTTAATTATTTAATTAAAGCCATTTTTATTTTTTACATTTTTGTAAAAATAGCAGTCAAAGTGACCAAATATGCAGAGAGCTCCGTGACCAGTGTTTTTAAATGTGCACAACGGTGGGTACAGCTGGGTTTTATCTTTTGGCATTTTCTTTCTTTTTTTTTGTTTGTTTGTTTGTTTGTTTCTCTTCAAACGTGTTGCAGGCTGTGTGATGCAGACAAATGACACTGACTCATCGTGAATTATTTCTTTTCCTTTTGACATCCTGAATCCTGCTTCTTATGTGTAAGTGCTGCGTATTTTGTCCAAAATCGTTCACAGGAGGAAACAACAGTTTTAATGCCACTCGATTCTGGACAATAATACTCGAGGGGAGAGGAGGAGAGAGAAGGGCAAGAAAACTAAAAAGAAAAATTAAAATCAAGTGGGGGAAAAAAAGAAAGGCAAAAACTCTGCTACAAACAAGATGTGGATGTGCACTTCAAAGGGCGACACGTTTTGTACCTACAAGTATAAAAAGAAAATGGTCAAATATCAGCACTCGCACTGTAGGGACAGTGACAACCGTACGGTTTCTACGGTTGAAAACGTGTGGAGTTCGTTATATTGCTTTTAGATAGAAGAAGACCAAAAAAAATCAGTCTAGTGCAAATCTCTTTTCTGGTTTGAAAAGTGGTGTTTGGTCTGATGATTCACAATCTGCTTTACCGTAGAGGGAACCGGTCAGATGAATGTGATAACTGCTTAGGTGAGAAGTGGCGTCCCTTTATATGTTTTTCCTCTGAAAATCTAAAAGAGCACTCTTTTCGTTTTTGTTTTTTTGTTTTTTCCAGAAAAAAAACAGAACAAAAATTAGTCACCAGTCTTTACCATGCAACAATTTGGGAATATTTCCTGTTTTATATACCCATCAGCTAACCAGCACCAACTCAACATCTTTTATGATCCTGTTTTTGTTTTTTTTTTTAAGGATCATGTCATTCATGCTCCCACTCATGAAGCTGGGAGGAAGAGCTTGGTCTGGCGGCTCACATCTACGCTCGCGGGTGTTATCTGTGCAGTTAAGTCTGTCAAATACATCTCTCAGCTTGGAAATGTTGGAAAACTCACTCCAGTCCAGTGTTTGACAAATCATATAAAAAACGTCCTTGAACATACATTTAGAAAAAAAAAAAAAAAAATCTCCTATTTCAAAACAGCAGTCAACACATTTCAAACAAGCTTTTTTTCATAACATCAATAATAATAATATAATAATAATAAAATACAGACCAACTTGGAGCATAAATTATCAAAAAAAAAAAAAAAAGACAAAGTGAAAACACATTACTGCAGCATATATTTCAGGGTTGCTTAGTTTTGATGTTAAAACTACCTTTACTACAACAGCTCCACTTCTGCCAAGTTCAGAATTGTATCCGAGAAATAATTTGTAGGGAAATAATGATATATCACGCTAAAAAAGAAGAAGAAAAAAAGAGCCTAAACAAAATATACATTTATTTCAATGCACATCTCATAGTTTAACTTAAGTGCATGTTTACAAAAGCATCTACATACATGATATGGCAGCAGAAAGCCTCATAAAAAAGTGAAAAGAAAATCAATTTAAGCTGCTTTTTTTTGTTGTTGTTGTTGTTATTTGGGAACATGAAATTTAGGGTTTATAAGTGTGTTTTGTTTTTTTTTTGTCGTTGTTGAAATCTTCGGCCCAGATGTACAACACGAAATGAAGTACGATAATTGAATTTTCCTATTTTGAAACCACAGGATAAGGAAGCATACAGCAGACTTTTACAGTGATGAATTATTGTCTGTGGTCAAATACCGAAATTCCCCAAATGTTTTTACATTCATCTCACAGACGACGTGCGTTATTTTTATTTTTTTTTTAATAAAAAATTGGTTATAAAAAAAATGGTATCTCATCACATATTTGGATTGCATTGTGATGGATAAATCCATCGCTTAATTTGGTTTCAGTGTAGTTTTTTTTTTTTGTTCACATATTGTCAGGTGATGATTTCTTTTTAACCTTGACTAAATTTGAGTTTTTTGAACTGCTCAGATTGAAAGATGTGAATGATTACTTCTTTTTTTTTTTTTTGGCTTAAAAAAAAAACAACCTACAAATATGTGCAAAATTAACATCTTGGTCCATCTCAAGTATAAATGGTTGAATCTATTCTAATCCACATTGTCAGATTAGTATTTTAGGGACAGCCTTATTAAAAAAAGTCTATTACAAAAACACAGAAATACATAAAAAAAAAAAACAATCGGACAAAGTAATCTGAAGTAATCCCATATGAAGGAGAAGAAAAGAAGTGTACAATAGTTTGCAAAATGTGTGCGTGTGTGTGTGAAGAAAACCAACACGTTATTGAATATCACGTTTTGCCCGAGCAACGATGCAACATTTACAATCTGATACATGTTTCAACATGCCATAAGTTTACATCACAGCTACTGTGTCGGATTCATTTTTATGTTTTGTTGCATTTCTCATTTAAAACAAACAAACAAAAAAAAAAAGGATAGTCTATTTTGGTCTACGATAGGCAATTAACACAATCCACAAAACTATAAACAACCAATCAAGTGACAAAGCGTACACGCAGTTTCACAAGCATCCTGCCAAGAGAAGAAAATCTATAAGAAAACAAAAAAAGAAAACTTAAGCAATCGAGTTTGATTGCAGGAACCCTACTCACATAAAAAAAAAAAAAAAGAAAAAAGGAATTTCTTCAAAAACTGAAGTTATCCTAACCCTTCTTTGGTTTGTGAAAACAAAAAACTTGTACAGTTTTTTTAAAAGTATCTCCTAATAATTTGCAAATTACCACAACTTTCAGAATCGCGCTAGAAATCTCTAATCAAAGCCAGGCGAATTGGCTGAGACGGCAGCAGCAGCGTCAAGGATCTCGACTTTTCCATTTGTATTTTGGGTTGTTTTTGTTTTAAAACTCGTGCGTCTGCACGATAAAATCGTGATCCACACATCCAAGAGAAACAGAGCAATAGAACAGTGCGTGCTGCCTATAAAACCAGTCAGCACAAGAATAAGCTGTGCTCAGAGCTTAAGAGGTTATGAGATCTTACGAAGAATTTGAATAACGGATCAGGTTTTTTTTTTTTTTTTCTTAAAAAGTAAGGGAAATGCTAATTTTACTCAAGCATTATTGGAACTATATTCTCGGGAGTATGGAACAGATTTGCCGTTAAAACGAACTGATTTGATATCAGGTGGTTTAAGAGTGGGAAACAAATGCCAGACTTGAAGTTGGAATGTGCTGGACTGAAGACAGGAATGTATGTGTTTAGTTACGCTGCTGCACACTTCAAAACTTAATTGTCTCATCCGGCTGAACTAAGCCATAAAAAGGCCACAGTGACTGAAAAGACAAAAAAAAAGCCTTAAGAGTCGAGTCTTCAGAGGCTAAAACACAGCTGAGTCCCCTAATCACTGTGAAAAAAGAAAAGAAAAAAAGAGTTTGTGCTCTGCTAAAGGAGAGGGGTGATCCACCGCGGTCATCGAAGGACGACGTCTGATGAAAACAGGGGTAGCCTAATAACTGCATGTTCATATAGTGAATAGAAAGTAGATTTTGTTATAGCTTAGTATCGCTGTCTTATACTTTATAATCTGCTGTTTCACTGTGTTTGTAAAGCTTAAAGTCAAAACAGAATCTGGATATCTGTAGAACCTGAACAGACACTGTTTCTGAGAAGTAACGGTTAGATAGATGACATTGCCTATATGCCTATATGCTATGAAACTACGCGTGTCTCTGGTTAAATGGAAAGTTCAGAGTGCTGGAGTGATGCTCTGGTAACAAACAGTTAATATCTAACCTGCAGTAAGTCCATTGGCGCCTTCGTTTACAATAAATCCGGATTAGCTGGAGCTGGAAGCTGAGTTTTACGGCTAGACCAAGAAGGGCCAAGACCAAAGGGGACTTTTATTATCTTAAAGCTCAAATATATCATAATTGAGTCATCATGTTTGCAGACTGGGGGGTTATTTTCAAAGAAATTAACGGTTATTTATAAGGAAAATGGGAGGAGGATGCAATGTTTCTTTCTTTGTACTGAGACCAAAAAACAAATACAAAATCTAGTTTTCTGCAACTGCCTGGCAAAAAAGTAAAGGAATAAAATAGCATCCACTTATGCCACTATAAAATTTTTAAATTATTTTAAAATTGACCTTAACAGCAGGCAGTTACTCAAACCAGATACATTTCATGTACCTCTGTTTACATAGGAAGAGATTGTTAGGGCACTGCCAGTGTTATTAATGGTCTTATAAACCATTATGATGTTAAGATTGGAGTTTTATTTTTGTCCGCTCTGACCAGCCGTTAGCTTCAGCTTCAGGAAAAACTAATCCGGATTTCTATTAAACAAAGACACACAGGATGCGTGTCTCATGCAGGTGTGATATCGTGTTTAATTTGCAACCGAAGTTCACTTCAAAAATTATGAACCATGTCTTTAATCATAGCTGTTTTCTCCTATTTACTTCAAAAAGATGCATTGTGGAGGATTTAAAGATTTAAAATGGAAACAATCATGAGCTTCTCGTTTGGTCCGCACAAAGTTTTCATTTTAAATCTGTTTTATATTTTTCTTTCTGTTCCCGTTTCTCACTTCTAATTTAAGAATAATGGTACAATTTAAAAGTGCACCCCTTCCGGAAATTGGCATGACAACCAAGTTGGAGAAGGTTGGAGAGAAAACCGGGTAATTAGTCCACAGGGGACAGAATAATAAGCCATCCCAAAACCTTTTCATCTTGCAGAAGCTCAGTTTTGTAACTTGACTTGTGTTTATTTTTCTTTCAGTTTTGTTTTCGTGTTGCCCGTCGGAGCCAGTTAAGAGGCTGCTGTGCACGCAAAAATGTGTTTACCCGAAGCCAAAACCTTAAAATTCCCATTCTGTCTCCAAATTCTAAAATTGTGCCAATCAAGCATACAGTACAAATTATCTCTCTCTTTAAAAAAAAAATAAATAAATTATCTACACTGCTCACTGCTTAGATCTTTATAGCTCCCAGTTACACATAAACAAGGCTGCAAGTTACAATAAAACCTAAAGGATCCCTGTGAGGAAATTGGGCTTTGGTTTGCATGTGTAGGTGCCTTGTTATCAAAGCTCTGGACTTTGAAACCAACTTAAGGACTACAAGCAGCTTCCCACCTCCAACAGACTGCAAACCGTCACATTCATTAACAAGAAAGTACGAGTTTAACCAGCGACTGCTGTGCTCGTAGACGCCGTTATAATCTTGCAAAATGGCATTATTTACCAACAGGGAGATATGAAATATCCGGGGATTAAACCTGGATTTTATGTCGCCGTGACGGGCAGGTGTGTAAACGTTCCTCCGTCCAGCTCCCGTGTCTCCCCCTGCTGCTCACACAGCACCACTGCCCGCTCTCCCCACTCGTACAGTACATTCCAGTATATGGCTTGTTTGCAAATGGCAAATACTGTAAACTGAAGAAGAAGAAGAAAAAAACTGAAACAGCCTTCCGTACAAAAGAGAGAAATAACCAAGCTGAGCTTCTGAGCTAAAATCAAACCCTACTACTATTTAATTAAACGAGCATGACTGCGTTTTAAATCTTCAAATCCTCCAGATGGTACGAACGTAACACACGAACGAAACGAAAACTCGCAGATGTAGCTTTTACTGTATATGAATAAAACATTTCAGGTATTCTTTTTTTTTTTAAAGGGTTCTCATTTGCTGCACTCACAAGCACTAGGTTTTCAGCTGTACTAGTATAAATAGTATATTCTTAATAGCGTATATACTGTATTTGTGCAACGCAGGAGAGAAAAACTATGAATATTCTGTGTATAGTTGCTGCATGTTCTGGTAGGCACTTGTTAGGCATACTCCCTATATCCCACAAAGTACAGTAATACTCTAGCTGCAGTTAGGATTTTTTTTTTTAATCAAACTATCTGAAAATGTATTCTCTTTCTGCATGGAGATGGATACTCAAAATATATATAGCATATTTGTAACCATTTTACTCTTATATGCACTGGAAGGACAAAATGCAGTTTATTACTGTGTGAGTGGTGCTTCTTGTAGTCTACTTTGAATTGTGTGACTTGCCTGGATAAAAATAGAATCTGACTTTAAAATGTGTGAAGACAGACTGAGAGACGGACCCATGCTTTTCAGACTAAAATGACCCTGTTCTACGCTTGAAACGATCCATCTTCTCACCTCAATGCGAAGCATACATGGATATATAAGTACACGGTAGGAAAAAGAAGCAGACTACTCCTTTAATTCAGCCACGCAAAAATGCTATGAACACCACCATAATGACCACCAGAGAAGCAGGAAGAGTTCTGAAATAATCAACTTCAACAGTGAAATTTTAAACTTACTGCAAGAAGGACAACAATGTACTGTAGACCCCGTGTCTCTACGCTAATATAAACAAAACAAACAGGAATATATTTCAAACACAACACAAACGGCTGCAGGCTCAAGGCTATCATCTATTTTATCAATATGTTTTTCTTTTTTTTTTCGTTCTGGAGAATATGCGAGCGTGTCGCGAACAGAAAGGTCTAGACCTACAACTATAAGAAGCACGATTGAGGAAACGAGGAATAAATTTCAGGATAATGTTGCAACAACCTTTAAAATGCCTTGCTAAGTATTTATTACCCTTTAACCTTTATGGATTTTTACACATTAAACTGACAAACTTTTATGTTTCTTTTTTTTTTCGTGGAATTTTATTTGATAGGCCAACACAAGGTAGTGTAGCACTGTGAAGCAGAAGAAAATAAATGTCACACGCCCTCATGTTCATTACAGCGACACCTTAAAAATCCAGCCAAATCCAGAGGTTTCTACAGAACACTAACGAAAAACAAGGAACACACAATTCATCTCTGATTAACTTGTGGAGCTTTTTAAAGCAGTGTGGAAATGTTACATGACATATGACGGCGGCAGCATTTTGCTTTGGGGATACTGCTTGATAAAAGGCTGGATGGAGTTAAATACAGTTTGTAAAATACTGGGAACGAGGTTAACTTCCAGCAGGGCAACGAGAGTAAAAACATAATTTAAGCTTTGACCGAATTGCTTATATTAAAGCATACTTGCGTTTTAAAATGGACCAGTCAAAGTCATAACCTAAATCCAACTGAGAGTCAGTGGATTGTCCACATGCAGGTAAACCATGGAGAGTAATCCTATGAGTGCTTTCAGCTATTTTGCAACAAAGTTTGCACTAAATTTCATTCTCTAGTTGTTCAACAAAAACATCAACTTAATGGAGCCGAATGTAAGGATAGGCAATATGGACAGAAACTATTCTCTTAAATTTGAGACAATGACAAAAATAACAATAAAAAGTATGTAAATATTGATTTTCAATGTTACCTTTACTTTTACGACCATTACTGTTTGCTATTTCCTAGGAAAACTGCTACAAATGTCTCTTAAAAATAAAACTTACCCATTATCAGACTACTTTCTTACGCTACGGCATTAATTAAGGCAGCTGTATCAATAATTACTTTTATTCATACTTTCAAATAAACAGATTTTTATTGACCCTCTCAAGGAACCAAAAGTGCTAAAAAAAAACAACTGTTTTTGGAGTTTGCAATTAGTTTTCCATTACGAAGACAAAATAATGGTAAAAAAATGTCTCTAAAATGATTAAAGATGCAATAAATACCAATCCCTAACACACACACACAACACTCACAGATTTTTATTTATGAAACCATTTGAAAACCATGTATAATTTATTTCTTCACTACCCAGTCACGCACTACCATCTGTTGGTCTGTCGTAAAATCCCAGAAAATTTTGTTGCAGTTTGTGGTAGAAATGTGAGGAAATGTGAAAAGGTTCAAAGGGCACGACAACTTTTGCAAGGCACTAAAATTTAACTTTTTTTTTTTTTTTTTTGCAACCGAGAGAAGAATTAAGCACCACCACAATTAGCCGAAGTAATCTAAGGAATATATAACTATGGACAGTGAAGGACACGTGATGCTAATGCAACAAGGGGAAGGGGAAATGTGCTATAGCACATTATGACACACTGGAGCAAAAAGGTTCCTTCTCTTCCAAACCTCGTCTCCTATCAAACACCTTATGATACAAGAAATCAACCACCGATGGGACAAGTTCTAGCCCTCACCCAGGTCACACGAAGATTGGCTACTTTTGTTATTCCAAAAACAACATGAGAAAAAGAATTAAATATAAGTGATCGAGAAAGAACTCATAGTGTAATTGTGAAACCAAACATCTCAAAAACCAACACCAAGCTACTACTATTTAGACCAATGATACCACAAGGCTGGTTGTACTCATCTAGCTACAGTCAATAGTGCATTTGATATAGGTGTTCACATAAAAACACGTACGTAGAAATTTAGGTGCCATGAAGGAATGTTAGCTCACCGAAACACACCCACTACACCGAAACAGTTTGACTCTCTGTCTCTGCCTTTCTTTCTTTTTTTTTCTGTTTTTTTATTTTCGTTGGAAAAAGTGATGATGTTAGTTTGGCAGTGTTTGGAACTTGAACGGACGACGAACATCACGAGCTGCGTTGTGCCATACGAGTGGCGATACTGTTGGAAAGAGATCTCGGCAGTTGCTTACATATTTCTATTTAGTGCATTGTCTGTTAAGGCATGAGATTTAACCCTCCACGTGCTGTGTAGAGACAAATGTAGCACTAGCATGCAGCAATATTGCCAACTAGGCAACAACAGCTACCGAATAGGAACCATACACTTCATAGGCTTTTTTTTTATGCACACCATAGAGACAGGCCCAATCAAATGTTCAATAACATGCTAATTTTACTGAGGACCAACCACACACTTTCAAAGATCTTTTCTTACAAGTGTTTATTTTCTCTCATCAAGTTAAAGAAGCTGGAGCAGGATGCGTGCCAGCTGGCCTAAGCCAAGGAATTGTTACAGGTGCCTTATTAGCCCAAAAAGATTTGGAGAGCTGTTTTCTTATAGTACCTGCGCTGCATATTGCAAAGGAAGCCCTACAGTTGAGATATTCCACTTATCAACAATTTGATTAGGCTATTTACCGCACACAGACGCTCACTGACACACGAACACCGAAGGAAAGAGACATGACTGTGCACTAGTGACGGACTGATATCAAAGAAGCTGCACTCCATCACAACAGAAAGTTTTTTGATTTTTTTTTTCCAGGACACACACACACACACACACACACACACACACACGCACACACGCACACACGCACGCATGTCATTTACACACATACACACATATTATAAATCTATTATTAATAATATAATATTACTTCCGCCAACAGACTTTGACGGGAGGTTCTTTATTATTACTGTTGTTTCACTGTTAATGCTGTTTGGCTTGGATGTTCTCATAGGAAATTTCTGCACTGTTTCTAAAAAAAGAAAAAAAAGAAATCAAATAAACTCTTATAGGGAACTGACACGATAGAATATTTCAAAGGTTTAAACATAGATGAGCACACACAATGGTTAAATAAAATAAATGCTTGCATTAACACGCCACGAGAATATACTGAAGGTAACAGCAAGCCATAACAAAAGCCGAGAATTGAGAAATTTACTAAATGAAAAAAAGTTGAAACACCGCTATTCATGTGAACTCTTAAAAAAACGAAAAGAAAAAAAAAATCTCTTTTCTAAAACTATATCTCTGTTAACAGTAGTGCACTTATTGGTTTAAGCAGTGCAACATATATGCAAGAAAATAATGCAGTCCACTTATCAAGATAAAAAAAAGATTTTTTTTTCCTTTGAAATTGAATAAAAGAAAGTTCATTTAAGGAAAACGATTAAATATTAAGCACAGGCATTTTAAGAAAATGTGCAAAATAGCACTTTTTTTTCTCTGAAATGACAGGAGGTCTTTTGAAGACTTCCCTGAATGCAGTTAGTTACTCGCTTTATCGTACAACTACTGAAAGTGTTTGCTCGCTTTTAAAGAAGCAAATCCTTCAGGTTGCAGTTGCAGGCAGTTGCACGTGTGCATGTGTTTTTCTGTGTGTATGTGTGTGTGTGTGTATATATATAAACACATGTGTGTGAGAGACCTATTTTGGATATAAAAAAAAAATCAATGTAAAAGAATTAAAAAATATCTGTAATTAACTTTAAGTAGCGCAATGCATGAATGAGACGACATGAACACACAAGCTTCCACATCTACTCTACACATGCTGTGTCTTGGTGTTTGGGAAAATTGGGAATGTATGCTGTTTTTCCACACAGTCCATCTGCAGCTTGTGGTATATCATGAAACAGCGTGCTATCGATTGATGGGAGCTACTTGTTTTGCTTTCAGACTGTATTTCCTTTCAAAACGTTGCATGCCATTTGAGCCTTCGACGAGCGAAAGAGAGAAAGATAGAGAGAGAGAGAGGGAGAGAGAGTGAGAATGCACGAAGAGTAATGCACTCAGCTCCCACCTGCTGAAACAGCTCCGCAATCGTAATGAACAGGTTACACAGGTGTTCTAGGTTCAGGGCGGCAATTATTTTGCTTTTTAGTCCGACTCAAAATTAATTTGCGCCATCTTTCACAACACCGATCCAATCGGCAACCGTCCGACCCCCTCCCCGCGAAACTGTAATTCAATTATGAGATTAAAACCAAACAGGCTACTCAATAACAACAATAGTTGAAGTGACAAATCCGTTTTTTTTTTTTTTTCCTCTAAATCTATATCCCATAACAGTCGGGTGCAGGTTGAGGAGCAGCAATTATGAAGGAGAGAGTTTAGTCCCATATTCCAGCCTGCCTTAACTGTGAAAAAGGCTAAAAAAACACACACACAACCATCAGCAGAAGACTCTTCCATTTTTTCGTATGTTTTGCAGTGGAAGAAATCTAAGTAGCCTTAACAGTCTTAGGATATTAAAAAGGCAGTGTATGCAAATGAGATAAACTCTAAACTCCAGGAAAAAAAAAAAAAAGAGGAAACATATTTTTGCTCAAATACTGTCTCAACACACAAAAATTTAGTAAACGTTATCTTGACCGTCAAAATTCATGGACAATAATCATAAAACAGGTGAGAAATAATCACTTTCCCCATCGCTTTGGACGGGAGGTTACAATTAAGTAAAATAATTAAAATTGGTACCTTGACAACAGCTGCATTATAATCCCTTAATACCACAGGAATAAATAAAACCCAGTGTCAAATTAAGTACTCTCCTTTTTTTATTTGATAGAAGAAGGCAATCTTGTGACCATCAGTATTTTTAGAGGGAATATGTAGCCCAACCCCAGGTTTTTTTTTTTTTTCAGTTTTTTGTCTTTTATTGTTATCGTTGTTTAAAATTATACCACAGTAAGCTTGGACATCTATGTTTCCAAACTGGTCAATATGGATTCACAACTGCCATGATTCATGTGTCATAGCAATACACACACACACACACGCGCAGACGCGCACACACTTGGACAAATAAAAGAGACAGACTTATATGCAAAAATCACAAACATTCAAACATATTTGCTCATTTAAAGTCATTCAGACGTATCTAGACTAAAGGTGTGTTTGTGTGTATGTGTTTCTTTCGTAGGCCTTTCGGTAGTGTTCAACACATAAATCAGTATTTTAGGAAAGCATACATTTAGAGGCCCGCAGTTTGGATCCATCCAGTAGATCAATATCAAACCACTGAGCCTTAAGGCCACCATCTTTTTTTCTTTTAGAATAACAGGAAAAAAAAAAAAAGAAAACTTTTTTTTGGGGAAACTTAATGTGCCAGTGTCTATACTCATTACTCTTCATACCTCAAAATAAGAAAAGGAAAATCTAGTGCCATTGTATTTGTCATTCTTTCAGAAATAAGTTTCTTTTTTTTTTTTTTCTTTAAATTTGTACTTATCCATCGGAGACATGCATTCGCATGTGGTCATTGAAGAGCTCCATTTGGTCGAACTTGGCAGGGCAGACGGAGCACACGTAGGTGGTCCCTTCTTGGCAGCTTGCTTCGGCAGCTACACCCACTCCCGTTCCAACCCCGGCCCCTACTCCGGCGCCGCCGCTCACTGGCATGGCGAGGGCCACAACTCCGGCTCCGGGCTCGGGGACGGCTATCGGCATTGGGATGGAGACCGGGCCCGGGGTGCCCACACTCACAGACAGCCCCGTGATGGCGCTGGCGTTGCTGTGCAGGGCCATGTGGCGCTCCAGCAGGGTCTTGTGTGAGAACTTCTTCTTGCAGATGTAGCACTCATAGGACTTCTCTCCACGGTGCAGCCGCATGTGGACGTTCAGCGAGCTCTTCTGGGTGAAGCGCTTGTTGCAGATGCTGCACTGGTAGGCGCGCACCCCTGTGTGTGTCACCATATGTTTAATTAAGTAATCCTTCAGGGAGAACGAGCGCCAGCAGATGCTGCACTGATGAGGCTTCTCACCTGGATGTGCACACAACACAAACGCATTAAGAGACTGAAGCCCCCCCCCAACCACCACCAGAAACAATAAGGTTTGCACATTAGAGAGGAGTACTCATTTGCAGTGTCTGAACAATTACATCTGAACATGCTTCAGTGTTATTCTATTGCCATGTGTCTAAATGTACTCCAAATGCAATGCTAAAATTATGCTTTAGTTTTAGAGAGAAAAAAAAGCGTACTATTTGCATCACTCCTGGGAAAACTGTGCAAATCTTAACCTCCCCATTCTATTCCCATCTTCGTTTCTAGAGCTAATTTAGCTCCATCTGTTCATCGTGTAAACAGCCAACTTGATGAGGGCTTTGACTGAAATGTCAAAATCTGTGTGGTGCGGTCATTTTTAATGAAGGATTTCAGCATCCTCATGGTGTAGGGTGTATATCAAGCTTTCTAAAAGCTTATATCAAGCTATTAAAGACAAAACAATGAGCAAATAAGTGATTTGGAAGAGAGTCAAGTCCATTTTTTGACCCTTAATTCTCCTGAAATGCTGCCAGCAGTCTCTATATATGGACTATGTTGCAGGATTGTGTGCAGAAACACCTTAAGCTAGAAGTTAAGTAAACCTGAGCTAGCTTTGTTTAAATTTGTTTATTCCACTACGTGCTGCTTGCTGCAGAAAATATGGGGAAAGCTTCAATTTAAAAACACGGTTTTACCTAATAGAAAACCTCTTTCTCACAAAATTTGTAAATATAATTAATCCTTGGTTGCCATAGATTATTCAGATTTAATCTTGTTGAGTGATCGATCCATGATTTATCATCTCTTCCGTATGCTGCTCTGTCAGTAGCCTCCAAAGCGAGTGGTTCTGGACAGGAAATGGACTGTAATGAATAATAATGGTTGTTTGAGAAGGCTTTTTTATGGGCCCATCTAATTATATGATATTTGATTCTTTTCCTTTGTGATGATGGTTTCCCCGGTACCAAATTGATGACGTTGACGTTGTTTAAAGAAGGAACTCTACTGACATTGTAAAGTCAAGTAGAAATGATAAAGACACTTTTCAGGTGCGACCGTATAAATATTATTTTATAAGGCAGCTTAATCAGTCTGTCATTCAGTTTATGTGCCAAATACTTACAATTTTATTATTTAATCGAAGTAGTGTGACTGGTGCAGATGGTAAGATATTCATACAGTTTGTTTCTGAGTCTGAGTCATATTTTGTTTTAAAGGAATAGTTTTGAATTTTTTGATAATGTATATATAACATATCCAAATGGCTCTGATGGTGTAGTTTTACTTTTTTGTTAATATGTAAAATAACAAATATAGGTGTAAATACAGGCATACTTTATCGTAATCACGAGCTCTTTAAAACCGTTTTGAAATGAAAACTTGTATACAGAAAATCTTTAAAATTACTAACTTCTTTAACCTGACCTTTGACCTAACTTTTTACCTTTTAACCATACCTGGTTTAAAATCAAACCATGCCTCATTCTAACCCAATCTGCTGATCTCTGTGAAGCCATAATCTGATACAACAGCTCACAAAAAAACTAAATATGGCTCTATTCAACATATGATGAACCTTTTATATTCTGCTACACTCCAAGTCTGCAGCTACAATCTGAATGAAATATTTATATGATTGAGAATGCAACATGTATATTTTAACATTTCGACTTACCAGTATGGACAAACATGTGTTTGACGTAATTCTGTTTGGCAGTAAAGGTCTTACTGCAGAGAGTGCATTCATAGGGCTTCTTTTCCCCCGGACCAATCCCTCCTGCAGCCTGCTGCTGCTGAGATGGAGCCTGCGGTACCGACATGGGGTTCGGGAATGATGGCATTGCGGGCGGCGGCACTGCCACGAACTGGGGCTGCTGCTGGCCAGGAAGGTAAAGGAAAGGCTTGTGGTCTCTAGACGGCTGCGTGGGGAAGAGTGTGGGCAGGAAGGAGCTTCCGGCGGTGCCCATCACTTGGGAATTGCTGGGCACGGTGATCGGCATCCTCAGGTTGCTGGTGTGTGATTCTATCTGGCGCATGTACTGGGACATGGGACTGAGTTTGACTGAGTTTGGCAGGGGATGCATCATGCTACTGTCACTAGTGCTGTGGGAAGTGTCCCCGTCCTCCGTCTTTTGCATCCGCTCTGGGGACGAGTCGCTGACCTCTATCTGCACTGGAGCTCCTTCGATGCCTTGCTGCCCTTCCCCAACCGTGTCTCGACTGAAGCTCGTCAGGTACGGCTGCTGCTCCATGGTGTCCGTCTCTGTGCTGATGGAGGAGCTGACCCCTGAGTCAAAGTTTTCAACCTTGGATTCGCCCTCCACGCCCTCGTTGTGGTCAGTGTCATCTTGGCAGTCCCCCATGTCGTAGCAGGTGAACTCGTCTTCAGCCTCCTGCTTTATGTGCATCCCTCCTGTTTGGATGCGTACCGGTCGTGGTTGCTTGCGGCAGTGAGTGGACTCTGCACTGGACATGAACCGTTCCACCTGCTGGGACCGTTCCTGGATGCGGTTTATCCAGGGCGGATCTTGAGATTGCTGGTCCTTCTGATTGCTTGGATCATAATTTGCTGACAGGGGGTTAACGTAAAGGGACCGCTCTCGGGTGCCATTCTGCAGAGACAGGCCGGGGTAGGAGTACAGGGATGTGTATGTACGATCTACACTTTGCTGTGATGTTACTTGCATATAGCCTGACTCTGCATCACTGCTGGGCCCAGAGGTGCCAGACTCTGGTGTGCCACGGGGCGTCTCCTGGCCAGAATCTCCTGGTATCACAGGGAACCCCCCCGGACCAGCCAGGCCCACATTCTGGGACACGATGCGGGTGCACTCATCGATGACGGTCTTGATCTGCAGAATGCTGGCAGCGGTGAGGATCTGCAGCGCTTCTGACTGAGAAACCCGCAGGATTCCACTGTACATAAAGTCAATCAGCTTCTGGATGGATTGCACTGAGACCACAGAGGGGATCTCGATGTCGCTGTAGCCCAAGAGCAGCTTGTCCTGAAAGAATGGGCTTCCAGCGGCCAGCACGCACCGGTGAGCTCGCAGCATGCTTCCATGGATCCGAACGGTCACGTCACAGAAGTGCCCGCGGTTTCGTTGCTCATTGAGGGTCTCAAGTACAGAATTGCTGAAGTTGTGGAGATTGATGTTATGAATGCGCTCGGTCATCCCCTTGCAACTGATGTCACCTGGAAAGAAAGAGCAATAAAACTCCCTGAAAAACTAATACGTAACATGAAACGTTGTTCGGACCTCCTGATTAATTGGCGCAAGTCTAAAAATTAGAATATCTTCAAAAACTTTGTGTATTTCAGCAATTCAATTCAAAAGATGAAATATATTTTCTAAAAGATGAATTTGGAACCTACAGAATCATGGGTAAGGTGTCAATCACTGAAGATAAGCTGTTAAAGGTAAAGCAGCAGATTGTTCAGAGTGCCATATCCAAGTAAATTGATGGAAAGTTGAGTGGAAGGAAATTATGTGGTAGATGAACAGGAAAAACCACAGCCTTGAGATTATTGTGAAGTGAAGCACTTTGGAGACTTTGGGGAAGATTCACAAAACGTAGATGGTGGCAGGAATCAGTGGCCACTTCCAAGTAATGATTTCAGTCTACGGTCTACACCGGCTAATAAATTATGTCCAGACATACGGCAGGGAGGTGAACCATACCACTATTACAAATCTATATCCATCTTGAAAGACACTGTGTCTATCTGTAAGTAATTACTGTAATTGTGTTGCTGTCACTTGCCAGGACACTCTTGCAATCCCAGGGAGTTTTTTTCATCCTGTTTAAATAAAGGTTGGAGAAGAAGAAAGGTACTTGTGTAATGTCTGAAAACAGTTTATATCTTTATGTCTCAGCAACAGGCCTAAGACGAGACCTTCATGCTATGAGTAATGTACTTGTCTGGGCAAAACAAAATAACTTTTTGGAATGATCGAAAAAACATTCAGTCACGAGGAAGATTCCTGAGGGACAAGAAGACAATACGACCCAAAAAAGACACCTGAATGCGATAACATGGTTACGTTGGAAAATTAGGGACGCTGTCCAGGGCTTTATTGGTTTTGTCCCTCCAACCGGTCTCTAAATTTGAACTAACACTAATGTCTACATTTTGGACTTGCTTAATCTGCATTTGGATTGCTTAATAAATCTACTTACATATTTAAGTCTGTCTACAGAGTCTACAGTGACGCACACCACAGAGGCATACTACAAACAACCCCAAAAATATACTTTACTCCCAATCCTGTGACCACTGTAATTTAAGTGGTAATAAGGACTGTGGGACGCAGAGGCAGCAGAAGATTGCGCTCTGTGAAACCTAACCACGAGCAGATTAAGGTTAGTTTACATCACACAAGTCAGATTAGACATTTTGTCATGTATAATTTGAAAGGAGGGTGAATGGTTGTGAGTTTACAAAACATGGATGACGTGCCACTACTTTTACATTCCTCGTCTTAAGCTACCCCTGAACCGGAGACGACAGCAGAAGCATCTTACCTGAGGCGAAGAGAAAAGGGATTTGGGAAATCAAGTCATCTGCTGTTGTTAGTCTAATGTGCTTTATCAATGCAGCTGTCCATTAAGATATTCAAGATTGCTATGCTTCCCTTGTCTGACGCGCTTTAGGGAGATGCTGGTTTTATTATCAGGTAGGACTTGGAGCCCACATTGTCCACTACTAATACCTGCTTTAATGACGATGGTATAACTGAGCTACGTTGGCCAGCAAAATATCCCTACAGAGAATCAACGGAGTGATGTCAAGAGGAACATGAAATTCACTAAACCTACAATGAAGGCTTTTATTAAAGCAACCTGGGCTTCCTGAACACCTCAGCAAAGCCACAGGCTGATCGCCTCCATTTTATAACCATCAAAAACAAACAGAAATAAACACTTGACGTGCATCAGTCTTTGTGTAATGATTTTATGTAACAGATGAATTTCATGCTTTGAATTGAATTACTGAAATAAAGGAACTTTTTGTTCTGTTCACCAAGAAAATGTTTACCTTTTACACATGGCAGTAACATGTTGGCCAGCCAGGTTTACAAAAACCTACATTAGAAAGAAAAATATATAGATATATGTTCTAGTAAAACAAACTAAATAATTATCATTCAAATAAATCTAATAACATAAACAGTATGCCTAAAAAAATTAATGTTTTTATTTACATTCACAATGTTGCTGCTTATTACTATGCGTGATGTAGAAAACTTATAGTTCAACGTAGCGAAGAACAATTAGGAGGGTTCTCTTATTAAGCGCTCCTGTTCAGCGTGATTCTGAAGTGCCAAAAACAGCCTTTAGGTGGCGCACTGGGCTAAAAGGACAACAGGCCTCTTTTGTCAGCCATGTGTTCATGATGATGCCGTTTTCTAACTATCCCTTCAATACACTAAATGTGCCCTAGCTGATCAGAGATAACCTAATGTGCTTTTTTTCCCCTCAGTGAGCAGATAAAAAAAAAGGAAAATCCAAATGAAATAGGGAGGAAGTGGAAAACTGAGATATTTAAAGCTGCTACAAAATTAATTTAGTTGGCATGTAATGCTTGTCAAGTATTGTGCAGTTTTTAACTGAAGCTGTCATCTTTGGCCGAGTTTTTTCCAAAATACTTCTCAGTAATTAAAAAAAAAAAAGTCCTACTTGTGACACTGAAAGATGGAAAAAAGGCACGTGAAAATTCGGCAGAATTTTACCATAACTATCTTTACACATTATGTGTCAAAAACACTCAAATAAATAATTACAAATCTCACCCAGAAAGTAGTGCGCTATTATTAAATGACATACTACGAGCACATTTACTTTCTAAACAAAATTAAAATAATGATGTAAAAAAAATAAAAAATGAAGTCGCCCCATTACTCACAGTTAGATGATGTTTTTTTTTTTTTTTTTTTAAATGAAAATGCTTGTGAGGCTGGTGATGAAGAGCGGGTCAATTTGCTGGTGGAGATGGCTGATCAGTGGCCTGGTGCTAGGCAAGGCTGTCAGTCTTCTCTGTCCAAATCATGTGTTCCTCTGCTACAGTGTTTGGAGAGCAGGGGAAGGGGAAAAGAGAGGGGGGGAGAAAAGACAAAGACAAATCTTAATGCCACATTCTGCCTGTCGATGTTGCCACTCCCTTAATGAACCCAGAGCCACAGTAACAGGAATATCTGCCACAGACGTGCTGCAACAGATGTGTGAAGAGTTTTTACGGCAAAGCGAGTGGACGTTTCTGTGATCACATGACTTCAAAATCACAAATCAAGGTTGAAAATGATTTTGCCTTTGGTGCCAGTTTTTCTCTCTCTCTCTATCTCTCTCTCTCAACTGCAGGATAACAAAGCCACACCCTTGTCAAAAAAAAAAAATCTTACATTCTCCAAAATTTCAAGGGTGGCCTTTTGTTTAAAGAATGATTTTGAACAAATCAAAATCATGATAGGTTTTTCCTTAGTCCAAACTGAAGCCTGTGTAACACTGCATACAGATGTGGAGCAAATTTAGGTTGAAATATAATGGAGATGAGTCAAATATTAAACATGCAAGGCTTTCACTGGAAATCACAAGAAAGGCATTCAACAGCATGAGGCATGTGACGTGCTGGTTTGGTGACGCCAAGAAAGCCTGACACAATCGCTCTTCTACTCGGCAAACGCATTAGCACGCAAATGTTTGACCCCAAAAACTGGCAACAAAGACGGTGTAAGATAAACCACAGCGTACTAACACATCACTTAGAGTCAGGCAAGTTGGGAAAATACATAAGAGCAGGAGGAAAATCATTTTCAGACTCGTTCCTTTTTATTAATGTCACATTGTTCAGAATACATTAAAGTACTACAACCAGCGAAGCCTTAAAAGTATCTGGAAATTACACACTTATCATTAATGTGGGTTCAGTTTGACCTGACACTCTTAAATATATTTTTTTGTGTGTGGGGTAAATTGAATGTGAAAAAAAAAAAAACACATTTGGTTCCACTTCCATTTGCCACAACACTAAATTGAAGTGCTCTCTTTCTGAAATGCCAGCAACCACACCGGGCCGCTGAGTATCCAGAATGGGGCTGGGATTTGACCAGACCTGCACATTAGTGTTGACACAAATTATTCTTTCACTGCTCTCGAGAAGTTCTAAAGAAGAACCCAACCACGTCTGGTAAATTAATGTATCTATATTAGATTTTCCTGCGGTAAGGTAGCAGATATATTTTAGGCAATGGATGTGCCTCAAGGAGGAGAAGCTCTTTCCATGCCGTGAAGGATAATGTCTTGGAGAACAGCAAAGGTGAAGATGTTCAAACATAAAGGATTCGGTTCACTTGGTCACCCCGAGTCCACACGCTCCGCTCTGAGAAGTTCTGAATTCACCGCACCTATGTGTGTTTCCTGAAATGTGCTTCTCATGTGGCTTAATTGATGCGGACAAGTAATGGCGTGTTTAACAGCAGAGGGTAATCACTCTAAACTGAGATGGATCATTCTGTGTCACAGCAAACAACCACAAATGCACGGTTGGTCAAGACAAAAGGACGCCTCAAAGTAAAATCCTTAACCATGACATTTTCATACACTTCTCGCTATTACGGCTCTGTAATTAAGTTTAAATTAACCATGTGCACCAAACAGACCAGCCTTGAGAATGTCTATCTTAAACATTACTGATTTCCATTTTTCTTTGGGATCTTCTGAATCTGATTTTCGTTTAAAGGACTTTAACGGCTCTGTATCAGTTTATCCCTAAGCCAATTTATTCCCACCATTTTGTGCCAACTGTAAATAAATCACTCCATACCCTTGTACGTGAAACCACGACGAATCTCTTGATTTTTCCATGTGGTGGTGTTGGGCGATATGGTGGCAGTAGATTGCAAAGAATTAGAAAGTGCAGACGAGTTGCCAAAGCAGATAGAGTGAGAGAGAGAGGCCATGTGTGAAGCACATTCTACACAGCTTAGCTCTACACTGCTGGTCTGATACACCAGTTTCACTTTCCTCTTTTTTCTGCAGCTTCACAAATTAACTAAAGTATAAAAAGAAATAGTGATGTCAATAAATAGAATGGTAGTGAAGTGGTTAGCCTCAATGTTTGAAAATAAAATTATCACTGAAGGCATCTTCAGCTACCTTCCTATTAAAAACGATGGGGTTTTTTTGGTTGTTGGTCAACCACATCGTGTCGAACGCGTACCTGCAGATGCGAGCAGTAGACGGTGAAGGCTCAGCGTGAATATTTTAATCACCATAGAGCACCAACTTTTTAATACAGCTCCACTTTTCACCTTACAAATGTGCAAATAAGGCATTTTGAAGACAACCATACAAGCAAAAGTGAACTACAGGAATAATCGCCTCCTCTAGTAGATGCTAACTACATAGCTGTTAATGCTAAATCACAGTAAGTAAACATTTCTCAATTTGGTTTGTCTGCTCAACCTGCTGCAGTTTGTCAAGAGTTACAGTTGAACTACAGACCTTGTATCAGTTTATTTTTGGCAGGAAAACCAGAACGAGTACATGTCGGTTTATGTCTCTATTTTCAAACATGAACACAGCAAAACCTCAGTAAGGGTCTAAACCACGTTTAAACCACTGTGACCTTCAAATAGCATTCTTTAAATCCAAATAAAACACGTTAAGGTGAACCGCTCTTAGCGGTGGGCGCATTCTGTGTTCACAGTGAAGACTGCATTTTGTTTTTCTATTACAGGCATATAATGTAGAAGATGTTGATGAAAGTATGGTGAAAAAAATTTACAATTACTTTGACTGCTGCTAATTAAGTCTTTGCTAAAGATAAACAGATCATTTTGATGAGTTTGAAAAATGTCATAATATTGATATATTATCCCTGTTAAGTAGAAAATGTGGACTAAGCTTTGGTGTTACTCAAAAAAACAAAATGAATTCTGAGTAAGGTATAACCTTTTGAAACATGCCAACATAAGAAATGTCATTTATGCTTGACGCAGTTTGTCAACTGAATACAAACGTTTCAAATTTGTTTAGAAAATGTTTGGGTTTTTTAATGCAGGGGAATCTTATCTTAGAGGGAAACTTTATTTATATACCTTTTTGGCCTACCTTCCACCCTTACCGTACAGTAAAGTATTTTCACTATTTATGAAGATAAATTCTAGTAAACATGTTGAAAATAAACTAAGTGTTTAATCATGTAGCATATATGTTTAGCTCAAAGATTGTAAAATCTGGTGCTACTGTACTGTTGAATACAATTTTTCTACCACTAATCAGAACTAATTTACATGTGAAGATTTGGGTATGAAAAAAATATGCTAAAAAAATCTGGTTGCACAGCGTAAAAAGTCATTTGTTTAAACAAAAATAAAACGTGACAGATTCTCTGATAAAGTCTCAGTTTTGAATCCATCACAAACTCAAGGGATCACAAGATTATCCGCAATTTATGCTGCAGATTTCATCCTTTACTGCGATTATTTTGCCAATTCATATTGCCGTTTGATTCCCACCATTAGAAGTTAAAAACCATATACTTAGCTAAAGTGTTTTAGAGCGTTTTAAGTTTTTATTATGATGAACTGAAATGAGAATAAGCTTTATTTGCAGAGTTTAATAATTAATATATTATATTAATAACTGGGTTAGGCATTTATTTGTCATTTATTATATTAAGAATTTTGAATTAATATTTTCACAATAATTTCCAACTTATGATGTTTAAAACCTCCAAAACAGTCTGTATTGTCGGAATTGCTATTTCTTTATTATTATTATTTTCTCCATTGTGTTCAATGAGGGTATCAATAAATATCAATAAATTTAACAATATGATTAAATGCAGTTACTGGTTTTCAAAAGAGGCACGTTACAAATGGGAATGTTTTTCAGTTTGTGGTGCTACGATTGCTGTGCCCAGAAAAAAGAAGTAATAAATGGTTCTTATCGTCACTTTTGTCGATGTCACAACAGCACCACAAAATACTGAAATAAAATTTTAAACTCATATTGCCTACTTCCATTAATAAACATGGCAAATTTAGATTTAAAATGATTTCCGTACAACTAAGGAGTGTTAATATATTTGGAGCGATGCCTGTCTCATTTCCTGTTAGAAACAATGTACAAAGAGTACTAATTATGAATTAAAAAATTGTTCATTTACAATTTTATTAAACACAACGCACTATTTATACCCTTCTCAATATCCAGTGGAAGAGTCAGTCAAACTGTTGCCAGCTTTTTGCTTGTGCTCACTTGCTCTCTGACAATTTATCTTTGTTGAGCAGTTCCAGATGTTTGCGGGTGGGAGGCCACCTTTAAACAAAGTTTGTACAGAAAAAAAAAAAAAAAAAGTTATTCACCATACTTTACGTACATGGGTATAAAATGGTTTGTTTTCAACAAGAAACAAGTAAGAAGGGATGAAATGTCAATGCTGTTAATGTTGAGGTATGAATTAATGAAAAGTTGAATTGATGTGCAGAATTTTACTGTGTGTCAATATTTTAAAAGTATTTTGTAAAAAGGTGAATATAGGTAAAACACTCTTCCTGTAACTTGTACTTCAGATCTGAACATCCAGAAGATAAAAATCTTTCCCTCCACATTGAAGTGGTTTGGTAACCTGTTGTCAGAAATATGTAAGTACTATTGTTGGGCCACTCTAAAACATTTGTATTTTTTACAGTCAGAAAGAAATATTTTTTCCAAATTAAAAGTTTGCTATTAAACTTAGATCTTCAATGATTTAGGACTTAACTGTACACTGAATATTATATAAAACTGGAGCCTTTACTCTACTGGTAAAGTAAAAACAGATTTTTTTTTTGTTTGTTTTTCAAAAACGTTTTCTAAAATCTGATCCTGTGTTATTATCATGACCCCAACATCGCATTTTGTCTTATCTCATACGCTGCGTGTATTGCTACACCTCTAATGAATAACAAAAAAGAATTCCAGTCTGAACCGAACAGGGAGGAAAAAAAGTCAAAATTTTAATAACATCACTGTTTTAAACGACCTACGAACTTCTCCCCCATTGCGGAAATGTTTTTCATTTATTTTCTAGTGAAAATCAAACAAATAAAAATATTATATTTTGTAGCCCTTTGTGTAGTCATCCTACACATATTTAGTTAAATACCTAAATCTATCCCCAACAGTAAATATTTGACCTTTTTGCTTTCCCTGCGGGGGTTAACTTAAGATGCAACTGTATCCTGCTGCCACTGACCCTTTATTCTTTGTTTTCTGACAATGCAAACATGTGTGTAGGTCTGTGTGTGTGTATATATTCCCAGTTTGGCTTTTCCTTTCCCATCCAGACATGTAGATTCACCTGCCTGAGGGGTAAAGTGAGGTGAATGCTGGCAACAAAGGAGCAGGCCAGGGGAAGGCAGGCTACTGTTGCCCAGACTGCCACTCACAACAGTGGTTCCATTTTAGCCGTGACACAGTGGGTGAGCAGCAGCCAGCGCCTACCTGCAGTGAATTCTAATCAGCCCAGGGGTCTGCCTCCCCTCCCTTGCCTCCTGTACCCTGCCTCGGACTAAAGGGGCTGATGATCCTTCAAAATTAATTAGATCCTCGTAGGAGGCGGCCATTTTCTTTCACTTGCCAATAGAAAACAGTATAGAAAGAAAAAAAATTTGGAAATCGAACTTAATTCCACATGTTTTCACCCGTCGGCCCGCCGTATTGATTTTTCCCTCCGTTTTTGCGTCTACCTGCTTCCTGTTTCTTGGTGTCTAAACTCTTTTGCTCCATACGTCTACATGTCCGTCCGTGCCCCCCCTCCCCGACCCAAACACCCTCTCCTTTTTTTTTTTTTTTTTTTTCTCGCCTCTTTCCTTACAAACCTTCCCCAACGACCCCCACTCACCCCACGCCTCTATAGCTGCGTCTACGCTCTCCCAGCTCTGTGTCTGCCTCTGTGGAGTTTACTGTCAATAAATCCCCAGAGGTCAGTTTTGTCTGCTGGAAATCAGACACAATGCTTCAGACCGCCCCAATGCAATGCATGCTCCGCTGCTGCCACCACAACAAAAGGCTGAGGAGGGGCGGAGGACGGGGAGGAGAAGGGGGAGAAGAGGGGCGAGAGACACACACACACAAAAAAAAAGAAATTAAGACAGGACGGGGATTGCAACTTCACCAGCCAGACTCCAGGTTAATCAGCTGCCTGCATTAGGTGACAAGCTCCTGAAATACGCTGCATCAAATTGGACATTAGTTAATCAAGAAGAGGGGGGGATTGGGGGCTAAAATGGTGAGGATGGGGGATGGGTCTGAAAAGAGACACATGAGGCCCGATTATGAAAGGAGCGGTATCAGCCACGTGAATAATGTACATGTTGAATATGCAAATAATGCTTACAGCGCACAAACACTACGGGCATATATTCAAGGGCCCTTGTACATTTAAATCTAGGGACAAAGGGGCCACAGGGCACCGTGGAGAAACTCGTGTCTTCGCCTCGGTGCATCTCGGTGGATCCGATGGAGACTCGCACACACGAAGAGTGTTGTGTTGAAGTTTTTGCTTGCAGCCTCTACGATCTCTAGTCATCTGTTTGAAGAGTAATAATTCATTTCAGCCTTCTATCCAGGCAAAATCAAGCTTTCTCACTTTGGGATCCAGTGCAACTCAGCGAACTGTGTAAATATATAAAGCACGGACACTTTGAAATGCTCGGCAATAAGGGTGCAGGTTTGATAGGGGATAGAAGAGGGCGTGTTTGTTAAAGGTACGCTATGTTCACCTGACAAACAATATTCAGGCACGAATCGTTGCTATCACTAACGTTTCCAAAAGAAAAGTTGAAAAAAAAAATCTAATTAAATGTCAAAGAACACTGAAGGATCGCAGCACTCCTCTATCTACACCATAATAATTTATTAAAAATTATTCATCTCCAGCCAACAAAGTTGTGATTACTGATTAAATCCAAGTAATTCAGAGCACCGTGTGTCTTATTACCTTTGAGTGTTTCTCTATAATGCTGCGAAGCACTTAACACTTAAGTAATGCATCTAACTCGTATACGCTACAAGAAAAAAAAAAAGGCAGCAGAAAACAAATCGCAGTGTCAAGATTTAATTGATTTGCCTTTACAGCAGACGCTTGGAAATCATCAACAAGAACACGTAGGCTGCTGACAAGAGAAGCCAACATGTTCACACAACATTTACATTTTTCTTTTTTCATTTCTACTTCTCCTTTGGGTGAAACCTTAGGGGGTGTCACTAAAGCTATAGTTTTCAATAAATTAAACAGTGATCTCTTCTGGTTTGAAAGACATTTCACAAACACTCCTACAAACTGGAATTTTTATGAGCTTTAGAAATAAGAGGACAGAAGAGAAGGGTCAACCTTCAAGACTTTAGTTTAAACACACAAACAAAAAAACAAAAAATTCATTTGGCAAATTCACATGAATAAACACCCTCCTCCTCTTCGGTCAGGGTGTCATGCAGTAATTACACCAGAGAAATGTTATGACCACTGTTAAGCTCAAAGTGCTTGAGTGACCAGTATTATGATTGTGCGTTTCTCTGCATCAGAGGGACGTGTGCTAACGCCGTAAAGCACCCTAAATTTAATCTGACTGTGTCCGATTAGTTCCACTGCCAATAAAACGTCTCAAACAGAAAAGCAGATTAATTTGTTAAGGCATTCGGTCCAACAGAAAAGCGTTCATTGTGACAGGATGTGAGGCTTTCAAATGAATTCCTCAAGCATATAATAATAATAAACACTTCAAAACATTACGCAATTTGAAGACGGTTAAAGTAATTTTTTTTTTTTTAGCAGAACAGCTTCACCATGACCTGTTGTCTGCAGCAGCTTCATTGTGCTTGGACAGATAGGGGGGATAATGCACTTCTAATACACTTTTCAAGTCAAAGTCCATATAAACACTGAAGAATCGGTGCCATCAGTGAAATTCTTTCTCTGCTTTTAATGAAGACTCATCTAGTACCAGAAAACAAGCAGCCCGCTCTGGCACAGGGCCATTTAAATTAAATATTGTGCGTTGCTTTGGTGATGGAACAGAGAGGCATTTGACCAAAAAAATCTTAGAGTTGGCAAATGGCTCCGCTTTTAATAATGAGCATTTGACCAAAAATGAAACATCTGACTACTCATATGACAAACTCCAAATACACCTCTGAGCCCCCCCGATATACACCCCCCAAAGTGAATAATGTTAAATTCAAGAGTTATCGCTTAGGCACAAGAGTCCGCAGCAACTGGCTCTCTACAGCTACTACACAAGTCAAGGGCATTTTGGCTCTCTAAAACGAGACCTCACAGGCCAATAAGAGATCTTCATGGACCTACACAGGTGCTTATGGAGGAGATTTCTATCCATTACTGGTTATTACAGTAATGAGTATGGGTGTGTCCGTACACCCAGCTCACAAATCATGAGATGCTGCAGAATGTTGTGTTTGGGACAACGAGATCAAGTGAGATTTTATTGATAGTTTTGTGGAAATATTTTATTTGGAAACTAAAGGTTTTGCAAGTTTTGTCCTGTAATCAGGTTCTGGACCAGAATATTTATATTATGTTTGAGATTTTTAACGCTCACGTCAGTCTAGTGTGCTTTTATTACTAAAAAATAACTAATAATACACATTGAAACATGGGAAATAGCCTTTCCCTTTAATCCAGATGCTAGTTTTGGCATTGTTAGCAGCTAATGGTTAGCCGTGTTTTCACGGTGCTAACAGATCGTTATTGTGGCGGCTTCTTCAGTGCTTACGTAACCAGGCATTGTCGGGAAAACCAGATGAGCAATCGTTATTAGCCAACTGTCTACACAAAAGGCCAACTCAACACGGATTTTTATTTTCTTATTTCAAAATAAGAGCCTCAAATATGAATCCAACAAATTGTCAAGTTTAAAGTTACACATATTCATTTTGAAATCTCACAACAAAAGCTTAGGCCAGACAAACAAAGGCAGACTTCACTTTGACGAGAAAAACGGTGATGTTTTGGATTTCTCTACATCTCGTGCCTTAAGAGCTTGTCACACACCGACTAATAAAAAAGCATTGCCAGTTTACCACTACCAAGACATATCAAGGTTTTAAAACGTTACAGATTAAAAGCTGATATAATTTTATGGTTCGTCATTACTACAGTTAAAAGTCCTACAAATGGTGCCAGAATAAGTTCCAGTGTGATAGACAGTAAATGCAGTGCTGCCCCATTTCCATCTGATGCAGACGGGGAAAAAAAGGCTTAAAATTTGATAGCAAATTTTATCGGTACTTATTGCAAAAAAACATAAAAAATTACAGTCAAAAGCAGTTTTGAAAAAACTGTCATAGTTCTACTGCCAGCACAAATACAAATCCTGGTCTAAAATAAAATGTAATATATCAATTAATTGTTGCCCTCATGAAAGCAAAACTTAAAAAAAAAAAAAAGAGCTCCCAGACCATGTTAATATTTTGGTCCCTCTAAAATAAATCTAGGCTTAATGTTTTCGAGATAAATAATGTAATATGATATTACATATTTTTAACTTGATGATGATAAATTATATGATAATAGCCCATGCTAAGCATGTCTGTAAAGCAACAGACTGCAGGCAGCTTGACAAATTAACCAGATAAAATCTGTTTGTTAAAGTATTATTATTGAATAAGGAGCAAAATGGCACAAAGGCTATTATTTATATCAAGATTGTAAAAGTCAATGTTACTGGTAGCATTATTACAACCATTACAATTAATTTGTTAAGTTCTTTAGCACTCCTGTTTACAAACAAAAAGTGACAGGATCACGTTAAATATTTGTGTTTCAAACTTAATGTAAATGTCACTGTAAACGGCTGTATTTTTCTCTCAGAGTTGTTATATTGTGAGAATCCAGTACTGGCTCATGCCAGCTGCCACCATGTAACATTTCAAGTTTGATAAAAAAAACAAAAAAATTATTACAGTAAGCAGGACCTCATGAAGTAAATTGTGCAGTAGAGAGGGGACGTAAGGCCTTCATATCTTATGAAGAAAACAAAGTGTCTTCTGACTCTGTGTCCTTAGGAGATAAATGAGCAGAAAAGACGCTTTGTGCTGATTGAATAAAAGACAATGTGTAGCTTTTGGTAATGGGCGAGTTCGTCTTGCACCATGGAGAACAGCACAGCCTCTGAACATGCTCAGTTCTTAAATGGTCACTGGAAATAAAAAGTATTGATGTTGCAACAAGTTTTATAACCGCACACCATTGATAAGACACACATACATAAGTGAACAATGGTTTTCTATCACTACTTGACAAAGACACTCCGAATACACGTCGGACCACGCTGGCTGTAATCTGACAGGCAGCTTCGCCACCAATAGCAAATCTGCATTACTCTGCCACTTTGTGAACGTGATTGTAAGCAGATTCAGGAGTTTAGTGCCATGTGTTTCACCAGCAGCTGCACGAGGGTCCACCGGCTCGTGCTCCCTCGTGCAGCTGCCGCGAGGAGCTGAGCATTCACAAACGCACAGGCGTGGGGAGGCATCAAGCAGCACAAGCTCAACCCTGACGTTCTGGCCGCATGTCTTGGGTTCAAGGTTCAGCTTCCTGAACCTGAAACAGTCAATATTTGGCAGCTGAAAGGATTCTGGCAGACTTAAAATGTCATGCCAATTGTTGCATTTTAGTGGAAAATGGAACAAAAATGGTGAAAAAAAAAAGATTTTTATGATGTTGCATAAAAACAACATCATTTGCATAGACTCTATTACCTTAGAGTCTATGCAAATTTCATAAGAATGAGGACAAAGTTGAGAAACAACAGTTACTATTACTTTAAGGAGAGATGCCTTTGCTTCCTTTAATATATTTTTTTAAATGCAGACAATATTTACAGCCTAAAGAAAATCTTTTTGTTGCACCCTTGAGTGTCATTAACCTACAATAGTTTGTACATTTTGTACATGTGCATTTCCCCTAATACGTGGGTAAGATATTAAATCTGAAGGATTTAATAGAAACACTCTGTGCTTATTTTGAGCCATATGGAGGTTAGCACTGTTTAGTGTATTTATAGTCCGGCAAGCTGTTGTGCGGTAAATACAGATTATATATGTCTCAACAGCTCACTTGACAAATGACATCTAAAAGTGTAATGCTGACACACTGAAACACAACCGAGCAACACTGAACCCTATACACGCCGTGCTGCTACGTCTGGGCCAGTGGTCTGCAGCCTGGCTGAGAAGCACTGTGTAGGTTAGGTCTGTCGAACTGTGTACAAGTTGGCACAAAATGAAGGTTTCCGGTTAATCCGGCAAGGCGTGGCAATCTAAGCACACTGAGAAAGTTGATCCAGCCAGCACCGTGTTGCAAAACAAACTTAGGCAAGTCAACTACGGAATTTCGCAAGAAATGAGAAATAAAGGCCAAAAACAATTCCCACCCCCCACCACACCAATTTCAGCGAGGCTGCTAGTGGAACGGGTAACGCCGAAGTCAAAGCACAGTGGAAGGAAGACATTGTTTGAAAGTGAAATGTCCGTGCAGAGCACACACTCGGTGGATGTGCCATAGAAATCAGGCTTTAATAAGGACAATAAGGTCATTCAGCTAAAGAGAGCGTCGGCTCTCAGAGGGCACCTGTGACATGTAGCACAACCAGGCTGAAGGAATAATGAAAGGAGTACAGTCAATACATACACCTCGGCAGAAAAATAATGAACACACAAGGCCTGGAAATACCTGATAAAACATTACTTTTTACACTAGAGTCACACGTACCAAGACCGAATCAGTAAACGTTTTCATTTACTCACAATCCTACAACTGAAGGAAGCATTTCTTTAACAATAGATTGAAAATAACTAATGCTAAATAACGACGCCGACTGCCTTTAAAGCTTTTGTTGTTGCTCTATTGTAAAACGCTCGGCCTAGCTTCGTTTCCCAGGGAGATTTGCTCTCAGGGTTGAACCTGTTATTACTAGCTGCCAGAAAAACAGCAGGAAACCTACGTTGGACTGACTAGTCAGGGTTGCACTACTAGTTATATGGCATATTATAAAAGTTGTGTACCCTGCCAATTATCATTCCACGTTGGGCTCGGATGACGCCACAGCACTCTTCTTATGCCTCGCAAAAGTATTCATACCTTATGAGCTTTTTCACATTTTATCACGTTACAGCCAGGACCTTAAGTGTTTTTATTGTGATTTTATGTGATAGATCAACATAAAGTGGCACAGACGTCAGAAGTGGAGAGAAGATGATGCAAGCTTTTCAATTTTATTTGATATTTTTATTTTTTGCTGATAAAATCTGAAAGGTGCGGCATGGTTTTATGCTGTATTTAGTGGGTGACAAGTTGATGGATTCCAGCTGAACAGCTTTAGGGGCCTATTGCAGCTTTTCAGACTTGGAAACCTAAATTTGTGCCAATTCTTCATTTTAAATTCTCTCAAAAGCTGCAAGATCGGATAGAAAGTGTCTCTTTGCACAATTTTCAAGTCTTATATCCATATAAGAACTTCTCAGTCTAGATATGGATCAAAACCATTTCATTGTAGCTTCGGTTGTAAGTTTATGGTTATTATCGAGCTGGAAGTGGGAGCTCTTCTCTAGGATTAAGACTTTTGAAACCTCTAACTTGTTTTATTCTGGTGTTCTACAATATTCTGTCCATCCTAACATCAACTCTGACCAGATTAACAATCTTTGCATCCAGTATACGTTTTTCCACCGAGCATAGAGTTTGTCACATAAGCCAGAAAGTTCAGTTTTGGTCTCAGAGGATAAATATGGATCAATTTCGCAACTACACAAATTTTTCTGTTGGTGTGTCACACACTATTCAAATAAAATCTATGAAGTTCAGCATTGTAACATTATAACATGTAAAACAAGTTATAAATACCTTCAATAACCAACTAAATGAACAAAAAGAAAGGTTGGTAATACTCCCTTAATATTAAAATATATTAACAGAAGCCAAAGCATCTGTCCACACGATATGTTCCAGTGTTTTTAGTAGTAATTCTCGTTTCTTAACCTGTAATTTCAGTTTAGTACTTGTTACACATGTTTTATTGTTTTAATTTTAGAAAAATGTGCTTACCAGTACAATGACCTATCACTGACGAATATCGAAGTGGTTATCATTTCCCATAACCGTACTTAGATCTCGCCACTTGCCACTTTACTTCTTATCAGTGCATCGCCAGCAACATTTCTCACCGTCACTTTGCTTCCTATTATGATCTGTTCTGGTTTGGTTTGTCCTCTGATTTGCTCCATGAGCAGAAACAGTTACTGCAGAGGTACAGAGTGACCTCATGTAGTTAAGAGATAATACAACTGCTCAACGCTCTGTTTATAAGATAATCATCTCGGCCTTTAGTCTTCCTAATGCCCATGACCTGCTGGTCAGTATGGCGTGTTGAATGGAGCAGAAACATTTTCTTTAAAAGGAACAATCTGTAGTTTGTGAGCATGGAAGTGAAACCTAAGCCAACCAGCTTTTGCTGCTAATGTTACTATAAAAATCCCACAGCATGGCTGGGACTATTTTCAGCAGGTCATATTAAATATAGGATACTTCATTTGTACTGTCATGGTTAGATAGAGGCTCTGAAAGGCTTTATTTTTACATAGATTTTTAAGTAATCTTTTTTTTTACCAGTGGGGATTTGTTTAGAGTAAACCTACAGTAATAGCGTTTAATGGACACATCCTAATATCCCTGCAACCGTCTTCTTCTTTTTTGTGTGTGTGTAAGCCTGGTGACCTGCGTTCCTGTTAAAGCATGTTGGAATACGCTTGACTGAGCCTGAACAGGAGTGAGAACGGGAAAAAAAAAATACTATGTGAATGAATGAATGAATTAAAGAATGAATGATGAGACTGTAGCCAGGAGCGAAGCCCAGGACAGTTAAAGGCTGCAAAGGACATTTTGTCTTGAAGCATTCATTAACTTATTCATAAAAAAACCACAAGAAAAACCTGAGCTTAATGTTAGTTTATATAGCAGACGCTTCAGTTTTGTTCGAAGCTCCGACGTGCCACCGAAGCTATACCAAATATTTTTGTGCTAAAAGCACCTTAAACATTAAATGAAGCTCGACATGTGGACTGCGTCTACTTTGAAAATGCAACGCAGGTGATACCAGCGCCACTTCAACAATCACACCGTTTCATTTTTTCTCTCTCTAATTGCTCCAAAATGTCAAAGCCATTGTTCAACATGCCTAGATGCTTTGATAAAACAGAATAGTTGTGTTGGCATTTGTTTGCTGTTTAGCAGGTTAGACGTGCAGCTCCTTTGTCACCTGCACCAACCGTTGTAATTCAAAACTTGGATGGAAACAAATCATTTTACAGTTGTGTTTTTTGCTGCTTTTTCATCTTTAGAATGTATTTCACACCATCAATCGTGAATTGCTAATTGGTTCTGGATAAGACGCTGTGTAAATAAGAAGCACCAATTCTTGAAGAACGGTGTGTTTAATTCTCTGTGTGTCGGTGCTTTTGTGGTGTCCCATTAATGTATCAGTTACATATCCAAAATCCCCCTTTTTTTCCTTTACATATTTCCTGATGATTAAAGTATTTTACAACTTTTGAATCTGATCTCATCTGACATTGACGTGACAAAATAAAATTTCTGAAAAATAAGAAAATTGCTGCTACACTTTGATAAAAGTTTATTTTAATATGACGAAAACTTAAATACAGATAAAAATGAAGGGCATCAACTAGAAAGAGTTCAAGAAAATCAACTGATGTGAAAATTAGTCACAAAATCTCCATATTAATCGTATAAAACAATAAAATGTCCAAAATGCTTTGGTCATGCACATATTAAATCAAAAATGCATTTTTCTTCTATCTTATTCGTTGGTGTTACATGTGTGAGTTGTGTGTGGAGATACAGGGATACATTTACATTTATTATATCCACTGTATTTACCACACAAAAAGAAGTTACTCATGATTATTCACAAACTTTGTAAACACACCTTTAAGTGTATTTTTACAATCAAAATGTTGCGTCTCCTTTTACATTTAGCTCAAATAAAAAAACGAAACTGGTTATTACTAACGTAAAGAACAAACAGTTGCAGAAAACTACTCTAAAATAATTATATTAATAGAGAGGTTGGTTAAAATTAACATTTTGACCTATATAAGCTATTTTGTGTTTTTATGTATTTGTCTATCTGATATTCAGATACTCATTGATTTGTATCCCTAGTGATATGTGTAAAAGTCTTTTGAAATCCTTTTTTAATCATGTAATGTTTGTAAAATTTTGGTCACCTCATTTTATGAGTTTGTATTTACACGTTTGAAAACTGTCGTCAATTTAAAACACACGCACAACAAGTTTCATTCAGCTTATGGAAATTGAAGTAGATTTTACAAGGGGAAAAATGTAAATACAAGCTTGTTGGAGAATTAACATCTACAGATATGTCGGTTATGTTACCAGTTAAAATTTTAAAGTAAAATATCAATAGCATGTTATTTACTTTTTTTTTTTATTTTTTTTTACAAATTTCTCATGCTGATCTATGAACTGAGAGACGCTGTGCACAGTCAGAAATTTTATCCTACTATAAGTTCAAAGGAAACAAAAAATACATGTCAAGCAACATAAAAGAAGAGAATAAACAGCTTAACTTATCTTTAAAACATAAAAAAGTAGCTTAATCTTATAATAAATGCTTTCAACAGTTCCCTCTTCAACCAGGCAGCAAGCACGCCCTCACTTGCAAAAAAACATATGGGCAGCAGGGTGAACTGAGGACACACATGCACCTTGGCACACATACAACTTTGCTATTAGAATCCAAGATACATTTTTCACATCATTTGAATGCTAAGGCGTTGAGTTTATCTTTAAACAGCGAAAATGCAGATTTAAAAGCTCATTTCTGCCACACAGAAACAGGAAAAACAGAGACAATGTTTTTGTTTTTCAACTTCTGGAAAACTGAAACAAAATGCGCTTGTTGTAAAAAAATCTCCAGGTCAAGTTGCAACACGACCTGAATTTTAATGAATCCAACCCTGCAGATATACAGAAGTACAGATCAACAGTCTGTTAGTAATTTTATCATAGGTAATGGAAATACATGGTCACTTCCTCTGTACTTGATGTGTAATTAAAGTGTATGCGCTGTACCGAACGACCATCTAAACAAAGCTTCAGATTTAACTGCAAATGACGTTAAAACCTAAAGTCCTTTTTGTGAAATACTAAATAAGAACGACATACTTCATAGGAACAAAAACCGACCTAAATGGGTGTATTTATGTGTTACGTTTTGTTCTTTCTCCCCCCACCCCCGAGATCCCAAACAGTCTTGCTAACAAAAAAAAAAAAAAAAAAAAAGGAGGACCGTATCCACCTTCCAGCTTTTTGGGAATTGTAACTGTGTTTCATAAGACTCCATAAAATTTTAGAAGTGAACAAAAGCTTCCTGACAACTGGCTGGCACATTCGCAAATACTTATTCAGTCTCAGTGTGTGCTTTCATTACGCATTCCTGCGATACTTGCAGGGAGAGAAGATTCCAAACAAAAGTCCCCTTAAAATCGAAAAGCATGCCATGAAGTTAGTCAGTTTTCCACTTTCTCCATGATCTTAAAGTTAAAGACTCGCCCATATTAATTTTAGATTAAAAATATTTCTTTTCATAAATGATCTTTTGGATCCTCAGTGGAAATTAATTAAAAAAAAGGTGGATTTTTTTATATTATTATTTCCCTTTTCAGTGGAATGAATATACCAAATTTCTTCCTGAAAGCATCTATAATACAAGGTTTTATTCAGCTTTATAACTGGAGCGTAATAGTTGGATGGAAAACAAATAATAATCACCTTTCACTTAAAAACAAATATATACATATATCCTGGTTTGGCCAAAACCGGTAAACAAAGTAGATTTTCCACGCTTCAAGGAAAGCACATTTCCTTCTATATTTGGCTTATGGCTAGAGGGGGACTCACTCACCATGACTCATTGAATTAACATTGTTGTGTTGCATAATATAACAAAATTTATAAAGGCAGTCCATAGGAGCTCACTGTAGGTATCCTAACTTTGTCATTTGTAAGCTCAAATAATTGTAAAGCTGTAGAATTAAAAAAAAAAAAAAGGAAATTACATGTACCCGCCAGACCAAATGTCAATACATTTATAGAAAATGCACAAGAGAATTGATTCAGAGATACTTAAGTAAACTTTACTATGATCCAATAGTACAAAGTAAATAAATATGTCAAATATAATACATTTCGACAGAGAACAGTGCTATGAAACTATGAGCTAATATTCGGTTACATGTCCGTGCTTTAACCCTTTGTCCTTGCAGTGAGCCGTGAGAATCAGCACACATTTTTTGTAAGATTAATCATCTACAGTTTATAATTAGAAATGCACCGGTCAATCAACATGCAATCGGAATCAGACGCTTTTCCCCCCAAATCAGCTTTGATTGGGCAAATTCAGAAGAAAAAAAAAGCTTTTTTTTCCAACAGAATAAATTAATCATTTTTTTCTTTTAATCCCATCCTTTTTCATTCATTAACAAATAAACCAACAAACAGTAAATCGCCCTTTCATGCACTTTTTTTAGCTAAAAAAAATAAATAAATAAAAATCAGACGACAGTTCAGGACATATGCTTTGATAAATGAATGGGGATAATGTTGTAATTCCTTCATTTTCTGTCATATCCAAAAATACTTGCTCTATCAAAGAACCAGCAGCTCATTTTTCTTCTTTTATGTGTAATAGTCCTATACAGGAAAAAAAAGTCAGTAAAAGAAACCCTGAAATTGGTAATGCCACGGGAAAAGCCTGATTGGTGCATCTCTAATATAAATGCACATCAGCCTAACTCTGATGAGTTATATTGTTATCATGGGAAAAAAAAGAGAGAATTTGATCAAACTGAAATCAATGAATCAGATCCTTAAAGAAAACCAGAAATCAGTGTTACCAAGTAAAAGCTAGAACAGTGAATGTCTAATTAGAAGGCATTAGATTATTTCACGTTTGTGCATTTTTCAAAGCTGAGACTGAAAGCATTTAATCGATGTGTCCTTTTAGAACGCTACTTGTAACTTCTGTCTCCTGAGTCTTTACAAGAAAAAACAGATGAGAAACTTCCTGTGATTTTCTTCCACAAAAACAAATCTGTAAAGTCTATTAAAGGCTTAAGGCTACTCTGCGGTTAATTTAAGTATGTGAATTTAAGACTTCTTAACTTTATGGTATTGCACCTGAAAACAGCCTGAGTGGGCAATCTCAACAAAAGACATAGCTCCGGAGAAGAACATTGTTCAGTCCAGCCATTAAAAAAAAAAAAATAGAGAAGGATAAAGTCTGCCAGAAAACAAAAGGACCAGTTGATTACAAGCACTGTGACATTCTGGATGCCATCCACAAAGTGGCTCGTTATATCGATGGATCTCGACTGCATTCCCAAAATGGCTGCCAAATATGTTCAACTGTGTGAGACAAAGTGCAACAATGGATTCAAGTGCAAGTCTTTTTTTTTTTCACATAGTGGTTAAAATTACCTTGGTAGAAAATTTTGGAATCCCAGAATTAGCTTGGATTCATCTGAAAAGGTTAAACAGGACAGGTACTTAACATTTTTATTAGAGTATTATCGGAGCACAGTTCAATTTGAATCAAAATGTAGACTTCCAAAAGTTTCTTTTATTTCTTCTTTTTGTGTGTGTGTGTGTGAATGTCATCTCCAAGTATTTTCACCATGTGCTGTAATAACCGAAGACCAAAGTGGGCTTTGGAAAGAAAATATAAACTCATATAAATTTAGTTATGCAAGATCTAGGCCACCAGTATCACCAGGTAAAAGTCTGAGCAGAGTGGCTGAATATTGTGAGTAAACGCAGAGCCAGAGACACAGAATTGCCGAGGCTTCCGAGTGACGTCTCTATCTCGTCTGTTTGGGCAACAGAGCCTCTTCAACAGCACTTAAAAAATTGTTTGGAACGCCGATCTGCCATCTGCGAGCAAGTACAGTACAAGATGATTGTTTTCTGTCCTCTCTTTCAAAAAGCACTTTATTATATGTATACTCACACGTTTTTTTTCCTCTTTTTTTTGTCAATTGAGTAAAATCCAAATGATCAGGTGGGAGAAACGTGTGAAAGCGTGACAAATATCAGTCAAAAAGCATTTCCAAACTAAAAAGGCCTGTTAACACTTTGTGACAGTTTCTTGGTCAACAATGAATTGTAAAATGAGAAACGAGGGCGACGAGTGAAAAAAAAAAAATGTCTGAAGCCAAAACAGAAAAGTGGGATTGATTGCTGGGTGTGGATTAACTGATCACCACATCCCCTCCCTCCTCCCGATTTTAGGTGTACGGTTTCCTCTGCATGGGTCTGCTTCATATAATAATGGCTTTCCTTCATCTGAAGACACACACTTAAATATTCATTAGTCAGAGGTGGGCCTTTTACACTGTGACACTTGAAAGAGGCCAAAAGGCAACAGCTCAAACAAGGTGAATTTAAATAGCAAGCTGGAATATAAGGATACAAACTAATGGAGCGCCAGGCAATCAGCCAGAGATCGCAATATGACGACATTTTCTGACCATTTTAGGCTCCAAACCTAAAACTGATGCGGGTTTTGACTAAAATAAAATAAATTAGCTAAAGACGAGGTGATACGGCTCCCCACACAGGGTGTAATCCCAGATTGGGGCAACCCAAGTAAATATATATATATATATATATATATTTTTTTTTAATGGGAAACTTCCAATTAGATGTCTAATTAAATAGGACTGGTGAGCCTTATGGTGCACATGGGGAAAACACTCAGAATTTCTAGATGTGCATCACAGGTGGTTGATAAAGTTGATCAAAAACTAAAGGACTACTTAAAGACCTAAAAATAAAATTTTTGGTCATTTCTAGTTAAAACTAAAATAGCTTGTCTATTCACTATAGAATAACTCAGTTCTGAGTTATTCTACAGTGAATAGACAATCTTCAGAACATTGAAGTTGATCAAAACCTGCATTCTTTTTGTAAAAGGAAAAGAAAAATAGGAAGTCAAGCAAAATAACAAACATATAAATATACATATACCTGATCCTGGTCCACACTGGTTTCACTTATTCCAACTTGATTAACATACAGATTTTATCTGTGACTATCAAAGGTCCAAAAATAGGTATCTTTTGCCATTTCATGCAAATTTTAGATCTTTATAAAATATAGTTCCTAAAAAACTAGTTAAATAAACCAAATAAAGAGAGATGCATGCAATTAGTGCAAGATACACCACTGTATGCTTTGATGCAGAAATGGGGCTAACCTACAAACATAAGAACCTCTATTTTTGGCAGAGCAGCTATAAACCAACAGTACATAATTTTATGCTAGTTTTTGATTCTACTAAAAACTATTTGCTTTTGACGAGAATTTATAAAATCGTGTAATTATTTTTTGCTGGGCACAAACAACATCTATGAAAGATAGACGTTGCTTTTGTCTTCAATATATTACAGTCTTTAAAAAAAATTAAATCAATTGAGTTAGACCTAAAAAAAATTCAACTGGCAAGAAATAGCCTGATTGGTGCATTTCTAATGTAAGTACACATGAAACAAATTAGGATAAAACGGGGCACCTGATACTCACAATACAAACACTCCCAAAGCACGTAATGGCTGACTCTATTCCAGCAGCTACTGTACACCTCTTTGTTGAGAGTCTGACATCAAGTCATGATGGCGAGAGCTTACTTACAGAGCAGACAATCACCCTCCAAGTCATCAAATGATACACTAAACAATGGCACAGGTGGAATTTCATTGTAGATAGGAGGTATCTCTCTCAACTAACCCACATTTCATGCGTTCACTCATACAGTCAAATCTATAGGGTTTAAGTAACGGGACAGATTTACTACTGTCTTCATTTCAGCTCTGTGTGCAGCACGCTCAGCGCGTCCATTCAGAAAATAAATGATCCAGAGAGAAGTCTGCGATTGCAACGAGCAAATCCTATAGGACTGCAACCCGTTTACGTTGTGAAGCCACATTGTGAATGAAGGCGGAGAGAGGGAGTGATCACAACAAAATTGCGAGTAAAAAAAAAAAAAAAAAAAAAAAGAAAACGCACAATCGCGTTGTGGAAACCTACACACATCTATACACAGGTGCACATCTGCGCGCATTTAAAGCAAAAGAAAAATAAAAAAAATAAAATAACACGGATACCTGACCGATGCATGCAAGGAATGGCTTTTTTAAAAAAATTACGATTTTTAAACTTGCGTTCAACTTCTCCTCAGCTGCACTTCAGAACACATTGAAATGATGTGCATGCAGCCTATTGTAGTGAGAACATGCTGTATTCCCTCTTTATCTGACAAAGCCGAGCGCTTTGGGACAACATCTGCTCGCCTCACACGTGCACGCACACTCGAGCAACGATAAAGATGAGCAAGACTGACATGTTGCTCGGGATAAACTCCCCGTGACCCTCTCGGTGCATTTTTAACGCGTAGCCCAGTTTTTTTTTTATTTATTTATTTTTTTTTTTTATATTTATTCATTTATTTTTCTTTGCGTGCAAACGTTGAAATATATATATTTTTTTAACTTTATTTAGGAGCGCCATGATGAGCTGCAGATGTAGGGCAAAGGAATCACGAGTTGGACGCATGAATATTTCGCTCATAAAATGTATCAAAAGGTACTCCTGCAACTTTAATTACACAGGAGCATCGCTGCACATCTGAACTGAAAGCGACGAGTTAAAAAATTTATTTTTCTAAGAAAAAGGGCAGCACTGGCAGGCATAAGTGTTCATTCTTTTTTTTATATAAACATGGCACCCAAATTCACTATTGCTGCACCATGAGACCCAATAATAGCCCTCCTTCTCCTATCCAAATTCTATCCAGTCGCCTGAATGCATCACTTTGAGGGTAATAATTAATAAAAAATGCACCCCGCACACATCTAAGTGACAGACTTCACGCTAAATAAAGCCGAACCGTACAAACGAGCTCAACCAAATGTTGCAATATATATTTGGAGCAAAGTGGAGTAATAAAAAGCAAGCTGCCTCAAATAACTGACCTAAAAGCCAAAATGCGCACGTCGGGCTGCCTGCCTCCAGTTGTTCCGGGGCTCAGTGTGTAAAATGTGAGCCAGCATCGCTGATGGAGAGAAAAGCCGACCTGTGGACACACTTTGACCGGACCAGGACTCTTTGCAAGTGTCCCCACATGACAGTTTAAAAGTAAAAGGAAGGGGGCTCGAGCGAAAATGACAGATGGGAAACTTGCGTCACGCCAAGAGAACGCGTTTT